>NW_019416251.1:825142-1034907 GCF_000390285.2 Anoplophora glabripennis
TCTGTTGTGGATAATTTATTGTTGATAACAATGTACATGGGATTTAGGAAAAATGTATATGTTTGAAATCAATTTCGTTTTTATCAAGTCTTTCAAACCCTCCTTGCTGTCAGCTGATTGCGACGTTGCCACATTAATCCTCAAGTCAAACAGAAATGCAATTATTGGTTTCTGTTTCTAATTAATACAGCTGTACTATGTTCAAAACTTACATTAGTTTTACATTAAAAATAAGACAATACTGTGTACTATCTATAGAAAAGTTTTGTTTCACAATTTCTACATTTTTTTCTCAGTTATGGGCAAAAAAAGAGCCGCACCGTTCATCTTCGCCATATAAACCTATGTTAAAATGAACAACTTTCAACATCTCAAAATCTAGATTCAAAAAAAAAAATAAAAAAAAAATATGACGCACAGGGGGAGCACTGGGTAATACGCTACATAAATTTTAAGTACATCTGTGCATTTGAGTAAACCCGATATACCTCCTTAAACAAAGTTTTCCCTAGATGAGGAAGAAAGCAAATATGAGAAACTTCATCAAAACAGTCTATAGATTAGGTTTTAGGGTTCTGGTATCTAGAAATCCATTATTGGATGTCTTAAATAAAATAAACTGGATTAGTTGTATTTAAAAGATAATTAGAATGTAATATGGTGTCTAGATACTTACGTCTCAAATCTACGAGTTCTAAAGTGAAATCTCTGGCAAGTATTTCTTGTCAAGATGCAGAGTACCAGGACGTAAGGTCTTTAAAAGATGGAAAGTAGAACAATATAGTACAATTTTGTTTTTTAATTGTATGTATTTGAACAAAATTGAGAGACCAAATGATATGTAAAAACTTTTTATTGAAGATCCATGTTTGGTTGGAATTTGTTTTTCAAAAATTTACACAATTTGAAAACAAAATACCTGAAATAATAATCGTAGTAACTTTGCGTAGATACGATATACAGGGTGTTCTGAAAAACACTAGCATAAATTCAGGGCCTGATAGAATTTCAAAAAATATTACAATTCCTGTTCCTATGAACCGTGGGCGTATCTTTTTCCGTTTTCAAGAAACAGGGCGTTGAACATATTTTTTTAGAATCTAGTTTCGGTTCTATCTTTCAAAAAATTCGAGCTAATGAACTGAAATTTTTTTATGTGGGATTTCTGGGGATGCTAAATGCATGCTCTATAGTTTCTAATCTTTGGCTATATCATACAGGGCGTTCAATGCAGTACTCCGCAGAAACATTATAAGTCATAACTTTTTTGAAGGAACAAATTGTACATAATACTTATTGAAATTCTATCAGGCCCTGAATTTATGCTAGTGTTTTTCAGAACACCCTGTATAAATCATTAATTTACTCTAATACAATTGTTGTTATTGTTTTACATCAGTCTTACAACCTGTTCAATACCGCCTATGCGTATAAAGCTGTCTAATTAATGGAAATTGTTTTAACTTACAGCAAAGCAAGACAAAATGCATTAGCAGCCTTTCGCCTGGATAATTATCCATAAGACTTAGGGTTAAATAAATGGTTTTACAACAAAATGCTCAGAATCCAATATGTATTTACACCTGCTGAGTTGGTATCCCAAATTTCTTCGAAATGATCTGTCTGGACTTCTTGAATATGTGATCTGCGTTGTCCGTCAACGTATGCCTTTCCTACACGATGGTACGCCACCGACATTATCGACAAAATATTCGAAATTATGACAATGAAGTTCAAAGAGTACGCTGGATTGCACGAGGAGGACCGGTACCATGGCCACCACGATCTCCCGACTTCAACCCTCTAGACTTTTTTTATTGGGCCATACTGGGACATATAAAGGAAATTTTAATAACATTCCTTTTTTCTGTCAGCGTCCGTCGATTTGACGGGCTAAATTACGATCGCCCGGTAGAACGGCGTGCACCTCGATCCACCCGGCTCCTCGTGACGTTCTTTGTGTCCCGCACACAATGATATTATGACTGGCGGTTTCTAGCGCGGCGGGCAAGTTCAGTTAACCCTTAATTAACGTGTTACGTAGTTGGCATGGAGTGTGCGTAAACAAAATTCTTTTCCGCCGCCGGAATGCCAAACTCGCGTTCTTACACACAAACAGTGCATTTGCCGGAATAATTGATGGCGACAACTTCCAGCCACTGCATCGCGCGGCATCCGCACACGCCAGCAGCGCAACGTTGTTATTACCCGCGTCTTGGAGATCAGTGTCGCGCTCCAATTTCATTAAGGTTTTCGTGGAAGCGGAGAAACCGAGGCTGGTCCGATGAGTCCGTCTTATTTTTAAACGTCACGGTCGGCATCGCCTCGTGCAAGCTGATGAGTTTGGAATTCCGGGATAAGTGGGTTCACGGGTCGCGCTAGAAATTCTGACGCGGGTGTAGCGAAACCAAACACTTGATATAGTCCAAGCATTATACAGGGTGTTCTCGAAGTTGAGTCGTTTATTTTAACAGCTGGTAGAACTCATAAAAAAGGTCGATTTACCAAAAATCGTTTATATAAAAGTTGTCAAATAAAGCAATTATTAACAATTATTAAAAAAAAAAATGAAATTTAATAACTTTATAATACAAACCTGATTTATTGTCTTTTTCGACCACTCCGTTGTAAAAACATAAATTGTTTGTTTACTACTGATACTGGCTATGTATTTTTTTGTAGTTGCACGGTTTTGAGTACGCTTTTCATTTGACAGTGCTAAATAATGCGCGAATCTTTGTAAATTTAGTTATAAGACTCCGCGACACAGGGTATTTAAAGGAACAACGAGGGGGTCACGCTGGAAGACCTCCTCCACGCGAAATCGTGGAGAACTAGGAAGACATTTTAGAAATTGTCGAACGAGCACAAGGTCCATGTTAGTAAGCAAACAGTTTATCTTCTAGCAGCGTGACATCCTGTGGTCGAAAATGACAATAAATCAGGTTTGTATTATAAAGTTTTTAAACTAAATTTTTTTTTAAATAATTGTTAATAATTGCTTTATTTGACAACTTTTGTATAAACTACTTTTGGTAAATCGGCTTTTTTAAGAGTTCTACCAGCTGTTAAAATAAATGACTCAACTTTGAGAACACCCTGTAGAGAAGTGCTTACAGAAATTATTACCTGGAAAAAAATATGACCGTATAGGAAATTAAACTTTATATTGAGTCTCTTGTTCTTTAAACGCGATCCAAAATGGCGAATATGGCTAAAAAAATCGCAAAGTTGCAAAAAACGGTTTTCCTAAAATAACGAAAAAAAATATAGCACTGATCGAAAAATTTTAAATGAGAATTGTAGGTTTTAACAAGATCTATGGACTGATTTTTTGTAAGTTTCGATTGCTTTGTTACTTTTCGAGATGTACCAAAAAAACCGTTAAAAATTTTCTCTTTTTTTTTTTGTCTATAATATGTTTATGTTTCTCTATACTTGTTATTTACTGCAAGCATAGCCCGTGGCAAACCAAAATAGTACATTTTTGAAAAATTTAAAAATATTAATTGTTTTTCTAGATATCTCGATTTTTTAAAAAAGGCGCTCTCGAAAATTGGCTAGATCTTCTCAGAAGATGACCTTACAGTAACGATTTTTGGTTTATATTCTTCATGAAGAGTTGTATTACCATGCTGTTATAAAATTTTGATGATTTTATTAATTTTAAGGATCAAAAAATTACTTTAAAAAAATGCACTTTTTTGAACATGTTTTTTTCAAATAACTATTACTAATGTCAGAATGCTTTGGCTGATAGTAGGTATACTGAAAGAAATGCTCTTTATTCGTTACCAGAATTCTAATAAAATAACATTGTATACTGTATGTGACACATAAACAGTTGAATATTGGTTAAAGGACGTGTTTTGTTGACTATATGACTATATGCCATATTCTAATAATTATAAGTTATTTAATAATAAATGAATTTTATACTATAGGGTCGTCATAAATGATTATAAGCCACGTGACTGTCAAACATACTGAACCAACATTGCACAGTTGGTACTATTGACTAAAAATGCATAAACCTCAGTGGAGTGGCTAGAGATTTAATGTAATTAAATAAAATTGTTTTGATTAACCTGAATTGTTGATATTAAACTTAATACATACAATTTAATATCACACATACGAAAAGTACTTTCTTTTTCGTTGAAAAAATTATTTGTTTGAGTAGATAACTTTGATACAGACTTTATAGGACTTATTTATTGCTGTAAATTATCGATTACATTTTTTGTAAGTGCAGTTGGTCTACCTTTGGACAATAGCACATTTCCGGTTCAAGAAAGTGTCATATAGTCAATGATTGCGTCTAAAAATTGCCAAGTTTATCACTATATCCAGCTTCAGGATACTGTTTATCAGTTCATGTCGTTAACATCTTTATACCAGACATTCTATTTTTTCCGCGAGGTTACCCTCTTCCATCTCCAACCATGGTTCAGCAAAACACTGTGGCTGTTTTTGCTGCCTTAGGTTTATTTTAATTAGAGATATAAATATATGGGACCTATTATAACTGAAGCAACATATGCTGCTAAGTATAGAACAAGTGCATACTAAAAGAGTAAATCATCAGCCAGAAGCACACGCAACCTTGGAATGCATTCACCGTGAGTACATCTCTGGATCGCCATAAAATCGGTATTCTCTTACAGCCTTTATTAATAACCACTCCATTCCATTTTTTTTTTACTTTATAAAATCTTTTACTGCAGGAATCTTCTAAATGTGTGTCTTATGTGGCCTGTGTTTAAATGAATCTCTCGACAGCGTTACTAACAAATGTCCCTTCCATGAAACAATTATGTAGGCAACGAATAAGTAACAGAATGTTATAAATTGTTCTACTTCAGTACAACAGCCAAGAAAACTACATTCATAAGATCCTTTGGATTTGTGTAATCGAGACAAATGTGACGTTATCGTCATTTATAAAGTAAAATGTATACCCTTTAAATTCAACCTTGTCTGAAGGCGAACATTTGAAAATAAAGATCACAGTTGCATGCAACAATGCAATTGCCGATGTTAAAGCTATCGCCAGTCTGGCCAAAGTTCATTATCAATTTTTTTCGTTGATAATAAACCAAGTGCATTGTTCTCAGTAATGAATGCACTGCAGAATGTATTTATGTGATGGAAAACAATAAAGCATGCGATACATATAAAATCGTATTATTTATAGAATAACAAAGCTGGCATGGGAGTTATGCATTTTTTTCCTGATTTTTTAAATTAATACATACAAAGCAATTTTTCATTAAAATATAAAAGCAAGCTTCTAGCCGTTCTTTTTCGCATCCATTCGAAACATTTAAGATATCTCACAATACCAGAAGATAAAATTGAAAATATAAATGGTAGGAAATAAAAACATTCTTTGCTATGTTTTGTACATACTTATACAGGATGTACCGAAATGAATGGGACGCAGAGCAAAAGTAGAGTCCTGACGACAAAATAGTGCAGTGTTGCCAAACTTACTTTGTCCAAAAGTTAATAAGTTAAAATTTTGAATCAAAATTCTTGAAACTGTTCGAAAACTCTCAATGAACTTGGATGATGAAAATTTGGATTTTGGATTTGGATGAGAAAACCGAATCCGTACTTAACTTTGCTGTAGACGCTAGAGGGCGCTACAAAATGTGGATAAAAATTGTTCGAAACTTTTTTCTTACTTTTAACATTCTACATCTTTTTAGGCATCAACTTTTGGACTAAGGTAAATTTGGCTGCATCACATCATTTTGTCGTCAGATCAACTCTTGCGTCCCATTAACTTCGAGACACCCTAATTTCACAGTTAGAGTAGAGAGTTATTTTCTGTTTCATCCAAATGCATCTCATTAACAACATCTTGAACAGTCTTAAGATATTATTCGTGCCCAATTTGTACAGACAACTGAGAAGCAGCTTTACGTTGCTGTTTATATCGCGTTGTTTCTTACAATGTAATGAGCCATTAAATGCATCTTGATCGGCTCAAATAAATTCGTATAATTGTTTAGCAAACAAATGATCGTTTGCCGTTCATAGGGGCAGCTCTAGTAAAGGTAATACCGGGTAATTTTCCTAATTATAACAAACTGTCGAGAACAAAAACATCCAGGATGCAAAATACTCTAGTAAATAGTACCTTGCGCATTTTCCATGAATAGCCGATACATTAATGGCATAAATCATATCCGTGCAATTTAGTATCGAGCAGTTGATGCAAATGTGCATTAATGGGCGACTCAAGATCAATTTATGCAACAAAGTATGACCCGCATGGTAATAATGACAGGTTTCCGGTAAAAAGTTCTTGTAAGTAAGTATGTCCGCTTTCCACTTGGGTGAAGATGTTAATTTTATTATTTTTTAATTTGTGTCATAAAGATGTCGAATAAACATTGAAATTTGAACAAAATATATAATAGAGATAACATTCGGATAAATACAAATCATTGCTGTTATTAAAGGAAATTAAAGTTTCCATTCCTTTATGTTTTTATTTTAGTTTTTGATGTAGCAAACACATTTTAACCGATCTTTTGAATTGATTTGGCGTTGGTTCGGAAAATCTGCATGAACTTTAAGTGCCCAGATAAAAGTTTACAGAGCAAGGTCGATGCATTTGCTAATAAGTAATATATTTCTGTAACTTCATAATTTAAAGTGAAATCGCCCTGTATATTAACCGAGCGCGGTAAAATACAGGTATAATTACCTGCCCATTACGTCTAAATATAAACTAAAAAATAAATGAACTACCATGTACATATTACACATTTTTTGAACTACCTATAGTCTGTTTAGAAATTAAAGAGAGTAATAAAAGCTTATTATGTATGCAAATCGTAAATAAATGTAGTACTGGTGCTTATATTCAATATTTTTATATTATGTCTTATCGGTATAGATGAGGTGTACTTTTAAAAAAACTTTGTGTGACCGGGTTGTACTAAATTGTAGCAGGTAGCTAAAATTTAATCCCCGACAATCCGTCTTTGTCTATGCCGCTTCAATTTCTCGGTCCATTTCTCTTATAAGTAAACAATATAAAAACAGCATTTCAAAACATGAGGCTACTTTAAGCATCATAACCGGGTTAAGAGGGTTTTTAGTAATTCAAATAAAATTATTCAATATTATTATCAAAATATTTATTTAAATTTAATGAATAGACTTTTATTCCACACAAAAATATATGTATTTTGAAAATTCAAATTATGGTGAGTAAATGTAGTGTTGTATAAATGTACAATAAAGAAAATAAAAAAGTAGGTATATTAAAATTCATCCTCTGAATATTCTGATGAATTATCTTCGTCTCCTAGATTGATAACGATAGGTTCCACAGTAACGTCAATTAAATTATCGAGTTCCCACATTTTCTCCTCTTCTTTTTGTACATGATGTATACATCTTTGCCAGTTATCTGCAGTTACTCGTTCCAAGGAATTTTTTAACAAAATTTTCACGTCACTTAATTTAAACGTCGTATTATTTCGCGCTACATCTCCTTTTACCTGCGCCCAGACTAATTCGATTGGGTTAAGTTCACAGTGATAAGGTGGTAACCGTAGTACCGTTATTTGGCGATTTGTTGCCATTTCATCGATAACATATTTTTTCTGATCTTTATTAAGATTGACAAGTGTCAAAAGTTCCTTTTTCACCATATTTGTTTCAAAAGAAATGTTTTTTCCGGATAACCATTGAATTATATCGGCTTTCCTCCAAGCAGTCGTAGGCGTCCGCTCGGTCTGCCGTGAATGGTAACTGGCATTATCCATGACAATTACAGACCCCGGAGGAATAAGATCCAACATCTGTGTAAAATACTCTTCGAAAACATCTGCGTTCATGTCTTCGTGATAGTCACCTGTATTTTTAGATTCAAATAAAAGTAAACCGCCATCTACAAAACCACTGGCACTACCTATATGTGTCACTATTAATCTTCGCCCTTTACCTGAAGGTGCCTTGAACCCTGTTGAAAGTCCATCCAAAAATGCTTGTCGAAAACTTTTTACATTTTTATCTTGCCATACTTTTGTTACAGTATATCCCTCGTTGACCCAAGTTTCGTCTAGATAATAAATATTCCTCCCTTCGTCACGGAATTTTCTAATTGATCTTAAGTAGGATCTTCGCCAACAAATAATTTCATCTTTATCGATAAGAACTGACTTCCTGTTCTGCTTTTCCCAGCAAAAATTCAACTCTCGTAAGACGGCCCATAATTTGCTTCTACTGATTTTTGGCAAATCGTTGTCCTCTGAAAGTTCACTTAAAATTTTGTTTAGCGTTGGTATTTCTTTTTTAAAATAAAATGAGTGTACTTTTCTGCGAATGACATTTTTGAAGAAATCATCTATAACGACTTTTGACCTCCCTGTAGATGATTTTGGGGGATTTACAGTATCTTGTTCATTTTTTGTTTCCTTTAAAAGTCTGTAGATAGTCGATTTTCCAATCCCTGTCATTTTTGTTAGCATTAGTGTTACCCGATAATTACCTGAAACGAAACATTACCACGCTCACGGCCGGTTCTTATCTCGAGGTTTTATTACTCTCTTTCATTTCCAAACAGATTTATAATGGAGGTATTGACATCCTCCATGAAAGTAGTTTGTGGAGATAATAACGAACAATTTTCCTCATTATAAGTTGGGCATTAAGGAAAATAGCACTTAACGGCTAAATAAGTACATAATTCTTGCGCTATGCCACAGATTGCGAGTAAGTAGCATAAATCATATCCGTGCAATTTACTGTATATAAGTTGGCGGCAAGTGTGTGTAATATATTGGTTGTCTGCGAAATAATGGAGAGGAATTTATTTCGATTACGACCCGGTGATCCATCACAATCACGTCCGGTCGTCCAACGTGGTAGCTTCCGATGTTTGCTCCGCTTGTCGCGGGTACTATTTTCTGTGCGGAGTACTTGAACTGGGGAGACGAATAGTTTCCTCGTTGTTCGCTGATTCACTGATCCACTTAATTCCGATGTAATTTAATACCCATTAAGGATAGACACAGGAAAGTTTTTGTGTAATTTTATGCCTACACAAATATTTCGAAACCTATTTAGATCGACAAAATTTGGGTTGGCAACTTAATTAACTAAGTAAATAAACACACTTTAATATAAATTTCATTTACTAGACATTGTCAAATCATTTTAGCATTTTTTCTCTCAAAATCTAAATATTTTGTTGTAACCTTTTTTCTTGGACTAAAATTATTTGAAATATATTAAAATTACTCGTTGTCGTTTCTACTAGTTTAGTTTGTACTGTTACAAAGAATGATTATACGACAGACCGTAATTAAAAATGAATTTAGCATCGTCTGTCCCGTCTAAAAAATGTACACAATGGGAAGAAATGCGGCGAACGGTTCCTATTGTTATCCATTAAAAACAATGGAAGTATGTACACATATCAAAAAAAAGCTTATTCTACAAAGTGATATTAATGAAATTATTTGACGCTATTATATTTTCCCGGATAAAAGTGAGACCACGCGAGAAATCCAGTCGGCGGTTCTACCTCCGCTGCGCCCTGACTACTAGATCCAATTTAATGCTTTAAAATCAAAGCGGGCTGTTGTGCGTTTTTGCCCGGCTTTACCTAGGTTTAATAAAACACCGAATCGGCTGCAATATTAAATTGCCGTCGTCCGTCCGGTGGGTTATGCGATCTCGATCCATGCTGTTGGAGAGGAATTTTAATTTTGTTTACATCTGGGTTTCACATTATATGGTTCGAGGCATATCCAGACGGCCGGTATCGGATGCAGACGTTGACTCTGCAGTAGTGTCGTAACGCTCGCGACCTTTCAGGGTCGTATTAAATCCGATTTTCATTTATGTAACTGATCCAGTAGCCGTGACGGGTAATTTTAATTTGTTTTTGTGGAACTGCGGAACAGCGTCTTCTTTCGTTTAATCCCCGACGGTGTCAGAATAAAAAGTATGGCGTAAGATAAGTAAAAGGAAAACGAGATAAACAGGGGCGTTTCCTAATATTTTTCCAAAGGTTTCCATAAATTATTAAACTTGAAGTATTGCTGAAATTCATACCATCTCGCTTCTGCGGTAGTCCTACATTTCAAACTTCGCAACGCAAATAAAAAAGGCGGCTCACTTAGAAAGGGGATTGTTTTTTTTTTTTTTTTGAAGTAAAAATTACAAGAAAATGGAAAAATTGAAAGAAGCTCAAAATAAAAACAAAATTGAAAAAATGTTGATTAAATAGACACATTGTGCTAGAACAAATCCCAATGAGTAAATTTGAACAAAATTTATATATTCGGGATCGAGAACCCTGTAATCTCGATTTAGTTGAGCTCATGCACAAATTAATACAAGGTAATGTAATATTTTAATTAAAGCAACAAAAAGAAACAAAATATTTATTTGTCATGAATATTCAAGGACAAGATACAAATATCAGTTCTCTGTGAGTACACATGTTGCAAGTGACCCATTTTTAAGCATTACGTCAAGAGCGCCAGCAGGATGCCGCCGGACGCACCAGCGTTCCAGGAAGGGTCTACGGCGAACTGGCGCCGGCGACCAGATGCTTACTCGTATACCTATAACCAACTCCACACACAGGGACTCTCCAACGAATACTCACCGCGTCAACTCGTCTTTTTCTATACAACTTAGTTTTCAATAAAATACTTTATTATTACCGTTAAGAGAGCGTTTTATTCTTGCTGTAGTAGACAATTTATTGCACTTTATGACGGAGAAGGGTATGTGGAATGGTACTATGAAAAAAGGAACTCGAGAGAAGTGACGCTAAGTTGTCAAATTGCAAATATAAGTGGCAAATTTACGTGTTTTTTTCACTTTTTTTTTTTACTGTCCACGAAATTCTAGACGACCTATCGGAAAATTAGTAATTTTATGTTGTAGGCAATTAAATTACCTTCAATTTAAGGTACTGAAGTCACTTTTCACCTGTGAACTGTAAAATAAAAGTCAAACACAGAAAAATCTGTTTTCGGAAATTGCGCATTATTATTGCTATGGACATTGATGAAATTTATGAAAAAGACAGTCAATTCAAAAATCAACATATTATGTGCCACGAATCTATTAACCGAGAAATTGTTGTTCCAGGTATTTGTTAATTTCACACTCTTTTTGCAACTAATTGTTTAATTAGTAAACGTTAATTTTAGAAGTTACTATCGTAGGTGTAGGTTCTAATTGATCCAAAGAAAATTTTCGAAAAGTTGAAATAAAGTGTAATCCTTTGCAACTTAACAAAATAGGACGTGCAAAACAGCGTTATAAACAAACTATCTTAGGGTCAGGCAAAAGTCGCTCGGGAATTCGCTCTTTTTGCACTAAATAGAGCTTATTTTTACGGTAATTTTCTAAGGTTAATTGTTAACTAACTATTGGACGCATCGGACCGGGATTTTAGAGACAATTAAACAAAAGCATACACATTTAGGAAAGTACTATTTTATCAAAGATTCACTGTAGTTTGTACTATAAAATATTGCGTAGAAAACTCTAATATTTGAATGACATGACTTACAGGGTAGCCGAAACTACATACATAGTGACTGTGGGTTGGCAGGCTTCCCTAACCTCATACTGATTTACGTTACAACTTGGGTTGGTATCGGGTTAGGAGATTATAATGCAATAAGATCATTGGTTGCTCTGGCCGTTTGAAATCTCGCTTTCTAGAGACATTTGTTGATGACTTGCTCCGAATTCCGATTAAAAATTTTTACTCACCTTTCGAAACCAATGTTGCTCTGTCATTAAGACACATTTTAGAAGCTTACGTTCGTCGTGAGACATAACATCAACCATTGGTTTAATTGTTACGTGCGCCGTTCGCTATTGTAAATTAACATGAAAACTACGTATTAGGGGATATACGAGTACTTGGTCCAGGCGAGGCCATTATGTCCGCCTTGAATTGTGTAAATGACACGTCATTAATCTACCGCGGCGCTCTCCTAGCTACGGACCTGTTCTAAACAAAAGGCCGCCCGTCCTTTCACGATGATTGAATAAAACGACCATAATTTATCCGCCGAGTTGACGGTAACACTGAAATAGTTGCACCTCCGACGTTATTTGAGGGATTTTAATGCAACACTGCGTTCCACATGGCTGGCTAAATAGGCGAACTGCACCGACGGCACACAGTCGACCTTTCTATTCACTACTATGCACCTACTTTCCAAATTGCAAAACGGTACAACGGCACGGGCAGCTGCAGCCGTGAAATTCATCGTTTTTTCCGCGATTCCGTTGTAAAATTGGATTCTATTTGTTTAGCCTTTTAATAGTACGAACGCGACGAAACCATCTCAAGAATTCAGAGCTGTTATAAACAAACCTCGATCGCGGTAGCGTAGTTTACTACTAATGTCAAACTAAACAGAGGAGAGCGGATATGAAATAGACTTTTTTTTTCTTGTACAACTAAATAAATAAAGGAAAATAAAGACGGGGTAAATACATTACGTTTAGAACAGATACTGATACAAATATCGTAGGAACTGATCAAATCAAGGAGTATTCCAAACGCCATCATCAACGTACGGACAGCGCCACACATGATTCACCTTAGACGTCAGAGGCGAGGAAAAAAAATTACAACGTGTGTATATTTTATTATATTCCCTTTTAGAAACGTGTTAATGTAAAGACAGGGCGACATATGCGATAGAGAAAAGGGCAGTTGTAATTTAAAAAGTTAAACATCACCGAAATTAAAACTTTTTTCGCGTTAACAATAATAAACAATATCACTGCAATATGATTATCACGTACGTCTGTCGGATCATATATTGTAAAATATTGAACTCTTCTGATGTTGAGTGGAGGTTACTTCGTATTTCTATAACCTATCCCATTTGTCTGTACGAGTTTCCGTATTATTGTTATATGGAAAAAGAAATGTTTTAATATTTCTTTTGATATTCCTATATTCCTTATAACAACAAAGCTACAAAGAGAAATTGTCCAAGTTCGAGAAATCCTTTGTATAATAAAAAGCGATCAAATTTGCCAGGATCTACCATGAACTTCTGCTCGGAAAAAAGACACGAGTCATCAATGTTAGCTTTTTTCTATCACTGTTCAGTCTATACTCGAAAATGGACCACCCTGTACATTGCTGAGACAAGTGTGTACCATTTTAATTTAATAATACTTGTATTTCTTTTTACTGTGTATGATGACTAACTATAATTAGTTGTATTTATATTAGTAGTTCATAGGTCTTTTGATAGCAGCTATTTATATCAAATCATTATTAAAAATGTAAACGGTACACCACAGAAAACGAGTTTCTTTAAAGGAAAGTCGCGTAACGCTAATTTCATATGAACATCGTCATTCTATCGCCTACACCTTCTTGATTTATGCAGCAACAAATGATTCCACACTTATTTTATTCCGTTCGCATAAAGAATACGGCCTGTGGTACGGGAAATGCATTAATAACAGAAAAGTGGCAGATGACACTGCATAATTCTAGTCCGCTTCGCTATTTCTCTGTTAAATTACGTCCGTAATATATACACTTCGAGCGGCTTCTACTTACAGAAGTACAATGTTGCACACCACCTGTAAAATCTGATTTAGCCCGTTTTATTGTACTCATTTGTCACAGCCGCAGAAAATAAACTTTTGTTTTGTGCTTAATGTTTTGTTGCGTTCCAACAGGGAATTGTTAATTAAGTTGTGTAACACTATGACATTTTTTTTTCCTGAAAACGATAATTTTTCTAGCTTTTCGTTGTCTTAGCTCGTGTTCTAAGAATACAAAGCAATATATGAAATCATACTTATATACGGGTCGCGTCAACTCATTTTAGTTATTTTAACGGATTTGTCAGTGTTAGAAATAGATAATTGCCCGTGAGTAATTTAAACATATACGATCATGCGTGTTTGTAAAAACAGCTTTTCAGCAAGTAAATATAAAATACTGTTAATGTCGAATAATAAATACTGCTATCTACTATCTAATAGCATATAGTTGTGTTACTGAATAGCTTTCATCCTATGCGAATATATATTTCTGTTGAATATATTTTCCTTGACTCGTAAATTATTGTATTAATTAATAACATCCTTGGCGTAAGAAAGTTTTTAAAGTAGAACGGAAACGTGTAAAAATATGTGCAACTTCCTTCTACAACTAGGAACAAATCGCGATGTAAAATCATCTCGCCAGACACATTTATATTCGTGGAAAACGTTACTGAAGAAAATGACAACCTTTTGATCATACAAAACATTCAGTGCTTACTTAATATGCCAAATTGCGACTAATTTTGATTTAGTAACAGTCAATAATGATGAATTTTCATTGGTTTTATGGCACTACTGAGTTATAAAAACGTAATATTAGTTTCATCAAGTTTTTCTAATTGCCTAGACATAAATTAATAACCACAATACTTAATATAACCAGTCTACAAATTATCAAGCATCTTTTTTATGTGTTCCATGATTTATTCCAACATAAAGTTAATTAATATCAATATAATTTTTTTCGTACCTATAAAACATATCAAGATGTTTTATTCCTTCATAGTTTTTGTCTATCAATTTTTATAAATTATTAAATAATTGGGAATATAAATCATAACAAAAAAACATCCGCGTTCAATATTCTTATTAAACTTAATTGAGGAGGATACAACGCCTAAGGTACGAAATTTGTCTACCCAAGTATTGTTAAGAAATTAATAAGTAGTATAATAAAGTATGCATAGTTTTTACAAACAAAAACACATTTAGTACCTCTGGAATTGCCCCCGACCTACAAACTACATAAAAAGAGGTGAACAGTTGTAACCATATAAATATAAATAAAATAGGTACCTACAGTGTGTACAGATTTAATCCGGAACACCAGAATTGTACAAGGTAGGGCGATTTTAATATCAATGTTTTTCAGAGTATGCATAGACATATTTCTAAGGAGATAATGTTATTCTTGTGGCATGCTGTGTTTACTCATTTCTAAACGACCCGTATATTTTTAAACTAAAATAAGGATTTTCAGTTTTTGAGACTTTTAAGGCTCTATAAAAAAAAACATGCAAGGACATAAATTAATGAAATTTTGGGTATTTGGATTGGAAATGGTGCTGAATAACGCAGTGCTGTCAAATTTCTAATAAAAAAATCCCTAATACGAATTTCCAAAAAGATCGTTATTAAAAAAATCATAGCAAGCCACGAGATAACATTATCTCCTTAGCAATATGTCTCACACATGTGTCTATGAAATTCCTACTCTAAAAAAAATTGACATTAAAATCGCCCCACCCTGTAAAATTCTATACTGGTGTTCCGGATCAAATATGTATATGAATGATCGTCAAAACTGTAATTCATGCCGTCTGTTTATATATTTCTGTATGATGGTAATGATTTTTATTTGACATTAAGCCGATATTATATATTAATGAGCTTTAAAAAGCAATTAAAAGTTTATTCGCTGTTAAGTTATAGCTGCTGATAAATTGTCGCATCAGCAGGAACATCGCTTCAATTGGAAATCATGCAATACAAACTAACACACTGGTCTACTGGGTTAACATTTACACATTTACAAGTTTGCAGTGGTTGCAACGGTATATTTTTTGCAATCTGTCATATTTTGTTTCATCGTAGTATCACATCACATAAGCGAATCAGAGAATCACGACAGTTTAATTTTAAGTGTTACATAATAGCTTTGTTCCCAGGGCAATCCAAAGATGAAGTGTTTTTGGTTGCTGTTGTCTAGATGCAGCTGCACCTGCGACAGCCACTGTGCACTTAACAAAAAAAAAAGAAAGAAATAAACATAGACCATACAACATGAGATCTCACATCGGTAATTCAAGTGTTCTATCGCGATGCTACCGCGGCGGCGGTAGTTCGCAGTATGCGGTAGACAATATTTTACGACATTTTTAATCAGCAATCTGCACCGTGACTCTCATTGTCGTCGCTTATAAATTATGCTTAATAATTACGGCCCTGGTGGAAGTGAGCACGAGGATTTCAATTTGTCCCCTGCTGCTTTAGCGCTGGCATAAATCCGCTTTAAAACTCAGCCTGATTATCATAAAAATCTCATTTAAAGTGGGTTACTCTTCAAATTGCTTATTTACGCTTTCCATCTATGGAAACGTCCAGAACGTAACGAGTTAATTTCGAAATACTGTCTAACTTTGTTAATAACTGGCAGTTCTTAGTTAACCGGTGCGTGATTTCGCCGCATTACACTCGAGTAATTCTGATTTTGTTTGAGTTACTATATTATTTAGTTGTTTAGTTTAAAATATATTTTACTCCCAAGAGATTAGAAAATGTAACTAAGATCATGTTACTACACCAAGGACAGCGCCTTGGCTTGGGTTCTATTATTTAGTTCAATTAAATGGGCCTTTAAATCGCAATTTTGCTCAAATTTGCCTGAACTTTTGATATTTAGTTTGATGTATATAATAATAAGTGACAGTACATTTTTTTTCAACCCCCGGCCAGGGGTGAAAAATGTAAAAATAAAAGGCTTTTTCAAGATAACTCAAAAGGGGTAAGAGCTAGAAAAATAAGTTTCTTATAAAGGTCAATGGTTAATTGACTTTTTCTTGTACTATTAAAATTATTAACAGCGTTAGGGAGATTAGAAGTTAAGGGATGATTTTAGAAATTTAAACAATCATAAGCAAAAAAATTAATAAATTTTATAATTTTTTTTCAATTTGCTCTACCTTTACAGAGATAGACATATTTTTTAATTTCTAATAAAAAAATTATAACAATTTCACAAAACGAACGTGATTTTTTATCTTTGTCGTTAAACAAAATTTCGAAAACTTTTCATTATTTTAAATAATCAATCGAATGGCATACAAAAAAATTGTTTTAGTGTTAAATCATAAAAATTAACGATTAAAAAATTGAAACTTTTTTATTAAAATTAAAAAAATCTTCAATTGAATACCTACCTATTTCTCTGAAAAGAAAACTTACATTTTTTAGAGTGGATTGAAAAAAAAATTATAAAATTCATTAATTTTTCTGCTTATGATTTTTTTATCTTAAATTTGAACCCTCTAATTTAATAGCACTCCGCGGTTTTTTCATTTTTAATGACTCTTCAAACAAGTCATATGATGAAAATCCTTGAACGAATCCTTTCTTTTTTGCAAAAAATAAGAATTAAAACGTATAAGGATAAACGCGGTGAAAATCGAAAAATTGGCCATGTTTTAGCGACCATATATCAATCAATTCTCATTTAAAAATACTGTACAACCTCTTTTTCTGAAGGAAATTTTATTTACTTTTTTTATGAAGCAATGCCTATACCTATCTATTAAAAAAAAACTAGAGGCAAAAAAGTTAAAAAAATCAAAAAATCGAATTTTTTGCTTTTTTCAAATTGTTTATTAACGATTTTTTTGCAGAAAAATTTCCTTTTAAATTTTTAAATAAGCCATTTCGATGGGAAATTAAATTCTCTAAATAATTTTTCCTATGAACTATAGCGAAATTTTGCTTCGTTTTCGAGCTACAATTAAAAAACTGAAAGGGCTGCAAATTCACCCCTATCTCCAATTTCCACCCTCTAATTTAATAGTACTCCACGGTTTTTTTCATCTAAAATGACCCTTAAACGATTCATGCAATAAAATTCTTTGAACGTCACAGTACCTTCTAACCCTATTTTTTTATATATAATCAATAGCCTATTGCCCTATTGTGTAGATAGAGCTTCACATTTGCCTGACTACACAACTTATCTAAAAGTAGTTAAATTAGCAACACAAATTGAAATCTAAATACAAGTTCCTGGTATGTATTTGTCACAATATTCTTAAGGAGTAAAAGTTGACATTGCTAACATTTTTGTCTTATCTAACACGCCTGTATTTAGTAGCCCAGTCACTGAACTAAACTAATTACAAAACAATTGAAAGTGTCAACTCTATACTTAACCATTAACATTATTTTTCTTAATTTGACGAGTCGTTTTTCACATTTGTAACAATTTTATTACTGATTATAAAAAGTTTATTTAAACATCCTATTAATAGTGTATGACTTTAGCTGTTATACGTAATATACAATACAGTGCTAGTGAATGCTTGATGTGACTGAACTTGGTCCTGGTTACTCATCCAACCAAAACTAGAGTAGACGTTCAAACGCGCTTCAAGATGGTTCTGTCAAGTCCTGAATTTTAACTTTGGAGATTTGGTCGAATTGTAGGATAGTCTTGACCTGCCATTTGATCAGGCCGAAATCATATGTAAGGCAGTTTAGTCTTCTACTCAGCTCGAATTTCGTGATATTTCTCGCGTTTTGCTCTGCGGACAACATTGAGCTCTCTAGATGTCGTTTGCTCTGGCTGGATCTGCTTGGAGTGGTTTGCGACGTGGAGTTTCGGTTGTTGGGTATAAAACATTGGAAACATTTTCGATCGATGCTGAGGTCTAAGTTCTGAACTAATTTTTGGTTGGATTCGAAACATGGCCAATTTTCGAAGCATCTTACACGACAGGATCAATGTGAAATAGTGTTAAGAGCTAGTAATTTTTTAGGTAGAAGCACCTTTTCCTTTTCAAAAGTGACACTAAAATATTCCACAGTAAGCAAATTGTTTTTCAATATTTCACCTCTAACAACAGGGTGTATGGTACGAATGGCTGCAACTAGTGTTTTCACACATAGCCCCGTCACTAATATATTCCAATCGCGTATGTTCTAATGACGCCAGTGGCATCTTGCTTATACGCTTCCACCAGCTGCTCTTCACAATAAATCGTTACGTTTGACGTTTTTCGATGCCGTAATTCATGCGTTGCTGGCATTACATTTGAACCCCACTAATTTAATTAGTACGTCGGTTTGGGCTTTTGACAGTTCCACGGTGAAATAGATTTATTTTAATTAAATAAAATCCCGCTAGGGTTATTTATTCCCCGACTGACTATTAACGGTTCTCGATTGTTTTATTGAGCGAATTTAAAAAAATATGAATAATTTAAGCAAAAAAAACTGTTCAATTGAATATCTTACAGAGTTCTGAGCACAAAAATAGATTTTTTAAATGGTTTTAATTTTATCAAAAATGAAAAAAATGAAAGTGTCAACCATCTCAGCCGCCGCTGCCTGTCAACCTATCGTACTTATTTCGGCACCTCCTTGTACACGGGTGTTTCTACAAACTATACTCGCATTTGTTTTTCAGCGTCCTCGTAAAAAGCGGCAGCAACGTCCCTGTCTAATTGCTGTCGCATTATGGTTGCATTTTTGCACGTAGCGAAGGTAAGCTCATCGTAATTACAGTATACAGACATGACCTGTTTGCGGTTTGTTGCTAGGCGGCGTAACCGCGACTTGTCTAGCCTTCTCTAGGCGGGTGAAACCGAACTGCACACGCTCAATGGATTCGCTGAGGCGCAGCAATATCGATGACAGTTTCAGAGGTCAAATAATGACGAATCAGACACATTCGGAATTAATTTTCTTTGAAAATTTTTGGAAATGGCACCGAAATATTGGCTCTAACAAAATGGCAGTTAATACTTGTCATTTTGCTTCTTGGTTTCCTTTATTGGTACGAAAATGCACAAAGTATTCACACAAGTCAGATTTGGTGTATCTTCGGCCTCTTTTAAGCTAAATATTTTTCAAAATTCAGAATTTAAAATTAATTGACTAGAAAGAAACCAGATCTGAATCGAACAACAGTTAGTGGGATTTCATCAGCAAATTAAAGAGTTAAAAATAAATTTTTCAAGCAAGGCAAGTCGTTGACATAAATTAAAAAGAGAACCGGTCCAAGAACTGATCTCTGTGGTACTCCTGCATCAAAAATTTGTGCGAATGTTGGTGTAATGGAAATTGCTCTTTATTCTAAATATTATACATAAAATCAAACAATTGTGCGACCTTCTGTTAAGCGAATTCGTGCTATTTTAACATTTTAATCAGAAATGGATGGGGAGATGATGCGAAATTGGCACAGCTTTCGATGTACGGCTACCTTTATGAAAAAATGTTATCTACAAAAACAAGAGATTCCATGGAAACTGACATCTGCAATAAGCTTTTCAGGTATACCTTAAGTCACCTTTCAGCATTATGAATCTTAGATTTCAAAAATGTTTCATTCGTACCGATATTTATATATTTATATATTTTTTAAATTTTTTGATATGAAATTCTTACAATTTGCACCACACATAGGTACACCTATACATATATAGCTATTGTCAACGTCTATAGTCTGTAGTCAAACCCCAAACTACAAATAGATACATACTTACTTGTCAAGATCACAATAAAAGATAAAAATATGGAAATTAAAAAATAAAATCTATGATTATATAGAATTTGGGAACAATAAAAATATTTAAGAATATAGAGGTAGTTCCATCTTCGTTTATTTATTAAGAAAAATTATGAATTTTTAAGTGATGTTAATATATTTAAATGCAGAGAGAAATAAAAGTAATGAAAAACCAAATGAATTTCTGTAGCACGAATGACACAAAGGACGAGATTTTTAAATGTCTCAAAATCTCTCGGTGCAGTGTATATTGCACAACCTCACGCTTTTCCCTGAAACTTATCCTTTGGTGACGTGAAATGTATGTTGTGTTGCCTAATCGAGAGAGTTACCTAATTTGTGTTTCTCGCCACCCAGTTTCGTTCCTAATTAAGTACCTGTTTTTGTTGTTTATTGATATTTGATTGAAAATTGTGAACTTAAATATATTGATTTCTTCAACTTACAAATTGCTTAAATACACCTTGCAATAGCAGGTAATGTTTTTAAATTTAATTTTCCTTAAAGTTTTTATCAGCACTCACTTTCTTGAATGGAAGTTTTATTCCGAAGTAAGTGGTACTCACTATATTTTTACATAAATTGTTAACATCAAAGACCACTAACATTAGATAAAATATTACTCAAATATTCCAAGAATTTGCCTATAATAAAATTCACATAATGTATGTGTTCATACAAACAGTGACAAATAATTGATAAAATGAACTCTTAATTATTATTTTGTCATGGTATATATTAAAAGAAAGGCCCTGTATAATATTTAAACCTTCTACAATTTCTACTGTGTGGAAAAAAAAGATATTACATTGTCAATTTCGCCAAAAATTAAGACCTACCCACAGAATCACATAAAATAAGTTTGAAAACTGTCGAAATCGATGCAGCCAACACTCTACACCCTTTTTTGCCTTTGAAACCCATATACTGATTTGCGGCCCCTTTCACTTTCGTTTAGTTTTCACTATAAGTTAACTTATAAAAATGTAGAGATTCGCCATTTCCTCCCCCGTAATCGTGAAAAATCCGAACCACTTTCATTAGACTCAGCCAGGTCCAACATACACAAAACAGCAAAATCACTCCGATCGGACTACTCCTGCGCCCAGCGCACTCAATATTAAAATAGTTACCTTCAGAGTAGTCCTCTTGGGTTTTGTACAATGTTGCCAGTAATGTTAAAGCCATCAGCCTTTCAAGTATGTTTCCAATCATTGAAAAATCCTAGCAGCGTTGTGTACAAGCTAAGTGCTATTAACTAATATGTTTTATATACAAATTTTCTTAACATGGTACAAGAAAAATATATTTTCACAAGATTACCAATTGTATTGCCAAATTTAACAAAGTTACGGACCAGAAGATGAAAATTTATTCCTAGACGAAAAAAGTGCATGCTGATTTAGTGCAACTTGGACGCAATCCTAGCCTTGCAGCTTGTCTAGCTCGTGCACCGGCTCTAGTGTGGGCAGTACAATTCCGCTCAGCCATTATGTATGGCACTAAACAATGGGATTTTTTCACTTGTTAAGCTCTCAACATCTTGGACCACTTCGCTGCATAATTAAAAAATCGTAAACCTCGCACCTTCCACCGAGTCGGCCATTGATTTTATGCAAAGCACTGTCTGTCTTCTAATACAACCTTTGATTATGTGAGTGAAATGCAAATCTTTCGTAGAATATGTCAGCCGGCCGTCTGGTTCTAACGAACTGCAATTTTTTTATGGAATAACGTCATCGCATCTAATAATAGAGCATTGCAGAAGTTATACCCGGGTATCCCACCAGAAAGTGCATATACGTTACCAAATATTATGCAGAAAAGATGACATAATCAGTCTTTTTAGATTTTTTTTTAATTAAAAAAATCAATGATAACTTCTTAAAAGTTAATACAGTAGGTAATTCATTCCTTATTATGCTAGTAATTCAATTTCAATTACCAGTGTCGTAGATATGGGAGGGTCAGTCCTTTTTCGTATGTTTTACATGCCATATTTTTGGTATCAAATTTGTTTCAACTAGCTTTAAAATATAGTACATAAATACCTACTTATTTAAGAAAACTAAAACTATTGTGTTGTTCTTTTTCTCAAAATGTATTACACTTTTCTAATTTGAAAGAGACTGACCACCCCGTATCTACGGCACTGGTAACTGAAATGTAGAATCATCAATGTGGTTTTATACGTTTTTGAAATGGCTAATGGTAAAAAAAACTTTGTGCTTTGGAAACGGTGCATTTCAGGACTTAATATTTGAAGTTACTAATACGACTGTTGGTGTTACAAAAAGTATGCATTTCTATTCAAATATTATAAAAGGAAATTAAACATTAACCAAGCATTTTCCAACCGCAGGTGTTGCTGTTTAATCTGCGACTATTTCCATTTATGTATCGGTCTTTACACCGCAAATCTTTCAATAAAATTATTTTGTTTGTTTGGTTTTCCGTGTTTGTTTTAAAAAATTAAAATATTGTTCACATCGAGTAGAAATTCAATGCTAATATCGACTGATTGTTCTTTCACTAATGCTAATGGAAGTCAGCTCAAAAGAGCGTATCATGAGGGTAATGCATTTGTTATTAGTTTGTTGCTATGCAAAAAAGTCTTCGTCTGCCATTTTAGTTCTACAGAGCATTACTGCGAACATATCCTTCTGCATCATTAATTATTGTAAGTCATCAGTGATCCGCGAGATACGTCTTCGCTGATTTTTTATACGTCTATTAAGTCCAGTCAGTCTCTCGCTCTGTCTCATACGCTTTTTTTCGCAATTATCTCCGCGATTTGTGCAACACATTTCTTCACTTCCAAGATGATTAATGATTATGTACCTTAAAAAGCTGAACACGGCAAAAAATTGCATTAACAGTCTTGTAACGGCCATGTAGATGTTTTCTATTCTGCCCCACTTGTCCCTAATCGCGTTTGATATGATTGCAACTGATTTATCGTATGGAGTCTAGTTGCCTTTAAATAAGCTATGAAACAACGAGGCGACATCTTGAAGAATTTATTGGCTATCTCGGCGACACGTAAAAATAAAACAAGACGAAATCCTTTAAAGCCTTCTCGAGTACGTGGCGTATTTTAACATGGGAGAAAGTGGAATACTACACCCAGACATAAATCAGAACGGGATTGTTGACCAGGGTCTGGAGACTGTGAAGGACCCACTATGCGAGGAAAATTTTAATTGGACTAGGGTACGCTCACAAAAATGTAAAATAAGACCCACCTCTTCGCTGTAGAGTTACTTGGATTCGGGGTTAGATCTGGAGGGTGGGCATACATAATGTTAGGGTACGGACAACGATGCACATGATTCATTCTTGACGTCAGAAACTGTAGGCCATGTCGGCGACCAGTACGGCGATTCGTCGACGTTGACGGCGCAAATTCGAAATTATTTTTATATTACTTTATTGCGACGGATTAGACATGCATCTAATATCCTTGAGACTCGTTAACGGACTCATTAATTTTATATGCAGGCGTTCGCGGCAGGGGTTACCTTAAGGCGCTGTCTAATATCTAAAGGTCCGTCGTGTGTTCTAATGGCGAAACTTTAATTTAACCCAAGTTGTACGGTACTTTATAGACAACCGTCTAAGTGTTTTCAGTGGTTTCCGTCTAGAGTGCTACTATTATCCTTGCTGGTTTCCTCTAAAGGTAAAGCTTTTGTTCTTTGCTCGAAACAATGTGATCCTCAATCAAGATTTCTATGAAACACTTTTTCTTTATTTTAATTTTATCTGCCTTTTGTTTTATTGTTTAAAATGTAAATACGTTTATGGTGCTTCAAAAAATCAATACAAAGAGTCAAAATAAGGACAAACTTAAACAGTACGTTTACTTTATTCGGGACAAAATTGTTGTTGAACTGATGTAGGTACTTCTTGGCATCGAGAACTTGAAAATAGCTGTACAGTAGGGTGGTCCAAAGAAAACGAATATTTTTGTCGTGTCTCTTGTGAAAATATGTTAGTCTATCATGTTTTAAGAGCCTCCTCAAATAATCAGCTCAAAAAAATTTTTTTTAGAGGTAGCTCAAGATTTTTAAAAATTTCCAAAATCGTCAAAAATTGAATTATTTTTTTTTAAATTTTTTTCTCGTTATTTTATCGTTTTCTACGTTGAAAAAAATCTCGATTTTGAAAATTTCAAATCGATATTTTATTTCTAAAGGTCACTTTAAAAGTAGTGTACCTATATCAACGAACTAATAATTTTTTTTTTGAATTTGATGAACAAAAGAATAGAAATAAATCACGACACTTAAAAAAATTCTCGAGGCAAAATTTACTACCGCACTGTATCAAATATTTATAATTTTTAAATTTTTTAAAATTTAAGTGTCTCGTCAAGTTAAAATAATTATGAGTGACCTTTAGAAATTAAAATATCGATTTGAATAAATTTTCAGAATCGAGATTTATTTCAATCTAGAAAATGAGAAAAAAAATTAAAAAAAAAATAAAATTTTTGACGACTTTGGAAATTTTTAAAAATCTTGAGCGACCTCTAAAAAAAATTTTTTTTGAGCTAATTTTTTGAGGGGGCTCTTAAAACATGATAAACTCGCAAGAGACACGAAAAAAAAATATTCGTTTTTTTTTGTGCCACCCTACTCTACAGTAATTGCATATTAATAATTTCCTTCCAAATTTTAAATAATATGTATTTAACACAGACCACATTATATTACATATATGTCTGCTTTTCAGCAAAATAACAAAGCTGCTGCAAATTATCACTAATGAACTTGAATCAAAACATCCAGTGGAATTCCTATGAAATTGTTTGAGGACCTCTAGTCTAGACACTAATTATATCTTAATAGAAAAACATTAATCTAGCTCGAGTGCTACTTTATGCTCTCTTTTGATTATTGTTTGCAGCGGTTACAATGTTCTATATATTAATTTCTTATGAAGAATAAAGAACTCGTACGTTTTCATTTCTCTTATGAGAGAAGCAGACTGTCCATCTAGAAACAATGACATTATGAAAAAGTTACACGATTGAATTTTATTTACAGTATGTGAAAAGAGAGCTAGACTTTTTTGCAGTCCCAGCTATTAAAATCTAAAATTATAACTTGTTTATAATTCAGAATCGAACTGAATACTGTAAATTTTGTATTAAAAAACATTACCTTTTGTTAATATAGTCCTATATTTGGGCTATACTTTTTTATTAATGACAAACTATCGAATGAAAAACGTATTTTATCACATCGAATTTATTTATCAGTCGTATAATGAATTATGGTATTTCAACTTGAAATGAACATTGGGTTTTATTTAGTCTTTATATCAAATTTTATATGATCATAGAATTTGTGCAAAACATCATTGCCTGTTTGCTTGTGTGTATTTCAGTAACATTTTCATTTTTTTCAGGTAAGTTCCTGTGATGACTTTCCTGTAAAGGGGTGAGTAGTTTTTAGATCTCTCTGCTGTATTTATCTCGTAAACGAAAAGTAAAATATAAAAGTAAATCTAACTACAATATTATACATTGTCCAATTAAAATTTAAAAACAAAAAATGGTGGAGGCGCCGCTCGATATGCACTGTGACATAAAATCACAAATATTTCCTAAACTGTTAATTTTACCGAGTTGAAGCAAGAGGGTATTATCGTTTGCAAATCTTCAGGGAACTTATTTTTGATACAGGCGGATTGTGATCGTCATCTATGCAAAAATTCTGGGTCGTTAACCATTGGGCATAGTCCGTCCCTGGCGTTCTGGGCATAATGAAGTTTCACTTACAACATCAAAAANTGTTATATGACATACTATGTATAACGAGACTAGGAAAACACAGTGAAACACTTAAATCTGTAATTGTCCTGAGGATGTCACGATAAGTGACGAAACGTCGACAATTGAGAAAATTTGCTGTTTTTCTATGAAATTTGGCCTCTAATCTTCCCACTATTGACAACAAACTGAATAAAAATAAGGCTACCAATATCATTAGTTAGATTATACATTATGTCCAATTAAAATTTAAAAACAAAAAATGGTGGAGGCGCCGCTCGATATGCACTGTGACATAAAATCAAAAATATTTCCTAAACTTAAATTTACCGAGTTGAAGCAAGAAGGTATTATCGTTTGCAAATCTTCAGGGAACTTATTTTTGATACAGGCGGATTGTGATCGTCATCTATGCAAAAATTCTGAGTCGTTAACCATTGGGCATAGTCCGTCCCTGGCGTTCTGGGCATAATGAAGTTTCACTTACAACATCAAAAACAAGCTGTGCGCATGTGTTATCGATCACCAAATTTGCATCGTGCTGAAATTAATAGTTTAGAGACTGTAAATAAAAATAAATTTTTAATTTTCACCTTTCAGGGGCCCGTAACTTGTTAACGAAAGCCCGTATGAAAAAAATTTATGTGAAGAAGAGATCAAATAAGATCCCCTTCTTATTTGTGGAAGGGTGAAATGGGCGGTGACTATTAGACGCCTTCATTATAGCTATCTTTCTCTATCGCACGGGTTTCTATGACTTACTTTATTGCTCTCACGTAACGGCTGATGAACCATGGGGACTTTCCGACTCTGTATATTCAGGAACGCGGTTAGAGTTCTGTACGAGAAATTACCAATATTTTGTTTATCCACTTATTTGCTTGGTTAACTCTAGTAAATATTTGACGTTCATTGCTGCAGTAGTGACTTACCAAGAAAACGCAAAAAATTTTAGTTTACATTCAAACCCTGCCCCTAATAGGCAGTCTAATCGTTTAAGGATTGAAAAAAAACATTCCTTTATTGAAACGATAAAAAAATTCTTAACGCGCTGTATTTTGGAATGATGACATTTTTGGACATATGTGAATATCAGAAAACACCCTTTATAGTAGACTGCATCACATACTGATAATGGAATATCAACATTAGAATAGCACTGCCACAAGTAAAAATGAGGAAATAAGGAAATTGTAGAGGACGAAGCGCGTGCGGCCGGTGTTACGTAAATATCGTTATTTTTAGCTTTCCCGAAATATCAAAACATCGGAGAGCGATATAAAACTTTCAAACATCCTGTTGCTTTGTAATTCGCCAGCCAGAAAAATGGTGTCTAATTAATTCGCGCTATAGAAACGGTGAATCACACATTTCATGATCGGCGGAAGGCACACGTGTCGATAATAACCCGGCATTATCTTTTTCTAAATGACGGACAGTGACCACAGCATGCTGCAAATAGCTGATTTGTTGTGGGATCCCGACAGTATTTTTTGACAAGGTCACCCGTCCAATTTCGACTGTTGTTATTACGCTCATGTCGGTGATTATACATGCAGATATTTTTATGAAGTCTAGACTGGAAACAGACGTATCTGTATCTGCCTAGGTGTCGTAAATTTTTTTATTTGTTCAAATACGAAGCGCAGATAGCCATCACCACCGGATGCCGCGACTATTCTGTCCTCGATTTTATGCCAGCGCATGGCGCATCGCGTTTCTAAACGTCCAGACTAATTACGAAACGTAATGAATGCACTTTTGACTTTCAGACGTACCCCCATTGTCATGCTTAAAGTCCGTCCCACTTTATTGCGCTTTTTTGCGTTTCTACCTGCCGTAAGCTGCAAAGTGACAAACGGAATTGTTTTCTTTATTTAGACCGTTCCGTGTGTGTTAGCAGTTGCGAGTCGTGGGGAAGTTTTGTTTTCGCTACTCTGAGTCACCGAATCAAAATTTAGACTGGACAAACTATTTTCGCCGGCTTATCTGCTGTCACGAATTAAATTTAAGGACTTTGTTTACCTTGGGGTTACAGAAACGCCAGAGAAAAAAAAGTGTCACTGACCCACGTATCGTACCTACAATTGTTTTAGAATTTATCGCCTCCTAAGCGTGTCCAAGACTACGAATACCGCTGCCAAGTAATAAAAACTTGAAAAAATTTTGTTCTGATGGATTTAAATAAATGTAAAATGTGACATTTCATTAGGTGCTATGAAGCCGCAATGCTTTAAAAAGCCCACACTTGAACCTTTGCATAAAATATAAGGATTATTGTATTGCTTGGACCGGCACCTCTTCAAGGGAAGTATTTTTCTTGTAACAATTGTCGGGAGCCCGGAAAAGCTTCAAAAACACTCAGATAGAAGCACGACATTAAGTCGGCAACCCAAATTACCAATCGAGCCATGAACAATGGACGGTGTGATAGTCGTAAATACAGAAACCCTACCACATTTAACGATGGATCAGGACAACAGTAAGGATCGCCTAAATTCAGAAAGGCCAAATGCAAGAAACTACAGCGAAGATCCATCTCGAAAATCGGCGGAGCCATCAAGAGCTGAGATCGATCGTCGACTCTCATTTTCTGAAGTTGCGTAATCAACATTAAGTATACTAACGGAGTCGCAACTGAGCAAAACCGGTACTGAATAACTTCATCGTCTATCTTTATTCAGCGGTATATTTAAATATCAGTACATGTCAGAATAATGTGATCAGCGTGTCTAATTGTCGTGCTGTGAGCGGAAGTGCTAACATGTGTCATCACTACATACCTAAGTTGACTAGATTGGACTCGAAATGCATTTACACAATATCTATAAAGTTTCACTTATTTCTTGCTCTCATCAATGTGGAGTAAGTGAAATTAATTATTTTATAATTAAAATAAAGTACGTATATTTTAAAATACTTTTTGATTAAACAAAATATATATCGTATAAATTCGACTAGATTTTTCGCATTTTAATCAACTATTCCCAATTTATACCAAATAAATATTTTATAGTAAAAATATGTGCTCCTACCGTAATTATGTTGAATATTAATTAACGGATACAAATAAAGCCGATGCCGAAAAGTATAAGACGCCATCATGTCACATTAATATGTTCCCAGATCCGAGATTTGCATAACAAGACCATATTTCAGAAAATTCTAACGGCAAAATTGAGTAATAAAAATAGAGGTTTGATCTGATGTATGCTAACGATGAGCCACCTGTCGAAACAAATCAGAATTTCGAAAACACATCGACAATCAGAACAACGAATTTAACATTTTAAGTTACATCTCCACACTCCTGTGAGCCAGCCAATTCAAAACCAGTTGTGTTTCTACGTTTATTTTTATTTCTGTGTTTATTTACCCCCATTCTTAAATTTGTCCGGTACATTACACAAAGTTTTTTGGTTATAAGTGGATGACAATGGTACAATATATAAAGTTTTCTGCTAAAGATAAAAAATTATAATAATTTGTATATAATGTGTAGAAAATTTCTATTATACGTTCATTTGGCCAACGACATATTTTAATTATTATTTCGTTTTGTTCCGTTTCATAAGGTCTCCAAAATGCCATGTTGTAATAATATTAGTAAATCAAATATTCCTCTTATTTCTCCCTTTCGCAATTGCAATATGAATTATTAATAGAAGGTGCCTATAATAAGTTAATTATAAACTTCGGTTCTCATTAAAGGCTTATTGAAGTTTTTCTTATTGGACCGTTGTTTCTTCCATTAAGATTAGATGGCAATACATGCCGTGGATTTATTGTAAATCAGCTGCTAGTCCTTATTGATGCTGTACTACTTAATCTGCGATAACGTTTATGGTTTATGCATAAGAGCACCACGTCATTTTAGTTTATTAAGTGTTGGAAGTGTGTGGAACAGTGTATCAAAATATGTGGATTTTTTTAAATTTTAACCGATCCACATGGAGCGTTCAAATTTTGTGTTCCAATTTATGTGAATACATTTCGCTAAACTTAATATTTTTCTATTTCTCAAGAATTTTCAACGGGAGAGATTTACTATTATTTGTTTATTTTCATTAAACTCAACTTCTCAAAAATTACAGCAGCTTTTCATTATTATTTTTTTAATTTTCCTTTATCCTGTACATATTTTCATTCTAACTTGAATTCTTATTCTGTTATTTTAACAGTTGTTTGTTTCAACACAATATACTTGTATGCATTTTATAATCCATCTAAAAATGATTGCGAGTTAAACATCCGAAGGAAAAGCAGTTTGCCGTATCGAAATATCCAATTTAATGTTAGTTTTATCATTAATTTCCTATTTTACCTATGAAATGCAATAAAAAAAATTTTACGAAACTTTAATGTTTAGGTTATTTTCTATTTAATTTTATTGTTTTGTTACACAACATGCGACAAAATAATAGTCATTTTTACTATTGAAAAATTTTTTTAAACATGTGTCACGGTTTCTGATAGAACTTTGAAAACGTAAATGTAAAAACGCATGTATATGTGAAAAATAAGAATAAGAAGATGTGTTTGATCAAGCTGTATAGTCTTTCCGAAGTCAATTGAACATGTACAAAAACGCCTAGCAATAAAATTTAATGAGTTTCATACGCGTCACTAAAAAAGTTTTCTAAAGGTAAAAGATTATAATAATTTGTATACAATGTGTAGAAAATTTCTATTATATGTTCATTCGACCAACAACATACTTTAATTATTTATGTCCTCAAACAATTTTATTGTATTGATCGTTTCCTTTTTTGTTCTGTTTCAAAAGGTCTCCAAAATGCCATGTTGTAATAATATTAGTAAATAAAATACCCCTCTTATTTCTCCCTTTCGCAATTTCATATTAGAAGGTGCCTATAATAACGTAAAATTACGTGAATCACACCAAATTCCGCATTGCTGCACTGCACTGCTAGGCCATTTGTAGACAACCGGGCCAGTGCGGCTATGTTTGTGCTGCGTTTGCCCGCGCGCTCATTCTTCAACTGGGCGACTAGACCTGTATATGCGTATGGCTAAATAAAAATGAGAACAAGTTTTTCAAATATTTCAATGGCGAGTTGCTGCGTCAGCGACCGAACCTGGTACATACTGCCAACCTCTTGGTTCTTCAATTGAGATCGGAAAGACCCTTAGAACTTAAAACCGCCACACAGCAAAACGCCCTGTATGCGTGACAGTTTCCCGTCACGTGTGATATATAGCGGGCCAGGCAGAGGTGGCACAAGTGCCGGAGGCGCACAATGGTGTGTTACGCAATAAGGTTAGGCCGGCACAGCGGGCAGCCGCCCGGCCTAGCATTGTTCGCGGGCGCCTACATCGCGCCGGATTTGCATGGCACGCCATATACCATCCTGCGTCGCGGTGAGCCCTGTTCATTACGGAAACAAAGGAATTGTAAATGGATGGATTTTCACGACAGAAAAGAATTGGAGAGGAGCGGGTTTTAATATCGCTCCCTTTTGTCCGGGATATTGGGTTTGGACGCTGGGGGTCCTCGTGGTCAGCGCGGCTAAACGGGTCAAGTCGGTACTTCAGGAGTTTCAGGAACCTGTCGGACTTATTTTTCAATACAGTTCCCTGAAAATGCATTTCTAATACTGATTTTTGACCCTGGAATGGGCATTATTAAAAAAACAAACAACGTATTGGAAATCCAACCATTCCTGAACATTGCTCAAAATGATTACACTGAACTTGACCTAGTTACTGCGTTGTAGACAGTTGATAAATTGATTAAGAGGGACGACGCAGGGTCGGCCTAAGTTTCGCGTAATAATATTACTCTTTCCCTTACCCGAAGAAACGTTCTTATTTCAGAAATAATCTGTAGTTTTTTATTTATGCAGTTAATAATTAAAAAAAATATGTGGAGGTATTTTATGTCGAAAAAAAAACACATATTTGTCAGATTATATTTCGTTGTCATCGCCTTTGCCTTAGAACTTTCATTTTCTTCTTCATCTAAAAATTTTTTTCTTTATTTTTTTTTCAACCTATTTTTCAATGCATAAGCTGAGCCTCCATTTGTTATTATTATTTATGGGCCGTATTGGCTCTAAGCCCTCGTATAGGCACTTCTGTACAACATCGCAGCTCCAGATATATTTCTGTTAGTTAGTTTTCCGTGATATATCAAGATTATGTGAGATTAGGGAACTGGAACGTCTCCACAAATTATGATTATGTTTGCTACTATTGAAATGCTACACGATATTGTTTCGTACATATCCCGGTCTGTTTCAATGGAGCACAAACGTTGCCAGGGTGGCAAGTTAATTTGATTTTATGATTGCAATTAAAATGCAAATTTTTATTCAATCTGTAAATTATCTGAACCCCATTTACATTTATTACGGTTATATGTGCATAAATGGGAACAAAAACGATGCAACCGGAAAACTGACACTTTTTTACATCCAACGTCTCGAAATTAAATATGTATATTTTATGGAAAAATATCTTATCTTAACAAGTATTTATTTCATGGTACATTCCTCTCTCTAAGCCGAGCTCTCCTTATATATAAATTTATTCAAATGTCGAACATTTTTTGCATTTCAAATAAGATGGAAAAGTTAGATAATTTTTCCGCTACGAGGATATGTAAATTGTGAACGCACGTATATAAAACACTTTTAAACGTATTAACTGAATCGTATTATGAATTTACTGACACTTAAGATGTTATGTGCATCTTTACAAACCCATAAGTTATTAATGGTTATTTCATGTCGGTGAAACGTGTGTTTAAAAAAGTGACGCTAGACAAGGCAGTGGCGTGGTCGGAAGGCAGTATTCCTTTTTGGAGCCTTCTGGTTTGGAAAAAAATACTTTTGACTAAGCCGTTTTTGTACTGAAATGTTTTAAATCTCAGGATTCATGAGTACTCTTTGCACTTTGGCTAGTTTTTTCACTGCCTCTGAATATATTTCTGCCTTTATGTCCTTTTGGCACCGCTTTATCCCTTAGGATCTTCACCATAGTCACAGAAAGTCATTTTGACAACGTTCTGAACTAATAAAAGTTTATTTTTGTATACATTTACAATACGTTGGTAAGTCGCAAGTAAAGAAGTGCTATACAATGCAATTATGTGATTAAAATTGGAACTCGATCAATGATTTCGGAAAAAACTGTGTTTAATTTTTTTGGACCTTTGGTATGAAACTCTCAGCATAACCTTGAGACTTATTGCCATCTCAGTAAGCAAGGACGATTTCAAGATATCCAAAGGCAACTAATACGCTTGAATCGAGTAGCGTGCCAGAGATCTCTGCACTGGTTATGGAACTGCGAGATCCCTGAGTCGATATTTGATCTCAGTTCAAGATGCTCTTCAAGTTTGTAAGCATGTATGTTATATCTGAAGCAAAGTCCACTGGAACTGATCTCTTTTACGGTAGAATATTAACCATACTGGGCTTAGATGTTTTTTGTTTCGACTGCTGCTATGTCTACTGCCCGCGTTAAAATTAGTTATTTCTTAACTGTCATCTTTGGGCATCTAAAACTCTCTTGTGATTCAGTGCTAATCTAGCGTGGGTAGCGCTTAAGTAATCGAGTGTCACTGTCATTAATCGTCAGCGTTTATGAACTCATTGCTTACATTACATCTAATTTACATCAGTTTTGACAATTTCACGTAAATATGGCCATATCAATGTGCCACACGCACGCCACTGCGCCGATTTTTGGAAGTTTCCGGCGAAGCATTAGTAACAATAGACACAAGTCAACGCACCCTACATTTTGCAAATGGACTTTTATGCATTCCGAACCTATCACGGTATGCAAATACGTACGGTTTAATATAGGAGATAATAAAGTCTCAAGGTTCGGTATTGATCATTGCACTCTTACCTTGGCCGGCTAGATTTAAATAGATTTTATACGGCAGACCGGTGACCTAATAGTGCGTTCGCGACAGCAGGCCGAGGTGATACAGGAGGAAAAATATTTGTTGAGGAAACAGCGCGGTGTTTGGATTGGCCACGGGTTTGGTTTACCTACAGGATAACCTATTTAAATATGTACGCTTCAAATGATTTCTACTGGATTATTTTTTTAAATGTGGAGCATTAAGCATCGTGGAAAAGTCGACAATCAAGAATATTCGTTAGTCAAATTGGATTTTTTTTAAATACATGATTATACATTTTATCACGGCTTCCAGGTTTCAAAACGATAAAGTTCATAAATGATTACAAGCCACGTAACCAGTGCTGCTGATTAGTGTAGTTTTTCACGAGATTTTATTCAACCGGCTTATCACCTTTATTGTAAAGGAATCATTAATACTGATAAAGTTTTAGTCTGTTTTATTTTACAAAATCTAATTCAAAAATGCTCCGAATATTATAATCCTTATAGTTTTTAAATAATCATAGTATGCACGGTGCAACAGCGTTTTTGCTACAAATAGCTAATACGTCAATACGAATAGAAAAAAACAAGAGTAAGTTTTTTTTTAAGTGCAAATGATATTAAAAATGCACCTAACTTTATTCTGAACAAAAACGAAGGTTTCGATCGAAGATGATTTACACATATGTAAAACAAAACAATGTTTTACGTCAAATAACTTTTTTATACAGTTGAAATCCTTCCTTTTAATTTCAATGTTGTTGTCCAATGTTGTAATTCCAATGTGTTTGAGTCAAAATTTTACTGCTGTAACTGCTATGAAGGAATTGTATTTTAGCAGAGATTATGGTTCTTAAATATCTAATAAAAAGTTCTAAGAAATGAGTAACAAAAGTTACAAGTCGCTGCAGCATTATTTGAAGAATGTTAAAATATAAATTTAACAGCAGGTATCTTTGCATTGCAGTTTTCCAAATTTTGGTCCCGATGGATAAAGGAGAGAGAAAAAGACATTGTATTTATTTAAGCATTACCGAATTTAGGGAAAAAAAATATATATTTTGTTTGTGTAGAAATTTGACTTGGTAATTTTGTGATCAGATATCACATAAATTAGGTTGACCCAACTCAACGCGAGATGCGTAGATCAGGAAGAGAGTCCGCAGTATAAGTGACAAAGACAAGAGACCTTAGTAGTAGGGCAGTCACCTTCCGTGTCCAAGATTTTACTTAGATCTGGCGGATATAGTTATATAGTTAAGTTTATATCCGTACTTGATCATAGCTGATGACTATGGACAATACAATTTATTTATTAATAGATGTTTACAATCTAAAATTAAAAATTGGTACAAAATTTTGAAAACAGCTAATCCTAGTAATAAATTCAAGAAAAATAAAATTTGTGTTACTATTTATATGTATTAGTTTATATTGAATTAATTGATTTTGATTACTATGAAGTCTAATCACTAATTTATATTTTTTTCCAGGATGAATGAGAGAAGGGAAACCATATTACAAACTCCTTCACATTAAAAAATTATTGGAGCTTCCGTGACGGTTGTTCACATCCCTCATTTATCCAGCTCCCTATACAGCTTTCATGTTCGCCGTCGTGTTTTGTAAACAAGGGATTCTACATGTCCCTGGAGATAAGAAATTTCAATAGGCAGATATTGGCAGCTACGCTTGATAGGGCATTTAAACTGCTTTACCGATTCTATGAGATACAAGACATTTTGTAGCTGAAAAAAATCAAGAGAACCGTGAACTACTAAACTACTACTAATCACGCTTAGTTTCGGTTAACTAATAGTAATTTTTTCCATTTTTTTTTTCATTAAAAGGTTATTATTTTTAAATTACCATGTACTAAAATTGTCCGAAATGTACCCCTTCTTCGTTATACATTTGCAAACGTAGAATAAAGTTGTACTCGTAATTTCTGCTCGAGAGTGAGCAAAAAATATCATTTTCGCTGTTACGTGGTACGTTATCTACTCAATTTAGTTAGTTTCAAAGCCAAAAATCAATTGATCCAATACAAAAGCGAAAATTTAGAGTGCACTAGTGTAGTGGCCAGGTTACTAGGGTGGACGTTTGAACACCGTCTAGGCAGGGTCCGCAAGAGTACTGCAAGATGCCCGCGTTGAAATTTAGAATTTGACCTCCTTGAAGAACGTCTATCTCGGAATGGTGGTCATCCCTGAGGAGTTATGAAAATGATTTTTGTTAGTGTTGACCGTGAGGGCTTGCTAGAGATAGAATTTCGTGAAACTTCTAAACTGTGGTGAAATTTATGACGTATCTGCGGTGGTTCAGCGATCGATGGTAGCAGGATCGTCTGTCGACGTTTTCAAAATTTTATTTTCCCGCTCTACAAAAATGTGTCACTAACGGAAAAATTTTTGCCATATCGCTTTCCCTATAGTTTTCCTATACAGCGTTGTCAAATTGCGACAGTAGTTATTTTCAATGAAAATGCTTATCGATTCTTACTCACAAAGTATGACATCTATATAGAAAGCAGGTGATAAATATTCAGTTTGACAGCGTAATTACAAACCAATAATGTAATGTAAATTGCACGGCAATTAAGTGACTTGCAATGCAAAATGATTAAGTAGGCGAGGGCAAAGCAGGTGCTGCTATTAACTATTTATTAAACAAACTTAAGTGCATATATTTATTTATCGGGCAGGATATTAACTACAAAGTATATTATCTGCGGTGGTACTATCTATTTAACTTTATGTGGTCGCTGACAGTTTATCAAGCTTGACGCAAAAAATTGGTTTTCAATTTGTAACTGCTTACTGGCATACCTATATTACGGTATTATAAAAATAGAGGGATGTAATTTTCTTAACATGGTATTGATTTATTACGTTTTTAATACATTTCCCTAGGCGTTTCAAATCCTAAACAATGAATAAAACGGTATTTGTTGAAGTACTTTTCTAACTTAATTTCAACTAAAGTACCTTTAGTAAAAAATATAGATGACCTTAAAGATACATATTATTATTAGTTATTACGCATTAAGGTATTCTTTTTAAATTTTGCAATAAATATGAAAATATATGTTAAAGTTGCAACTAATTTAAACATAAATTTTAATGTCTGTAATAAGGAAATGCCAATTCTGTATTTAAAGGTTCATTTCAGAAATTAGATTTTTAGTAGTTAAAAAATTCAAGATTTGCATTTAAATTAGATTCTATACTGCCATTTCATGGGAAGATTACTTAATTTTCTACATGTATACTCAATTACTTTTTTTTTTAAATCTGGGAACGGTACCATGTTTTTCAGCAATTTTTCTGTTTACTACAAAGAACGACATTAAAAACAGACGGCATTCCATTTAAAGGGATTTGCTTATTGAAAAATTCTATATATTATTTTGTGGTACAGAATAACCGGTAGCCTAATCGCGTATTACTCCCTACTAGATAGTTATAAGAACGGACGCGGATTACTAAATAATTATTGCATGTAGAAGACGGCCGGTAATAAATTTGAGGCACGGATAAATCCCATTTAATTATCCCGAGTAATAGGCACTCTCAGCTGGTGCCATTCAACGGGATAATAATTGCGGAGCTGTTAATTTCTTCTACGGCTGTATCGGAAGAATGCTGTTATACGCTTATTTATTTATGATATGTGCGGAATATTCTAATTATTTTATTACTGTTTCATTTAAATTAATCGACGTCAGTTTGTTGGAATTAAAATACATATTTCTGTTGACTGCGGCAATAAACATGTCCGTGTGGATAAATGTATTGATGTGGGAGAAAACAGCGTTGAATATGTTAATGGCACTTACATCTATCTACATCTTTTATTACCGCCATGTCGCGCTTTAGTTTCTACCAATGGATCTGTCTTCTAAATTTCTTTTGACAGATGGGGAAGAATTTTTTATTTTCTAAGGCCCTAAAAATTTCTACTTCAATGATTTTTAAAATTACTAAGCCTTATGTTCTTTATAATTTCAGCCCAGTCCAATTAGCGTATGTACAATTATTAATGAATCACCCTGTATAAGATATTTTTACCACAATCACCTTATAATTGGACTTTTATCTACACATACGAACCGTGAAGTTTGTGAAGAATTTGCAGAAGTTACGGATGTCTTTTCTTGTAAGGAACAGCTCTATTTTCCTTGGATTTTCTTTGCAATATCAAATTTTGTTTAAAAGTAATACGCTTTAAACATAAAAGTGTATTCTTGCTCCTTTAACAGACCCATCAGTTATTGAGCCTGGAGGGCATCCAGCTGAGTGAGATGGAAACAGGTTGATGCAAAATGTGTAATATATTAACGTTATCTTAAAATATAGCGCAATATCGGAGGTAAATTTGTCAAGAGCCCAATTAGGCGTAAAATCTGCATCCTGCCGTTTTGCTCGTTTTGCATCTGATCCGATATCACGCACCAGTTTCCAGGATATTTTCATGGCGTGGAGCAATACGAATTCGATTATCTTGTAAAGTTTGCAATGTAACAAATTCTAATGGCGGCAATTATATTTATAAAGTGGTGTTTAAATCTGCATTAAATTAATACAAACTATAAGTAGGTAATTATAGATAGTCATCTATAGTATATCGATACGTAAAGTATGTTCATAGATTTCAGATTAGCAAAATTATGCCCGTGAATCTTTTTTCTCACAAAAATCGAACGGCTACAAATAATCGGTGTTGGTGTGGATGAATATTTGTCGTTTTAATAAAGTTCCGATAGCAGTAATCCACTATTTCAGGAAAACCATTGCAACGATTCAGGTTAAACAAATAAATCAGTACAACCTGCAACTAATAGCTAATAATAATCAAACACACCCGATGACAAATTTATGAGTGAGGCAAACTAGACACCGACCCAACCGAGTCACTATAATTAGTACAACTCGATAAAGCCAACGCGACCGGAATAAAAATAAATTATGTTATCAATGTGCAATAAATTTTTAACCTCTCCCTTGTAAATTATTAACTAATATTTTATACGTTTTAGTAGCTTCATATTCAAATAAACTTAAACGTGTCTTAAAAAAAAACTAAATGAATAAAGCATGCCACGAAATAAAAAGGTCATTCACACAGCGACGCCAACTTCAAAATTGCCATACACATCGGCTGAAATTTGCTGATGTTTAGAATGTTAATTTATACCAGACACATACATATTCATTAGGCGAATTAATTTTATTTTATATGAAACCAGAAATCCGTTGAAAGAAGATTTGTACTTCCTTGTTATGTTGCTCCTTTCACGAAATATTGACCAGATCCCTTTTAGTCTCTTCTTACGGAAAACTATACTTTTGTAAATAGAACCTCCTGGCTGGTAAATGTTCTGAAGAACAAAGATTTGTTACAGTTTTTGAACAAATTCTATAATGTCTGTAGTATCTTTTAACGTATTTTGTATTATTGGTCCTGCTAGTCCTCTCATAAATATGATAATTATTTTTTAAATAAAAATTAATTGAAACGGCACCATTAATACGATCACTAATATAACTACTGAATTGTCAAAAATGCGATTATATTTATAGATTTTCCGGATTTGGCAAACATACCTTATCGTGTGGATGGTGCATATCGAATCTGCTCGAATATTACGAAAACCACTCCCAAGTGTTCTTCAAACAAGTTCCAAGAATTACTTCCATTGGCAAGATGTTCATTAGGGGTTTCATTGTGTTGAAAATTTTTGAGGAATAAGTTTCTGCACTGTCTGTTACTTTCGACATTTTAAGTCATCACTTCATTCATTTTTAACACTTGAGGCGCTATTTTTTTCTTAAAATTCACATAATTTATCAACACGGTAGGTACTATAATAAATACAGCAACCAGAACAGTGCCGGCTTTCTGATTACTTCTGATTGCTTGTTGAAACTTTCGCACCCCTATTCAAATTTAACGATGTTTCGAAGCAGTTTTCGAAAATATATTGTTTGTTACACAGTTGCGAAGCCGCTTTTGCATTCTCGAATGGTTTTTGCAAAGAATTCTCCATTCTCGAATACAAAATTTATAATTTTCATCCCAAAATAAAAAATTATATTTTCATATCTTGTTGTAGTTAGTTAATTTTTTTAGATGTCAAGTCGTTTTTGACTTAGGGAAGTCATTGGGATGGGTAAAGTGCGCCGGAGCTGTCCTTTCGGAGAGTATCGCGGTTTGCCATGATCCTGTGCAAATCGGCCGAATTAATGCGTCCCACAAATGCGATAAGTGCAACGTGCAGTCCGGCTCCCACTAAAATTCGTGCAGCGCATTCGAAAAGTGCTTTAATTGCTGCACGTGTCGCCCCTTAGTCAACGTACGACAACTGAACTGCGTAAAATGGTCGTAATTAATATTTACGAGGCATAACCGAGTTTTATCAGTCGCAAAAATTTAAATTGGAAAAAAGGAGGTATTTGAATGTTAATAAATACTCGGGAGTGCGGCGAGAGCTAAAAATGCCATTAATTAATTCTATAGGTCTAGCCGGTTTGACTACTACTATATAATATTTAACAACATTCAACCTTCTTCGTCTGGCGTCGGGGAGACTGTAAAAGATCGCAGGAATGACGATTAAACAAAAAATCGCATGATATATTATTTAGTTTATTGCAAAATTGAGAAGCGCAATAATTGTAAGGAGAAACCGAGATTTGTTCTGCCAAATGGTGAGGAAACGATAAATGCTATTAAATCTACACGAAGAAAACTGCTTTGTATTTAAAATGACAGTTTTATATTTTTTTAAGTCGGTGATCTAGCTATTTAGACGTCTTATACAGGGTGTCCCGAAACTAGGGTGTTCTACGTCGAAAAAGATTACTTTTTCTTCATATAAACGTGGATCCAACAAAAAATAGCGTTTAATTGAGACAGTTATGTTGTCATTTTTGTAAAAATCGAACAAGATCAATCACTTTCCCCAGGTAGTAACCTGTCTTTCCCTGTCAACTCCAGGAGTTTTCAATAAGTTCGTTTTCTTTTAAGTAATGTTACTATTTATTTATGTTACTTTTCTTGCGTCCGTCGTATGGAGAGTTACTTTCATTTGCAATATTAATATATATATATATATACATATTCTGCATTTTTAAAATATTTTAAATTATAATAGCCCGGACATACTGGCAACGTTTCCGTCAGGTCTGGTTCATATACAGCGCATAAAAGTGTTAAAATTAAATCGACGGTGCCATCTCGATGGTCACTTGGTGTTATTTTGTGAATCTAATACATTAAAAGAATAAGTAGGTATTTTAAGCCGATGTGCGATTGTTACATATTCTCACTAACCTAATTTCAATTTGAAATGTACGGCATAAAGTTAACCTGCTTGCGTCAAGTATCGATCCTTTGCTTATCTTACCATACATTGGTATCGGTAAACAAATTTAAAAAACAAGAACTGAATGTGTGCTCTTGTTTCATGAAAGACGCCCTATGATTCATGTTGTCGTATTTCAGTTATGTTTCGAATGTGACTACCAAGCCGTTTACAGGTGCTCGAGGACATCTAGCAAAAATCCCTGCTAAGCAGAAGACGCTGAATGGAATCGGAGTTTCCGCCCTGCTGACCTGTCATATAGTTGCGAAAAGATTCTTTTGGCATTTTTACATGCTGCAAAATACCTGCATATTTTAATGAATTGAACAATTTTTAAGCTGACCAGACGTTTCGAGAGACATATCGTTCATTTTCAAGAAGGGAGCAGTACCTGTCTAAACGTCAGTAGTTTAATTTTATTAAAATTGTTATTGATTATACTTTATAAGACTGTTTTAAAGAGGGAAAACTTTTTTATTCCTTAATTTATAAGAAATGTACAAATCGCAAGTGTTTTTTACAATAGATTATGACATTTTACCTACTCCAAAAAAAATTACCAAATATATTAATGTAGCAATAATCAACAAATATAATGTTCTGTTAAAACGTGTATCACTTCCAAAGCCGATAACTTTGGCGGCTTCTAGCACGCAGGAATTCAATTTGTAGACTAAAATTTAGGCGCCAAGTAGTAAAACGTATCGGCCTTGAACCGTTCTATTTGGCCGCGACAAGATTTTCTCTGCCGACTTTTTTTTAAATGTCCATTTTTTATTCGAACGCTGCCGTCCGACCGATAATGCATATTAATTAACGTGCGTTTAATATTATATTTTCAAGTATATTTTTGCTTATTTTTGTTGGCACGGATAATTCCATTCATTTTCTACACGAGCTCGTTTGTTATTGTGTTTTGACGAAAGCTATCTATACCCGTACTTCTCGAATACCGTGTTTTGTGGGTCGTGGATTTATTAAAAAAAAAATACAGTCGTAGATAACGATTTTGTTTTGTACTTAAATATGTAAATGATGTTTGTTACGGGTTCTCTCTGTCACTACGGCAATCCGACTATTTAAACTTACGTCTGGGACTAAATATAAGATGTCTGGGTAATGAGTCGTAAAAATATAGTGCGGATAGAGGCATAACTCTCTTATATTTTGCCACTTGCTGCTTGCTATTAAAATGAGTTGAACAATTATTTCTCTACACCTGGATATTTAACGTCCGTTTTCGTACATATTCTTAATAACCGAAACAGTTGCTGGCTACAGGTGTGAAGTGTGAAAGAATGTCATCATAAGTCAGATCGACGTGGTGTACACTGATTTCTCTAAGGTATTTGACTATGGCACTTTATTGAACAAATTAGAAACATTTCCAATCATAAGTGTCATATCTACAGAATCTGTACCGGTTTGTACAAATTTCTTAGCTTTAGGTCTGAAAAATGCATCAATATTTTCTATCTCACTGTACTTGGAAACAATTTGATACAATGGTGATGCTACTAGGATGTTACTACGTGCTGCGGGTAGACTAAAAACATTGTTGCTTCTAGCTGATAGTCGTGGTACTTTGATATTAATATTACTTAAAACGCCTGGACAGTGCAAAATGTTATGTAGAACTTTATGCAAAAACATTACTTGAACCACAGATCTTCTTTTAGCAGACATGAATATTAAAACGCTCAAGTAATAGATCATGCGGAAAACCCTGAGGAGTACACAGCTCATTTCATAAACCTACGCTGTACTCTTTCCAAAGTTGCAATTTGATTAGCATAAATTGAGTTCCAGACTATTGATGCATATTCTGATTTAGAACGAATAAAGGTAGTGTAGAGCAATCGTAGTGTAGAAATACTGATACAGCCTTTGGAATTCCTTATTATGAACCCCATATTCTTAAAAGCAGATGACGCAATTATGTCTATATGTTTTGTAGAAGATAATCGGGCCGATTCTGTTTGTTTCTTGCCCAAAATCTTGTTTTATAAACCATGTTGTTAAAAATGTAAATTATAACAAGGTGGCTTTTTGAACTCATATTCTGTTTAAACCTTTATAACAAGTATTGCTAAAAACTACAATGATAACAATATTGTTTAGAATTCGTTATTTTCTAAGGGTGGCCACATTTGGCAATACCGCATTAACCCATGAATTCTTTGAGAAGAAGAAGATTATAACCTAAAATTTTCAATTTAGTTTTAGTTGTGTTGCGTTTTTGTACTTTGACTTTGGAGAATTTCTGTTTTCTGTGTATAAAAACAAACAACAAATTATAAGGAGAAATTACTGAAAGGTTTGTAGAATTATAAATTTCACAAAACAAAAAGGCAAATTTTGTTTTAATTCATTTCATATTCCTTATTGATGTACAATTTAAAGGCACCTATTTTTTTATTTTAGAATATTTTGCCGAATTGAACCAGAATGTCTCGCAGTAAAAAGACAAGCAAATCACAAATGGAAACAATGGTTAGCTTTCTCGAGGAGCATAAGATTATGCTATCGGGGAAGTGCCACCCTTTAGAAACTAAAGAAGTGGAAGACAAATGGGAGGAATTAAGTATGTTATTAAACTCTGTTGACAGTGGAGCCCGGAAGGACAAAAAGCAATGGAAAACTGTAAGTTTTAGTCATACTTAAAAATATGCAACGCTTTATTTACCTCCTCTTTTAGTTTCTTTATGAGTGGAAATCAAAAACAAAAAAGAAGGCTCGGCAACAAAGATTAAACATTACAAAAACTGGAGGTGGTGGCTACATATGTAGCAGCCTAACAAACCTAGAAAATAGGTTAATGGGTATTTTAGGATGGATACATGTTATTGGATGCCCTGATCTTCCCCCTGAAGTGGAGCCAAGACAAGAAGATTCCGCCGCACCAGAAATACCTGTTAATAGTGTGGAATGTGTTGAAGCAGAGATTGGAATGGATGGTTATTTATCAGTGCCATCCACATCTGGGACATTACTTTCAACACCATTACTGAATACAAGTAAGTTTAATAAAGTATTGAAAAACTATTACTAAAGTAATTTATAAATCACTTGGTAATTACTTAAAATTATAACATGGCTTGAATTAATGTTGAAAAATAACATTTGCAGGATGCATGTATTTTCTGTAAAATTATCGTAGTTATAAAATCAGAAATAATAGAAAGTGTGGGGTAACAGTAAATGTTTTTTCCCCGAGATTAATCGTTGAAAAAAATATTGCGTGTGGTTGTTTACTATTAGTTACCATTTTAAAAAATATTTTTGTGTATTTAGATCCTAATTTTTATCTCTCAAGTTAATAATAAAATAAATAGTCATGTGACAATATTTTTCAAGCTTATAAGTAACTTAATATAGCTTATGAGACAAGTAATGAATTTGTTAAATTAATTAAAGTGATGATATTATCTGAACATTATTTTTACTTAACTTTTTTTTTTTTTTTTAGGAAATATTAAAAAGAAGTTTGGGACCAATAGGCATGTCACTGCTACCAGCAACTTGGAGAAATCTGCTAAGTTCTACTCAGAAAGCACACAGGAAATGGCAGCTGCAATAAAGGAAATGGCAAATGCTATCTGTCAGCTAGCAGAGGCATTTTCAAAAATAGCGGGTGCAGTTTCTAAAAACCAAGATGCAAAAAACTCTGATGCTGCTGTGTGAAACAAACTAATATATTTTACATACATAGTACTATTATTATTATTATTATTATTATACGTAATACTATTTTCATACATATATTAATCATCTTGGTATGTAGGTATGTAGGTGAGGGAAAATGTTGACACTATTTTTATATTTTTAAATAAATGTTTATTGATCAAATAATTAATTGTTTCTGCATTACATAACGACTTAAGTCAGTTAAACAATTATTATAAAAGAATATATCATATTAATTTTATAAATATAGAATGAATTACATTTTAATTAAGAACCATCTGATTCACTATCTGTCCTCTAATAAATCTGCCTTCAGTAAGAATGTCATCTGAAAAAATAAAGATTAAGGTGAGCACCTACTGCATAACAAAATTGATATTCTGAACATTTACCGTTCACATTATCATTTGCATTGATATAGTTATCGTTTCCATCTTCATCATCATTCATATTAGCATCTAATTCATTTTGTATATTGTATTTTCTACAAATATTGTGCAAAACTGCACATGCATAAATAATTCGTCCAGCAGTTGCATGTGAGTAATGAAGAACACGGTCTTTCCTTAAGCATCTAAAGCGAGCCTTCCAAACACCAAATCCTCTTTCTACAACATTACGTGTTCTAATATGTCTGTCGTTATAAACAGCTTGAGGAGTATTAGGAGGTGCATCTAGGATTGGGGTCATCAACCATGGTTGAATTGGATAACCAGAATCCCCTAGAAGATAATTGTTACGAATTCCTTCTTGATATCTTCTACGACAGTATCTATGAATACTTGAGGCTTCCCATATAGCGGCATCATGAACAGCTCCTGGATATCTAGCATTCACATTCAAGATCATCAAATTTGAGTCAAAAATCTGAAAAAAATTATAATAAAGTTCTGTAGCTTAAAGATAAAGAATAAAACTTACTGCTTGCACATTTATACTATGAAAACCTTTTCTATTTAAGTAAGCCACTGCTGGAGTCACTGGGTGATCTATTTTTGGGGAAACTATAGCTATATGTGTACAATCTATTGTACCAATTACATTTGGAAATAGAAATCCTTTATTTAGGAACCTAAATAATCACATGTTTATATTAGAAATAGATATAGATTGACAAATATAGCTGTGCCTGTGATTATATATTAATGTTTAACCAGGAGATATGTAACTGGCCAAGAACCAGCCCAAAATGTGGACTTATAAGACTGAAATTTTATTCCAAAATGGTATTAGGTCACATTAGAAATGTATCTTCCTAGTTTATTTTCCAAATATATTTTTTTTATATCTATACATACATCAATATCTTCAGAGGGCAAAAAATACGGAAACAATACTTACCCTTCTTTCACGTTTATCACTTCATTAGCAGTTGTAGGAAATTTAATATATCTTGGTAATAAGTGAACACTAATTAAATTGCTTATTTTGTTTAAAATTCTACTTATCATGGGTTGACTTATTCCCAAATTATAGTCTTCACCTACAGTGGTTTGATAACCCCCTTGTGAATAAAATAATAAGCTTGCAAAAACCTAAAAAGAATTATTACTATTCAACACCTAAAACTTGTCAATACATAGTTACCTGTAAATGAAATGGCACTTTATCTTTTCTGGTAGGTTCATTGACAAACATTTCCAAATCTTGAATTAATTCTAAAGTTGCTGTTTTATTTAAACGAAATAATTTAATAAATTTTTCATTGGGAAGTTCAAAAGGATTACTTGTATCTCTAATAGATCTAAATTGCAGTCTTAAGTGATGTCTAAAATTTTACACTATTTTGTATGTTCTGTTATGGAATAAGATACTTACCGATTAAGAATATTTCTAATCTCCTCAAAGAAATTCATTTGAAAATAAATAAACTCAGGATTTACAGCCATTTTAATTATAAATACTGCCCTTGCACTTTCATAGCAATCACTGAAATGAGTTTGCTGAGATAACAATATTCGATAACAAGAACTTGTTACAATGACATATCATATTGTTAAAATTTGTCAAACAGAATAGGCAATCTAAGAATCTTGTTACCAGATAACCAGATCTCTTTAAAATAACAATAAACAATATTGCTATGTTCAAACAGAATCGACATGAATGTAGGGTCAAATGTAAGGTCCTTTATGTAATCGGGTCTATGCAATATTATATTATCCAATTTATAATCAAATAGTGCAGAATTTTTTTTTATTTTTTGGTGAATGTAATGATATTACACTTGGAGGCATTTAGCGTTAAATTATTATTTGGTCACCACAGACTAATGACATTAAGCACATTCTGTAACATATAGCAGTCGGCAATGGTGTTTATTTCGCAAAATAGCTTAAGGTCATCTGCATACTTTAAATGGTGTACTTGTAGATCAACCATGATGTCGTTTACAAAAACAACAAAGAGTAAGGGTCCGAGTATAGATCCTTGAGGCACACCAGATATTTGATGAATTAGATGAATCTTACTACAAAGTACAGAATTCCCTGTTGCACAGAACATAATGCTAAATTAACTTTAAAATACATGGACATCATCAGTTTCTAAAGCTTTATTCGTTCCTTATTGGAAAAATATAGAGAAATAATTTCGATTAAAGTGCGAAGCGTTAATATCATGAAGACTTCTCCTCCGTACCAAATGTACGACATTAATCTTCCTGGTACTGTATTTAATATTATTTAATTTTAAAATTTCGATAATTAGTCTTTTATATTTGCAGATTTGTATGCTTTGTTATAAAAATTAATCCTCATCTGAACAAACTGAAACATAGTAATGTAACGATTTATTTGTTTTAAGCAAATGTTATATACTAAAAAGCTTTGCCTTCTTCGTGTATTAATCAACTAAGTACGTCTTTTCGCTCTCGCGTCCAGGTAAGAGCATGGTTAATGGGTACCTACCTACTGAAAGTTCTGGAAGTTCAAAGTTATTATCCTTCTTACATTTTCGATTAGTCTGCCGTAAACAACGAACAAGCGAGATAAAAGAACTACCTTCTCTAGACGGGTTTCTAAGAGGATGCGTTAGCACGACATCTCATTAAGTTGACTGACGGCCAGAAAGCCAGTGTAAATATCCGTACGGTAAAACACAGTCCCAGTGTTGCCGATTTACAGGATATTTTCTCAGAAAATTCTGAGCAAATATATTTTAGTTTTAAATCTTAATTTCTCCAAATAGGGAAGGCAGGGATTGTGTATGGGAGCCTTAGGAGCTTGTGTATGTAAGCTTTATGAGCTTGTATATTTTAGAGTTTCAAGTTAAGACAGTGTAGTTGCTACGTGAGCTATGGGAGCTTTGAGTTCATTTAATTCTTTAGGACAAATTTAATGAAAGGAATGATATAACTTTTGTAGTATACAGCAAATATAAAAAATTTAGAGCGTACAATAATTACTGGTCATTGTTTATTGAAATGTTTGCTACCTGGGTAGACGCTCGAACATGTCTACGCTAGCTCCTTCTGATATGCTTCCGTTAGGTCGTCTGCCATTTTCTATTTATGATTTTAGTCGTTTTGGCAGGATTCGCGACTTTTTGAAGCATTGTCGAATTATTTTCGAAACATGGGTGATTTTTTTTATTTTGGAAACCCTGTACCTTGAAAATTACGGCCTTAGGATCCTACGCCTATTTAGGAAAATTACCTTAATTTTCAAAGAAATATTTTCTGCACCTAAATGTTGCTACTGTCAAAAAAGCTAATGCTAAATCGATGGATTAGATTAGAAAGACTCATAGATAAATATTTGTCCGGTTCGGCAGGACGGACCAGCTTTATTCGCATGGGTTGGGTCCCTGCAGCGGAATCTCGGAATTTGGCAACGCCGAAACTTGTCAAAATGCAAAAGGCTTCACCTGCAGGAACCGCGGACTCGCTCGATGACGCCAGCGGTCATCGATCCCTGGCACGCCAGATTAGCGAAACGTGTGTTCGTCGAGATTCGTACACACGTGGCTTCTTAAATACTTATCGGTGGTCCTTCTTCAGACGCCGTCGCCCGGCCAGTCGGGCCGTGGTGGGGTTAACAAAGCAGCGATTCTTCATCATATTTATTTTTATACTTTGTTTCGGCCTTTACGTAACGCGAAGAGGTTTAAACTTGGCGGACGTGCTGTCGAGGTGTCGCAGTAGGCGCGATGTTGCAAAAGTTAAGCTTAGTCCGGATCTACACTGGTTACATGCAAATGTTTTTAAACAAAAATAACAAAACATTAGCATGTAAACAAAAGCTAAAGTTAATAAAATGTTTTTTCGCCGATCGACATTAAACGCGTAGCTTAATTGCCTAGGCAGGTAGGTTTTCACTAGTAGATGGTTTATAAACTATTGAATCTTCCAAAATGGTTGAATTATTTAAAGCATCGCTTCCAGCACTTGATGTATTTGCAGTAGGAACTTTTTTTGCAGGAGCATGCCGTTCTCATGAGTTATGCAAACTTACTTTGGACACCGTCAATTTCAAAAATTTCGATGACATTTGTAGTTACAATTCCAGATTCTAAAAATGGTATGTCACGTACGTTTACAATTACTTCTCGTTTGGGTTCTGTTTCTCACCTAGAAATTCTCAAGAAATATATCAAGATTGAAATTGGAAATTAAAACTGAAACAGGCTTTTTATGCGCTATCAAGCAGGTAGATGTTACAACCAACCAGTCGGCAAAAATACCCTCTCTATGTTTCCTAATACGATTGCACAGTTTTTGAAACTAGAACATCCTGAAACATATACAGGCCATTCATTCCAAATAACATCGGCTACGTTACTGGCTAACACAGGAATTGATGTATTAGCAATCAAGAGACATGGTGGGTGGAATCAGATACAATTGCAGAGAGTTATGTTGCTGACAGTTTAAGTAACAAAAATGAAATAGCCAACAGGATTCTTTACAATGACACTTCAACTCGAGGTTCTAGTAGTACGTCGCATCATGCTGTTTTAATGGATAGGTCAGATAAGATTGAGCCTCCGGTGACTGACATGGAGCGGTCAAAATGTTTTGAGAAAAATGTGACAATTAAACGCGAGGGGAATAATTATCCAGATTTAATAAATGTTATTAAATGTAATAACAGTAAGTTACCACACTTACCTCCCGTTGTCCATAGCAACTTCCACTTCTACGGTAAAATCCACTTACCTTCTTAAAAATAATGTATTAATATAATAGTTTATTTGATATAGTGGGAGCAGATAAAATACAAGTCACAACAGCGTCATAGAGCACCCTAATACTATGGTATTTTTTTACAAGGAATTTTGTCCATGTAAGATTAAGTCTGTTACACATCCTGTAAAAATATGATTTTGATAATCCGTTTGGTAAATCTTCGATCTCGAAAACTGACCAAACAATAGCGCTATCCGAGCGAAATGTGAGATCGCCTTTACATAATGTTATACCAGAGTACTTATCTTTATCTCTGGCAGCTGTTAATGACCGATACGCAACTACTGCCTCTTTTATCTCGGCAGTTTTAATTGAATACCTATATTTGTTTTCAGCCACGAAGTTTAATAATTTCAAATATTTCAAATTTTCACCATCAAGAACGGCGGTGACAACATTTTTATCATTAAGGCCATATTTCGCATTGTATTAGCTATGATCCTGTCCAAATTTGGTTAGTGAAATTCTCTCGGTTTCGAGAATTGAATAATATGTTTTCAGCCACGAAATGGAGATTGGAAGTCCAACTGGAAAGCCAATTGGGAAACCAATTGGAAATCCAATTAGAAATCCAATTGGGAATACAATTGGGAATCCAATTGGTAAAACCAAAGCCCCTCCATATCTTTTTAACCGTTGAAAATATCGAAACACTAACTCTGGCGTCCCTCTAGCATTTCGTTCGAGGAATCCAGCCGACCAAACCGCACCCTTCTAGGTCGAAAAATAAAAATTTTACGGGCTGTTCGCCAATTTCAAAAGCCACGTGACTTAAAACGTGACCTAACAAAGCACTTCTATATCCTTTTAACCGTTCAAAATATCGAAAAAGTAACTCTGGCGTCGCTCTAGCATATCGCTCGAGGATTCCTGCAAACAAAACCGCACCCTTCTTGGTCGAAAAATAAAAATTTTATGGGCTATCCGCCAATTTCAAAAGCCACATGACAAAACGTGACCTAACAAAGCCCCTCCATATCTTTTTAATCGTTGAAAATATCGAAAAACTAACTCTGGCGTCCCTCTAGCATTTCGTTCGAGGATTCCAGCAAACCAAACCGCACCCTTCTAGGTCGAAAAATAAAAATTTTACGGGCTGTTCGCCAATTTCAAAAGCCACGTGACTTAAAACGTGACCTAACAAAGCCCCTCCATATCTTTTTAACCGTTGAAAATATCGAAAAAGTAACTCTGGCGTCCATCTAGCATATCGTTCGAGGATTCCAGCAAACCACACCGCACCCTACTAGACCGAAAAATAAAAATTTTACGGGCTGTTCGCCAATTTCAAAAGCCACGTGACTTAAAACGTGACCTAACAAAGCACTTCTATATCTTTTTAACCGTTGAAAATATCGAAAAAGTAACTCTGGCGTCGCTCTAGCATATCGTTCGAGGATTCCTGCAAACAGAACCGCACCCTTCTAGGTCGAAAAATAAAAATTTTATGGGCTGTCCGCCAATTTCAAAAGCTACATGACTTAAAACGTGACCTAACAAAGCCCCTCTATATCTTTTTAATCGTTGAAAATATCTAAAAACTAACTCTGGCGTCCCTCTAGCATTTCGGTCGAGGATTCCAGCAAACCTAACCGCGCCCTTCTAGCTCGAAAAATAAAAATTTTATGGGCTGTTCGCCAATTTCAAAAGCCACGTGACTTAAAACGTGACCTAACAAAGCCCCTCCATATCTGTTTAATCGTTGAAAATATCGAAAAACTGACTCTAGCGTCCCTCTAGCATTTCGTTCGAGGATTCCAGCAAACCAAACCGCACCCTTCTATATCGAAAAATAAAAATTTTAGGGGCTGTTCCCAAGTTGTTCTCCAAGTTATTTCGTTTGTCTGACGTGCACCGAGAGAGTCAATATGCTCCTATAATTTATAAGATAGAGGTCAACCCAGAGCTTGGAGTTTAGTGACTTTTCGTCAGTTTTCGTGTAACTACAATCGAAATGAACGTTACTACAAACAACTACAAACGATTTTAAAGCCAGAGCTTGGAGTTTGGTGACTTTTCGATAGTTTTCGAAGAACTACAAACGAAATAAACGCTACTACAAACAACTACAAACGATTTTGAAGCCAGAGCTTGGAGTTTAGTGACTTTTCGACAGACTTCGGAGAACTACAAACGAAATAAACGCTACTATAAACAATTGCAAACGGTTTTAAAGCCAGAGCTTGGAGTTTGGTGACTTTTCGACAGTTTTCAAAGAACTACAAACGAAATAAACGCAACTACAAACGATTTCAAAGCCAGAGCTTGGAATTTAGTGACTTTTCGTCAGTTTTCATATAACTACAAACGAAATAAACGCTACTACAAACAACTACAAACGATTTTGGAGCCATAGTTTGGAATGTAGTGACTTTTAGTTAGTTTTCGCTGAACTACAAACGAAATATGTGCAACTACAAACAACTTAAACAAATTTAAAAACACAATTTGACGTATAGAAGTTATTATACACAAATAAACTTGAAATTAGAAGCGCTTTCTAAATTTACTCATGGTTGCCATATTACTTTTTTCCTTGCTACTACAAACGAAAATTCGTTCACTACAATCAACTACAAACGATTTTCTATAGGAATCAACCGTTAGATTTAAGTGCGGCTAAATTGGGGGATGCGTTTTTTTATAGGCCATATAACTTTTTTCTTGAACTACTACAAACGAAAATCTATAAGAATTTAAAAAAAAAATTTGAATTTTGAAAAGTCGGGTGCCAGGTTCACATAAGTAATATTTATTACTATTTTGTTTTGCAGCGACCTCCGTAAACAGATCCAATTAAATATTCTTACGACATATGATTTCATAAATTAAAACGACCGTACGTTTGGGTGGTTCACCACCTCCTGAATACTGATTCGAGATAGTCGTGGCTGCCTGCTTGTACCCAGGATAATTTATGGCGGTAGCACGTCGAGGAACAATATAATCCTTCAATGTCAATTGTACGTAAAATAGCGCTTCTTATTTTTCTCCTTGGCTAAGTTTTCAACCGTACCTGTGCGAGATGCTTCGCCAGATTACCAGCCGGCGATCTTTTATTTTCTACGTGAAGATTTTCCTTCGCAAAATAGAACAGATTGGATTTAGTATGGGAACTGTTCAGAAATTGACGCAATTTTTATTTTTGAAAGAAAAAATAGATGCTCCTTCACTTACATTTTAATTAATAAACTGCCACACCACTCATATAATTTCACAAATTCTGGTAAAATATGGAATCCAGCAGATGCTGTCAATTTCCATAATAATTAATTCATCCCGGCGACCTTTGAACGTACTTGTGCGCTCGCCTTTCAGCGATGGAGGCGACTATCGAGACCAGAAGAACACTCGCATGGAAAAGAGTGAGAAAATCGATGCTGAATTGTTGGCCACTAAATTTCAATGCTAAATAATTTTCCTTTCAACAGCTCGATTAAGAAATCAAATTACCGCCGAAATTGCTTTGGTAATCTATAGAGAATTAATGAGTTTTACATGGAGATGACGCCCTTGTAACCCTCGACAGTATGCTGGTATGAGTTCTATGGTCGGGTTGGGTCTTTTGATGAGACGCAATAATAGAAATGTTTTATTAAAGATGCGAAAATTTACCTACTGTCACCGACATGTGCTGCTGCTCGAAAATATATATATATATATATATATATATAACTAAGCCTGAAAGGAAATCTGATGGGAGATGTTTAACTGCTTTGGAAAACATGCATACCATGTCTGTTAAAAAAGTTCTATAAACCGTTTTAGACAAAGCCAAAACATCTTAAGTTAACATACAACTAAGAAGTAAGTAAATGTGGGTTTTTCCTTAATAAAAAAACTATCAGTTCAATAAATACCTACAGTATGTTCTATCCGAAAGAAAAAAAACTTGATTTGTAAATTTATTGAAATATGTAACTCTAGTTTATTGGAATATAGGAAAGGATCGCTAAGAAATCGCTAACACGAAATTTCAAATATTTTGCAAAAAAATAATCACCTCACTTTATAACAGTTAAGTGGCTCAGACATGTTTTTGATTCCAATAATTATCCAGAAGCTGTTTTACAAATGATAATTAATTAATATCCATTGATTAGAAGATCGAGACGTATATTTTTTATTTAACTTTGATAACACTTGTTAAACACGTATTGTAAATTCGTTACTCTTCTACAGGGTGTTCCTAAATAAGTGTCGCAACGGAAAACTGTAAATTTCTCTTGAAAAGAGAAACATAATTATCATCTTCCATTTTTCTCTCCAGGATTTCGTTTTCGAGATATACGGTGTCAAAACTTTTTTCAGATTTTTGCCAATACCTTAGGAACCGTTTGAACTACAAGACTGAACTTGTGCACACACATTACCACTATTAATAGCTACTTGTTGCAAATGTTAAATTTCGTTAAACTTGTTAATTATTACTACATATCTACCTTTTGAATTACAAAAGATTTTTGAAACGATAGCAAAATGTTTGTTTTTGTTCATAAAAAGTAATTTTTCTTGAAAACGATTGACTTTAGAGCAATGAACCAAGAGAACTCTTTTTGAGTAAAATTCATGGGCGCTTCCAGAACTTGCTGTCAAATGTCAATTTTTCCAGTGGCGTAAAAGTTAAGGGGGAAAAACCCCTTACAATACCTTAAAATCTCCACCACTGGCACGTCAATGAATTCGAGAAGGGTGCGAAATAGTAGCTGTTAATAGTGGTAATGCGTGTACAAAAACTCAGTATTGTTGTTCAAACGGTTCCTAAGATATTGGCAAAAAATTAAAAAAAAAATAAAAGTTTTGACACCGTGTATTTCGAAAATGAAGGCCCGGAGAAAAAAATGGAAGAGGAAAAGAATGTTTCATTTTTCAAGAGGAATTTACAGTGTTCCGCTGCGACACTTATTTAGAAACACCCTGTATTTTAATGAAGCTAAATTAAATAGTAACCACGCTGTGAATAGAAAACTAGTTTGAAAGTTTGAAATCAAAGTACATTCTGCATTACATACTTTTCTAATGCTGACATTTTTGTTGTCAAATATATTTAAAACTCTCCAACCAACAGTACAAACTGCGTTGAAGTTGAACTGAACATCCCAGTCAAATTTATTGCAAATTGCAGCTTCCTGGTTACACGTGCGCAACTGTAGGGGGGACTGGTACATTCTTTAAAATCAATAGTGAGTAATAAAATGTCACAGGTTTGCTCGACGGAAAGAGCCAAACAGGATTTTCGGACGTCTCCTCCATCGGAGGCAAGCTGGGTTCTTGGAAATATGGTCAATGATCTTATTTGTTTTTGATTTTTTTCTCCTCAAAATTTGGAGGCTTTCAACTGGTTGCACCAAATCGAGACACTTCGAGTATGACTACTCTAGTCTCTGTATTACTGTTTGTTTAGGCTTTGCCTTGCCCAGCATACTTCAAGGTACCCTAGTCGACGTTCAATCACCGTCCTTAATGAGCCCGTAGAGGTCCTGTAACGAAATCCGCCTGGAACGGGTGATAGACGCGATACTCTAATTTTGTATTTCCAATTTCGCATTTCTTAGAGAAATTTTGTTTTTACAAGAAGAATCGTTTATACCATAGAAGTGTCAATTTTGTGTAATGCAATATAACAAGTGAACAAAGTAAGAATTAAGTTTAAAGTCGCTGACGACTGTGGAAATATGTTGCCACCCCTCTCTCTCCCACAATCGTCGGCAGTTTATTGACCGCCGAAAAATCGCATTAGAGACCTGCGTTCAAATTATAATTTATAATTCTCACGGACAACCGTCGTCATCGAATATGCAACAGTTGTCCGATGGTACGTAACCCTTAAAATAAACAAATATCTCATTCTAAGTTTTAGTGTAGTAATTTCACTTCATTCAGTTCAATGTCATTTACAAATTTACAAACCAGGGTTCGACGATCTCCCGCTATAACTTATACCTAATATATCGCACGCTGTAGTCGTTGACATTTGAATATTGTACGTACAGCGCAATTTTTCATGATCATCTACCGGAGGCATGTTTGGAATCTCAATATTGATCAGTTTCTCAAATGCATTATAGCCTTTATTGATCCGGAAGGAAAGAATGAGAATGCCGTTAGAACTATTTGGGTATTAGATGCTGGTTTTCTTTAAGCATGTTTTTAATAGCCACAGGCACAGCCTAAACGCTGCTATTTTCCGTGAGTGAATAACTTGAGGGGGGAAATTGTTAACTTTGTACGCGGTAGCAATCTCTCTAAACTAATACAAAAAGTTCAAATAAACTACAGGTGAACTGTCACCATTTTCCTTTTTCAGACCCCACATTGGGCGCCATGTCGTCTTTTACCATCATTATTGCTTCGGGGATTACCTCTAATATGTAGACGAGGTAAGCCCCTTGAAATGTGTTTGACGATTCAATTTATTTTATTATCGGGATGACACAGATTTGGAGGGTTTCGACAGAGCCTAGTTCCGGGTTTCGCCTTCTACTTCTTTTGTTTGAGTCTTCCTCGGTCATGGGTCTACTTGGAATTGTCCTTGCGTAGAGTGACTGAAGACGGCTTCGTGGTTCCGACAGGAAAGTTGAGCGAAAATCTGAAATCCGCTTGGAAATTGAAATACAACACAACTATGACTCTTACGAAGATGTACCAGCTCGAAAATGACCTGGTGGTAATAATTTGCTTGAAATATTTTTTAAACCAGTTGGAGCACCAAATTTGATTTTTGCTATTGAGGACACATATTTATACAGTTGAAAAAGGTGAGTTGCACGCAGCTTTCAATGGTTGTAGATTTGATTGGCTTCTTGGAGTCAGCAGCATGAAAAAATTTAAAAAGTTGAAAAAATTATAGCACTTGAAAATTTTGTTTTTTTTTTTAAGTAAGTAGGTACTAATACTCCAACTGGTTTAGAAGATATTTAAAGAACTGTATAAAGTAAAATTTCAAAAAAAATATTATTGAAATAAATACAGGAAACTTGGATAAAAAAAATTATCAAAAATTCAGTAGGCACATTTATGCAGCCGGCTCCTTGAATCTAACTGATTATGATTAAGTAAATATTTTAAATTTTTACTAGATATTTATTTAGAATATAAATATTTGGAATAACCTTTTGCGTTGCAATGTTATCTACCGCACTTTATTTTCAATGTCACCTTATCAGTGCAACTATTACTATCGTATAGTAAAGTTTTCCCTATAATGTGAACTAAAACTAACGTACAATATTAGAATTCACTAAATTTTCGTTATGATATTGAGAAAATAAAAAATAAATATATTTGGAGGGAGCAAAAGTTATCAAATGTATAATATGTTCAAATGGTTGTTTAGTAATTTAAATGTATGCTAGTTTGAATAATTATTATTAAACAAAACATTTTTTACTGTAATCAAAAGGACCCTCCACAGATAAGGATGTAATATGCCTGTAATGCGCTGTACTCGTAATTTTGGGTCTTTGACTTGTCACATCTACGTGAACCGCATGTAAGAATATACAAAAATTGTTTGCAATTTGTATTTGTCATTCTCTTGCACTAGGAATTATATACAACTCTATTGAGATCCATGTCCGAATTTTAAATTTATCGATTATACGAAAGACATATGACGTTTTTTATTACTTAACGTTCAGTAGTAATCACTATTCTTAGTACCTAACTATTCTACCAACAAACAGCGAGTCCAATCACACGATTTTAATGTCATTTATCCGAGTCAATATTCGATTAATGCGTTATAAAATTCATTTTTCCGACCAAACGTTGCGTTCATATTAACAAAGCGTGGCAAATTTACCACCCAATCGTTGACAGTCATAAGTAATTTCGATTTGTGCGACCGGATAGCAATTAAAAAAAAAACACCTACCAGATTATATATGAGCTGATTAAGTAGGCACTCGAAGTTTGAGATGCATAAAAATTGTCGTTATTTGGTCACACCCGTACTAACGTTTGAGTTGACACATCTATGTCGGAACCAACTTTTGGGATGGTATCTGACAAGATGGTTCCACAAGCCATTTGAGACTCGAATAGAGGATCAAAGCAAATGGGAGGAAAGGTGGAGCCTAGTATGGTTTACAAATGGCTCCAAAATGACCAGAGGGACGGGTGCAGAAACATATGGACTCAGACCCAGATGGAGTCTGGGGGAGTTCCCTACCGTATTCCAAGCAGAAATTTTCGCGATAATGGCGTGTTTGGCAGAGAATGTACGTAGAGGTTATAAACGTAAACTCATATATATATTCTCTGATAGTCAAGCTGCAATTAAAGCTTTAGGCGCACACAAGATAAGTTCAAAACTGATATGGGATTGTTTACAAATGTGGACTGAACTGGCCACCAACAATACAGTCAGACTGTGTTGGGTGCCAGGGCACAAAGGCATTTGTGGAAATGAGAAAGCGGATGAACTTGCTAGGAAAGGATCCGAAACAGAGTTCATTGGCCCGGAGCCCTTCTGTGGCACATCTCCCAGTGTGGTCAGGCGGGCTCTGGGCAAATGGACTGAGACAGAACACAGGAAATACTGGACTTCAAGGCCAGGACATAGCCATTCTAAGGAGCTCATGAAGTATCCTTCGAAGGAAAGAGCGAATGATTTACTGAGCTTGAACAGAATCCGGCTCAGGAGAGTGACATGACTCATAACGGGATATACTATTTCCATCGTATCCAATACGAACAGCTTAATCTGGAATGGAAATAAGACTAAATTATTGGGAAAACCTCATACAAGTCTTACAAATTATATAATAAACTCGATATCTGTCAATTTCGTACCTTAGAAAATATATTTTCAAACATTGTTAAATATTTTTGAAGTAATTCATACGTCATATAAAACGATTACAACAAATTGTTGTAGTGTTTTATTTTAATAAAGATTCTATGCAAATATATCAAAAGTTTTTGCCTTATTCTTTCATATTTTTAAAGTTAAATGCATTTGTTACTTTGAAGACATTTTTTCATTGTAATATGAACATATTCAAATTTAATTTGGTACAACAGCAGTTTCGTTTAGTAGTTATTTTATATCCATCATATCTCTGTACCTAGAAATAAAAGAAAAAATTATAATATACTGAAATACTTGGTTCGGCGCCCAGTATATTCATTTCCCCTTACCCAGCACGACATAAATTCTAAGAATTCTCTGCCCAACCATAAATACGTCCCTTTTGTCCTAATTTCCTCAGGTCTTTTGATCGCAATTCGTTTCCAATCCTCTTCACCTTCAATATATCCCGAGGGTGGAATATTTTCGACCCTCGTAAAATGCCGTTCGATAAAAAACGTTGATAATATATTTTTTATATCTTAGAATTTATCGGACCGCACGTTAAAAACGAAACGACAAACTGAAAGTAACGGTCAGTTACGGTAAGTACATTGCAACTTATAGAAACTAATTCTTATTTTGTGGTTTCTATATTTTTGTCCAGTGCTTATGCGCAGAGGTAAGACACAAACTAGTCTAAGTTCTACTATAACTATCGCCCTGCTGTCAAAAATGTCGTCGCTTTATTCGAAATATTTGGAATTATTCAATTTTCGTTGTTGAAAACATAGGTATTGAATTTTCGAAACCGAGAGAGATACACCAACCAAATTTGGACAGGACATAGCTAATACAATTCGAAACATCGCCTTAATGTTAAAAATGTTGTCACCGCCGTTCTTGGTGGTGAAAATTCGAAATATTTGGAATTATTCAATTTTTATGGCTGAAAATACGCATAAGTATTGAATTTACAAATCCGAGAGAGATGAACTAATCAAATTTGAACAGGGCAAAAAACAGTTTGTTATTTTCATAACTTACGCTTATAAATGTTACTGAAAGTAATTGAAGTTGCGAAGTTAGGCTAGGCTCAACTTTCTGCAGAAATAACCAGAAAGAATCATTTTTGACCAATCAGTCCTTCCAAAAAGAGAAAGAAGTGGCCGGAAAAATACACTGAAAAAACATGGTCTTGAAAATTCACACAAATGAGAGGATTTAACGATGTTTTGAAACTTAGCGTTATCATCCACGCTAGGTGGATAGGAGATAGATTAACTGAAAGAGTAATTTCAGTCTCATAAAATTGAAATAATTAAAAAGCCATTCCTTGTTGGGAAAGTCGAGCGGAGAGACTAATTTAGTTTCAGCGTGATCGGCAACATTTTTCTGCTCTTCCGAAGACAGCATATATTCATTCCAAAAATAACCGTGACTATTTAGCACTTCCTTACGCTCACCACGTCTAAAGCCTGTCTCGACCATGACGTATGGCCGCTCTTATAACAGAAATAAACACCATTACACATAATAAAATAACAAAATTGCCCAATTTGCATATGAACGCGGGACACCTACGTGGAAAGTGAAGTATTCCAGGTGATTAATGAATTTGCTCGTTTAAAATTAGCTCACGCCATACATATAATCTGTCGATGCTTATATAAGAGCGATTGTTCGTATGTAAATGGCATACACTCAAACAAAATAATTTTGCATATGTAATTAAAGATGTGGACATTGCATTGTACCACCTCACTTCCGTATACCCAAGGTTGTGCGCTTTAGCTCCGTATATACTCCTCTACCAAAGCTAGAAATAGCAGGTCCATACGAAATATCCTGACTTTAAAGATATATAATGGTCACAACCAATCGTTATATCGTTTTGAAATAACAAAGGTTATATTGACTTCAATTATGGAACCATATCAGGTGTTCCCCAAGGATCATATTTCGGGCCATTATTATTCTTGATTTATTCGTCGTTTTAAATTTTATAAAAAAAAAATTGCAAAAATGAATAGTAAGTGGGATAGTAGGTGTCTTATTTTTTACTTGATCATAAATCTTGAACAAAGAAAAAGATGGAAGAAACAGAAAATCTCAATTATAAAAGCAAGAAAATTTTTTAATGTCTGCCAATTGTCCTCAACATATCCCAGTAATCCCATTATTAACACAGTTAATAAGTAGGTACTTAGTGTAACAATATGTGCAAGAAGAAGAAATGACAAACCAGTTACTAGATCTAGCATATAGTTCAGGAAAAGCATAACTAATGTGCGATATAAGCATAATGCAATTAATATCGTGGTTAACAATTTTATAAGAGAACATTACAAAGCACAGAATACATAAAAGAGAATTCTTCCCCTAATAAAGCTGTCCTTAACTTATCCAAAAATAGGTCTCGTGGAAAATATTGAGCTTCAAATGTAAGCCTACTGGTACTAATGAGACATGTGTTCCCCCCAGTCCTTAAAGAAATTCTGTTATTGACTGAGCAAGTGTAAATCTTACTGAATTTTTTTACAGTCTGAGTTCACACTAAAATAAATTTTCGAATCACCAGCAAGCAGCAGAACAATAGACATAAAATTGTATCATTTATGAAAAGAATAGAAAGCAGTGGGCCAAGTATTGAACTCTGAGGCACGCCTGAGTTTAATTAAATATATCAAATTCGTAACAAATTGAACGGAAGGGAAATGTATGATTAATGATGCCAAAATATCCACTTACACAGTAGTGTCGCGATCTAACGTATTAATATTAAACAGTGAAAATTTGATTTTGATGATTTTAGAGTTTCTTCCATCAATCCTCCGAAAAATGTAGTCGCTGTTCCTATATCGTGTTTCTCAGTGTATATTTCTCGCCACATGTGCATAGCAACTAGTTTATTTGATTCGACCACACGCGGCACATGCTCGTTGTAAGGTAATGGACATGGTTTTACATATAAAATTCTACTAGCAGTTAACGCCTGTCATCATATCTTACATTGCTGAATTATTCGTAGAGAATTTTCCGCATATTTCCACTTACTACACTTACTCTTATATTATTATTTGTAAAATAATGCCCAGTGGAACGTTCAAAGCGTATCTACAACATACAGCGTGCTTAAGTTTGTAAGTAAATACTTGTTATATACAGGGTGGTCCCAATTTTATGCAGGAAACTTCGATGGCAGACAGATCTCTTTAAAATAATATGTATTTGCCTTATAAACATTGGTCTGGAACAGCCCCGTTTTAGAAATACAGGGTGTTGAAATTGTTAAAAAAAATTGATTTTGATGTCTTTGGAATCTATTAACCGATTTCAATAAAATTTGGTACAGATAATGTATGATAGTAGTACATTCCCTAAAAATGAGCTTTAAAGGTTCAACCAGTGGTATACAACTGGACACGGGTCATCCCTTTTTTACAAAAAAAACCTACGCCACTGTGTTTTTACAAGTCATTGTAACTGATTCTCTTTCTAATGCACAAAATACGTAGAAAAAGTTAACTTCCATTTTTTTCCTAAGATTCGCCGTTCTCAAGTTATTCATATCAATACCCTTGTGGCAGACACTTTTAACAATACTATTACAAGTATATTTATGTTTATGGTTAAAAGTAAGTGCAATTTGTAAGCACATGTACATTTACCAAGTTACACTAACCAAATTAGGGCAAGACATAGCTAATACAATGCGAAACATCGCGTTGCTGTTGAAAATGTCACCGCCGTTCTTGGTGGTGAAAATTCAAAATATTTGGAATTATTCAATTTTCGTGACTAAAAACATACATACTTAATTCATAAAAACAACCAGACCTGATATATATTTTATTTTAACATGTCTAAATTTAGACTTACATCTGATTTATTGTCATCGATTTAAAAAGAAAATCATTTCTCGCCAATTTAGCGAAATTCTATATGGCTTGGTAATTAATTTCACAAACTAGATAACCTGTAATGGGTGTGCGGTGATAATCAGCATCGAATCGCAGAAACTACGAGCTCACTGTAATCTCCTTTAAAGTAATTAAAATTGCATTCTATCAAGACTGTAAGGAATTATCACCCGGGCTGAGTTAATTAGGGGCCCTTATCAGCAGCTGCGCTGTTTATAAATTAATGATCTCCCCCACCAATTCAAATGCTAAGATTTACTATTAAGAAATCGCAGGAAATTAAATCGGAAAACTAAGTTGGAAGCGTATTACTGGCGACACTGATGAGAACAATCTCATGGGTATACACGTAAATATAAATAGGTCTGTAGATAGAAGAAAACATGATAAAACATTAATTCATTTTTTTTTGGTTAGTAATAAATACCTATATTAATAAATTATTTATTAAATTTCAGTGGTGCCTACGCAAAGATAATCCCACTCCTGAATATCCATCTCTATTGCTTTAATAGCCGACAAAGAAAATAAAATGACTGTTCCATAAAAAAATGCTGATCATTTAATTATTAATTAATTAATTAAAATTTATTAATTAAAGCTTGTAATCATTTATCAAGGGTCAGTACATAATTTTCGATAAACTAACAAGTTGTTCATATCGAATCATCTGTCAAAACAGTTGCGGTATCCCTAACGGTCCTATTTGTAGTTTTTACGTAACTTTATTATAATAATAAATTTTCCTCAGCGGAAAGCATATATCAAGCCATACTTGCATTTAGGAGTGTAGTTTCGTCGTGTTTACAGCGTGTATGATTTATGACATAAACCATATTTTAATGCTTATATATCGGAGCTAGTTTTTAGAGAGATTATGCGTGTACAAGGCGGAAGAAATGTGTTTGTTGACGATAACCATTATTAACTTGCAATCTGCTGCATATTTGTTCGTCTTCAGTGTTCACAGAAAAAATAAATACACAAAACAAACGCTATCGTGCTCGGTAGTATCTCATGGTCTACGTCAAAGTCGTACGCGTTGGTGTTTTTTTTTTTTTTAATATTGACAACAGGGAGTGGAGTAACTTAATCTCACGTTATCAGTTGTTGTTTGGATTTTTTTGTAATGAAAACAGAGATTTCATGAATGAGTGCATGCTTGTTATTCTTTCTAGTTGTGACCCCTAATAAACAACAACAAATTATTTAATATAGAGAAAGGCAAATATTTGCTCGGATTTTATCTGACCTAGGTAACGTACTCTACCGTCATTGATAATAACCACTTTATTGCTGATAGCAGACGGAGATTTTGAAATACACTTCATAGCAATTTATTTTGTACGTCGAGACAGATAAATTTGATATACAATGGTTTCAAGAACAACTTATATTTACGTCACAGCATCATGAGGCCCAACGCTGCCAAAAAAATATTTCTAGAGTAAATATACGAAACAATTAATCGGCAAAATATTGCAGGTAATTGTTTTTCCAATACGTATACAACATGTGTTACTAAATTCAGTAAACAGGTTGGTATCTACAGGGTGTAAGAAGTTTCACTGCGATTACTTCCGCATGAGATAGGGTAATCAAAAATGAACAAACAATTTTCAAAATACAGCGAGTATTAATATTGGGGAGCTTCATCATAACGTGACAACAGCGCTGAACCTGCTGATGCACACCACGTGTGCACGCGGTAGACTCCTACGGAAAAAAATGTAAACAATATTATTGTGAAACATTTAATAAAATTCAAGACAATTGTTTTCCAATTTTGAAATAAATACAATAAAATGTATCGATTTTGTAATACGAAGATAGTGTTGTGCTTAAATTTTAACTCGAATTTTAGTAATAATTATGAATCTCTTAAAACAGGAACTTAACTTTTAATCAAATTATGTATTTGAAAAATATGTAATTAAAGATTCACGCCGTCCAAATAATCATACGTATTAAATAATAATTTAGGTACTCACCAAAAAGCAAAATTCAGTAATTTTTAAATGCACAAGTACAAAACAAACAACATATGTCCACCACCATTTTCGATATACGCACGACACCTTCGAATCCAATTTTCGCGCACTCGCTAGAAAACACCTCAAGAAAAGGGAATAATGGTACTCAAAAAACACTCCGACACGGTCGAATCCAGATACCAACTGAATTGCGTATTGGTGGTTGCTGGACAGTACCTCGTGTTAATAAACCGCCGCGCCGTTGCCACATTGCTCGATATGAATTGTATTTTATGGTATTCTATGCACGCAGTTATGTCAATATTCCTTAATTAATCGAACTTTTGTACATTAAGTTCGATATTTTGATTTTTTTTTCTCGAAAATGTCATATGAGGTTTTTTGTTCATTTTAACGTATTCTATGTCTTGGGACTATTTGTGCAAATACTTAAAGAGTGCAACTATTTCTATAAAGCTCATGTTTATAAAGTAGTAATATTTATTATACTGGATATCGAGAATTATGTTACATTCTAATATGTTAGAAAAATTTAAATCATTAGTTATTTGTACAAGTATTTTTGTTGCAGGTAAGTTTCTACCAAATAATGTAAGAATGACAACACAAAGTAAGTAATAAAATTGTGTGTGTAATCTCTGAATTGAGTAAACCGCCTTGAGAGTTAATATAAAATTTACTATTTTGTTTATATTGCATAAGTCACCAAGTAAGTCACTGTACTTTGTACAAACATTTTGCTCTATCTACATATTACATATATTCAAATACGACCAACTATAAAAACTCAGATGATGATATCCAAAATCGCAATTTATGTTGTTTATTAACCAGCAATGAGATTTCCTAGTCGTCAGAATAAAAAATTGACCTTTTTGACACAGAACTTAATATATTTAGAGATATTTGCGTCTTCATAAGAAACTGTCACTAGGAAAATAATATTGCAATTCGATAACAAAATATGATTTAGGTATTTAAAATATTTATTGTAAACTATGAAATAATATAAGATAAAAAAAATTTAATTTCACCCATGTTCTGAATCTAAAATTGTGCGGAGTATACAAAACTCGAGCTACGGCCAAACGCAAACCCATTTTCCTTTTCACCTTGAGAATTCGCAAAGCCATCAAGAGGTGTGATCGAAAGTCAACTCTGGTTCGTAATGTTAATTAATCAAAGCAGTGTTCCTAGCCAATACAAAATTGAACTCTTCGCGTTAGCTTCCTTTACATTGTATATGTCATACTGCAAGTAACCAAATTATATTCCGTATATCAATAGTATCAAATATTTTTTTTATATTCAATACAAAATTGTTGCAGGCTCAGATGTAGATCATAATTCTAGTGTCTATATCACCTAGGCTTCAGTACAGCCGGCACAAGATGAAGGTGTTCTTTATCCCAAAAACAAAGATTGTGAAAAGACACAGAAAAGTATCAAGAATAAAAAAGTGCTCAACATCGAATCAGTGCAAAAAGGCTCAGTCGAAAGTCTCAGCGGTAGAGAATATTATTTTACATTCAATACAAAATTGTTGCAGGCTCAGATGTAGATCATAATTCTAGAGTCTATATCACCCAGCCTTCAGTACAGTCGGTACAAGAAGAATGTGTTCTTTATCCCAAAAATAAAGATTGTGAAAAGACACAGAAAAGTATCAAGAATAAAAAAGTGCTCAAAAACGAATCAGTGCAAAAAGGTTCAGTCGAAAGTCTCAGCGATAGAGCTCTAAACACCAAGTTTCAAGTTCGAGCTGAAAAAGAAATGGAAACATCTAAGAGACGTATTGTTGTGGATTTATATTTCCCATTTCCTCTATTATGGCTAACAATAAGACCACCATTAATGCCCAAATCCTCATAACCAGCAGACATTGCCAGGACTCTCGCCTCAGGCAGCTCTGTAGGGAGATAGTGAGGGCTATCGGATGCCTCTCTCATGACACCATCTACTACGGATACTTGAAGAAGAGGGCGTTGCGCTAGTGGATGGGTATTTCTTCATTTCGGCTGGTTATTCTGCTTAGATATTTGAAAGGCATATTGAAAATGCGATATCTAAGCTAACATGACATCCATAGAATGGGGTGGATATATTTGAAGCCCATTGCTGATGATGCGTTAACACACACTTGGTGCGAGTGAAAGAAAAACACTTACGAAAAGAAATTATTCCTAAAATACACCGTACATTTAGTCAGTCTCTGCCAAATTAGAAATCGGACCTTTATCGGGAACCTTTTTTTTTCTAACGCTTCGCCGTGGCCGTTTCGCAAACAGCCACGAATCACGAGTCGAACCGATGCCCACACTCGCACGGTTGATAACGATGATATTGGCGGCGAGTCGAAAACCAAGCCATCCGAGTTGGCCGCCGGAATATACCCCGGCTAACAAGCGACGAGCGATCCTTTGCGCTGTGTCCTGCAAAGTAGGCTCGGCTAGTTCAGTTGTTCGGGCGGACGTTCACTTTCTGTGCCGTCTGGCCGGCGTTTCCTCGGAAAATTCTCGCGGCATGCACGCCAGCCAGTTTTCTGACAGGCAATTGTTGCATCTGGTCCGGTGGTCGCGGGTGATGTAATTGGCGGTCTTAAAATAACCTCACTAACATTCTGGTTTTTAGTCAGTGAAGGTCACCGAAGATAAAACTAGTTTTGAAATGTGTCTAAATTGTGCATGTGTGGTGATTTAAGACTTTGCCAGGAACTGACTGCCAGAAACACAGCGCGTACGTATGCCCTGACTTTTTAAATCTGTTTCTGACTTTCCTCTGAAATGTAAGGATACCACTTTAGGTATAGCGGTTATAAAGATGCACATGTTTTGTGCTTGTATACATTTCTTGTTGGATAGATTAGTTTTTTATAAATTTCGAAAGCCTAACTAAATTGATCATCATCAGCTCATTCAGCTCATTTATTGGCTTATTTTTTTTGTTGTTGTTACTAATCTGGAATAATAAACAACACTACAATTACACAGTTTTTTTATCGCTTAAATCTCCATTGATCTCATAATAGGTACATGCTTCAATTATTTATTTTAAAATATTGATTTTATTTCATGTAAAAGTGAATACATGTGTTTTTTTTTATCGATTCGAGGACAAGTTTTATGTACAGGGTAAGTCACATCTATCTATCTAGGAAAAAATAGTAAAGCCCAAAGTTGAGCGAAATTGTGTTGCAATATCTCAAAAAATTATATATAAAAAAACAATTCACTGAACATAACTTTTGTTCTTTTTATGTATATTTGTAGCTTATTGGAATTTTCTCCATTTTCTAGTTACAGTTATATACAGGGTATTAGAAGTTTGACTGCCTTAATTTTAACAGACGAGAAAATACATTAAAATAAACAAAGAAACCTTATATGGCATGAGTCTTAAACTCAACCATTTACTAAGTGAGAAAAGGTGGACTCAAATAAGATTATTAGCTTAAGCACCTATCGGATTGATGCTGCAATTTAATACACAGTTTATCTTTTGTTTGCTTAACTTCCCCTCTAGACTAATCACAGCTTACTGGGGGAAACCCGGTAAAACTTCTACCCTTCAATTTTTTTTCCTAGATTTCCCCAGGTTTCTCTTCGAGATGAAACTTCGTAATCCTATATTAATTCAAAGAAACTTCAAGAAATTATTTTAAGAAGCCCGTCTGTTCTTCCGTCTAAAATGATAATATCCTCCATTTATCATTGTTTGGCTGAGGATGAAGTGGCATTTGAAAATAAGCATTTCGTAAATACAAAACAATATATTTACTTATTTTGTGACTACATTACAGTAAAGAGTATTAAACGTTTTATTTTACACGTATACAGGGTGTCTCATAATTAGCTGCCAACCCTGAACAGGCCGATTCTATGATCAAAACTAAGTAAAAAAGTTCATATGAACATGGGTCCGGAAATGCTTCCTAAGGGCACAGGGACCCATTGAAGAGGGAGGAATGGAAATCATTTTTTTGCAATATCTCTCAATCGCGTTGTGATAAATGAATGAAATTTGGTATACACAGCTAAATTTTGATGAGCAATTTGATGGACTAATCCATTTATTTCCACAAGGTCCATTGGGGTGGGTACGGGGGGGCCCTTGGTACTTTGCGTGTGTAACTTTTTCATCTTTGACTTTTTAACAAATTGGACAGCAAATTCCGTTTTCCCGAACTGTTTTACGTTAAAAAGGTACTCTTGTTTCAAATCGTTATCTTTAACGGTTTCTGAGAAAATCGCTCTTGAATTAATCCCACTTTGGTCAATTTCATAGTAATTTAAACAAAAAATAATAATAATAATTTTCCTTTCCTCTCTTTTCCATTTAAAGGATTAATTTTTATTTAATTTAATTTTTTATTATTATTTTTTTATTAAAATTAGATTAAATTTAAACAAAAAATTTTTTTTGTTTAAATTACTATGAAATTGACCAAAGTGGGATTAATTCAAGAGCGATTTTCTCAGAAACCGTTAAAGATAACGAATTGAAACAAGAGTACCTTTTTAACGTAAAACAGTTCGGGAAAACGGAATTTGCTGTCTAATTTGTTAAAAAGTCAAAGATGAAAAAGTTACATACGCAAAGTACCAAGGGCCCCCCGTACCCACCCCAATGGACCTTGTGGAAATAAATGGATTAGTCCATCAAATTGCCCATCAAAAGTTAGCTGTGTATACCAAATTTCATTCATTTATCACAACGCGATTGAGAGATATTGCAAAAAAATGATTTCCATTCCTCCCTATTCAATCGGTCCCTGTGCCCTTAGGAAGCATTTGCGGACCCATGTTCATATGAACTTTTTTACTTAGTTTTGATCATAGAATCGGCCTGTTCAGGGTTGGCAGCTAATTATGAGACGCCCTGTATATTGTTCTCATTTTACGTATAAGTATGAGAAACATCTATAGGTGTTCAACTTTTGATTTTCCAATTTAAGTTTCGAATAAAAGCTGAAAAGATCGCATTGCCGTAATTGCTAAATAGATATTAGATTCCAAGTCCCCTCTGACATATCGTCTAAATCCCCTACGTCTAGTTAACACTCAACAACAGCTTCGTTTATTTCTTTTTTTTTAAATTACTCTGATCAAGTTACACGAACACGTTTACTATTAATTAGTGACTGAAACAATAATTAAAATTTTAATTATTTTTGTTCCCACAGCAATAATTTTAATTAATCGTAAGGAGATAATTCAGTGGCATACCTCTACTTGAGATAATTCATAAGTGACAATTATAAGGCGTCAAAATATTTGTAATTCTTATAAATAGACTCGGACAGTGATAGAGAAAGTCTTTTATGGGCCAGACAATTTTCGGTTGAGTGTTAATTTCCCGATAACATTCACTGCTTATCTGGCTTGTACAGTACCTTAATTATTGTTATTTATAAAACTAGAACCCGTGCGACGTGTGAGGTGTCGTGACGAGCAAGTGATTCATATCGAAATAGCCTGCAAGCAATGGTGAGTACTATTCCTTCACATATAAGTGCAACTTGTTTTAGTGTAAGAAATAAAAAATGATATCTGAGACATCAGCTCATGGAGATAATATAGGTTAGTAAGACGATATTGTTTAACGACTTTCCAAGACATGTTTGAAGATGTGTCTCTAGTTCACATCTTACGAAGGGATATTAGATCACCTCCACGTTTCAGTGAAGTTCATGGAAATAGTTGTTTCAATTCTTGACTTAACCTTAATGGACTCAGTTAATAGTGAACAAAACCCAGTGCAAGCCATAGACAATGCCACAAGCATAATTCATGAGCAACGAGAAAAGTTTTACCGCATACACCAACACCTTGTTTGTCGATATGACAGACTTTTGAATATTTTTAATACTCTGTTAGGCAAATGATATTCATGGATAGTGCATCTGAAGGAGTCTCTTACGCATATAATTTTTTTTTCTGCTGGCGAAAAAGACTTAAAATAAACATTGGAAGGAGTACGGCATAATGTAGTTATTAAAGCATAAACGAAGCGGCGAGCCCACTGTCTGGGCTACGCTAAACGTCTGGTAAAAGTCAACTATATTAAGGATAACCGTCTGATGTTAAGAAGTTGTGTACCACATTAAGACGATGTAATGTATTATTCAAACTTTCTCAGTTTGATGGCAAAATCATCGCGAAGACTAAGTAATGTTCCATTAAAACCTTTTAGCCTCCGGATCGTTGGCAAATTAAAGCTGCGATAAACTTCTGGCTCAATATGACGAAGAATTTATAGTGGAATATCGAGAGCTCCTCTTTATTCTCTCCATACTTGAAGGAGGCAAGCCCGTTACTACGGCAGTCCGATAACTCGAAGGAAACTACTCAAAATACCGAACAAGTAAAGTTCGAAAGGCAAGTAATTGGAATGACATTAAGAGTTAACAGCGCGTAGACATCGATCAAATGCAGTGGCGCCTTAATCGAACTGTTTTTTTTTCCAGAAGTTCCAGGTTGTTAAAACTTTATAAGGTGTAGGCTGTTTTTCAGTATTTCACAAAGAAATGTACTACTGACCCAAAACCTTTCAGTCTCTTTTTTATAAATGCAACAAATATATGCAAAAGAACTGAGTTACATCTAATGTGAACAAATAATTGTCTGTAGAGTTTAAAAAATTAAATGCTTGGTCGATTTTCTTCTAGTCTAGTATATAGAACAACCGAGTCTCATAAATAGGTAAAAATCAGAAAAAATTTTATTGATAAAAAATAAACAAATATAATGTTAAGCCGTATGGGACAATAAACTGCAAGTTGTCTGAGTAGAAGTTCAGACACATGGCGTACTGATTCCACAGATTTTATTTACGGTCTCATCACCTGTGGGGCTCAATACTTTTGAGTGTGAAACGATTTGTCAGGCATTCAAGCCAAGTATTGAATAAAAACAAAAACTCAAATTTGGATTATATCTCATTCAACTATTTTGTTTATGCATTTCTCTAAGATCACGAGAAAATGTTCTAAAACCTCGGTCTTGGTCAGCGTATCTTTCCAGAATTAGAGAAGGGTTAGAATGTCCCTGTATCCCGGTAATTGATACAAAAAAGTCGGGTACAAATAGATAAGGTCAAAATAGTATCAGTTCTTCATATAAATTTTTTTCATACGGGCCTTCGTTAACAAGTTACGGGTCCTCAAAGAAAATTGAGAAGTTATTTCTATTTACAGTCTCTAAACTATTAACTTCAGCATGATGCAAATTTGGTGATCGATAATACAAGCGTACAGCTTGGTTTTGATGTCGTAAGTGAAACTTCATTATGCCCAGAACCCCAGGGACGGACTATGCCCAATGGTTAACAACCCAGAATTTTTGCATAGATCTGCCTATATCAAAAATAAGTTCCCTGAAGAATTTGCCAACGATACCCACTAGGTTCAACTCGGTAAAATTAACAGTTTAGGGAATATTTGTGATTTTATATCGCAGTGCACATCGAGCGGCGCGCGGCGCCTCCACCATTTTTTGTTTTTAATTTTTAATTTGGACGTAAATACTATGTTAGCACCGTACATATTTTTAAAATAAGAGCCTAAAAAATCTTACTGACTGTTAATGTAATTTTCATTCACAAAGTTTGACAAATACACATACAAAAAATAAAAAACAAAACAAGAATAAGTTAAAGTATCTAAGTTAAAAAAATAATTACAATTAATTACATTAAATAATAAGAAAGAAAACTGTCAAATTACATTTTCAATATGGGTACTTTCCACCTCCACACACTTCCTAAGTTCACGAATGTTATTTGCTTGTAAACGAAAAATCATTTCTGGGGTATGTCCAATATTATCACAATGGAAATTAAATCTTTGTAGCAATTCATCCTTTATATGTACAGGGGTTGCGTTCACTAAACTTTTCAAGTATCCCTACGGAAGAAGTCCATCGGGTTAAAGTCTGGAGAACCTGGTGGCCATAAAATTGGGCCTCATCTCCCAATCCATTTATTTATTAAAAACAATGGATAAATAATTCGTACATCAATATTGAAATGGGGAGGAGCCCCATCGTGCATAAACCAAACGTTTCTTCGTCTAATAGTGGTTGCAAATTACTTTGCAAAAATTCCAAATATCGATGTCCATTCAGACGTTCCTCAAAAACCTATGGACCTATTAAATTCAGTGCATAATCTATGGGGCAGTGATAACATGTTTGGGTAGTGATAAACTCAAAATGGGTAGTGATAAATTGAGTTTTGGGTAGTGTTACAAGTTTGCATTAGAAAATAACTTAATTACCTATTTGAAAAAGAATATACTAAAAAAATTTGTTAAAAAACCCTTTTATTTAAAAAAAAAATATATTCAAAGCAAAAATAATATTATTTGTAACTGCACTATAACTGCATTATTTTAAAAAAAATTTTTGAACATGAAAAATTATTCAATATTTTCGAAGATTATATACCGTGAAAGACTTTAATAATCTCATATTTAGATTAATAATGTTTTGTAAGGGGGTACTTATTGCGAGAAGAGGGGGTCATAGTATGAAATTGGGTAGTGATAAATTTTTCTTAGAATATGCCCTGATTAAATTATTACCCCAGAAATGCTTTTTCGTGTACAAAGTACAAACAAATAACATTCGTAATCTTAGGAAGTATGTGGGTGTGGAAGGTGTCCACATTGAGAATGTATTTTAACAGTACATATTCTTTTAAATTATTTTTTTCACAAACAGTTAATTTTTTAGGTTCTTATTTTCAAAATATGTACCTACGGTAACATAGTAATTATGTCCAATTAAAAATTAAAAACAAAAAATGGTGGAGGCGCCGCTCGATGTGCACTGTGACATAAAATCACAAATATTTCCTAAACTGTTAATTTTACCGAGTTGAACCAAGAGAGTCTTATCGTAGGCAAAATTTAGAACTTATTTTTGATGCAGGCAGATTGCGATCGTCATCTATGCAAAAATCAGGGTTGTTGACCATAGGGTATTGTCCGACTCTGGCCTTCTGAAGTTTCACTTAAAACATAAAAAACAAGTTAATAGTTTAGAAACCAAATAAAAATAACTTTTTAATTTTCACCTTTGGGGGCCCGTAACTTGTTAGCGCAGGCCCGTATGAAAAAAAATATATATATATGAAGAACTGATATTGTTTTGACATCTATTTTGTACTCGACTTTTTTGTATCAAGTACCGGGACACCCTGTATACCTTATCAGCAAAATACAATGATTTTGCGATTGTACCTAATATAAAAGTAGTGAAGTATTTACTCGGTACTTCATAAACGTAAGTAGATTTCTGAAGATAAGTGACTAGAGTCTCGGTGTAGACTTGAAATATTTGAGGAATTTTTTCATATCATTTAAAGTAAGAAAAAGCTCGATTTGGTGATAATATTATTTTAAGAACCTAGGCAATATTTTTGAAACGTAGCGGTAGCCTGCTTTGATAAGGTGAGAGCATTTTATTATGCGTACTTACTTATGTTTAATACTTAATAGAATACAAAAAAATCGTACTATTATTTTAAATAATTACTTTCCTTACAACTATTTTTACAGTTCTTCACAATTTTTGTTTGCTGGTTTTGATTTTGAATTGGAAACATTGGTGAAATTTAAGAAGATTTGTTATCGAACGCTATAAAATCTTATTTTCAGCCCTAATCTTTAAATTATCTCCTTATCACTGCGCCAAATCAACTCAAAAGCGTATCTCGGACCAACTTTGTTTCCCCGTAAATATTCCAGGCTACTGTTTAAAGTAGGCATCCGCTGTTACGGCTTTAGCGCGCCTCCGTGCCAAGTTCGAAACAAAGAGGGCATATTTCCCGGAATCGCCAGTCTAGACGAACGGCAAACTTTATGAAAGTCGGGATTGATAAGATAGCCCCGCGAGTGCGCTTAAGCGATGCACTGGGCTTGCATGACCGGCGACCGCAGACTGCTCGCTTTCCACGGCTTTTTTGGGACTTCGCGGTGCGGTCTGATATCCGCGGAAATACCAACAACTTCAAATGGGATCCCGTTAAATTCAGGGAGCTTTGATAAAGCAGCTGGCGGTTTTTGAACTTGTTGCGGTTTCGCTTTATTTTTGTTCTGTGCACGTAAAATAAAATTTTCACTTTGAAGTGGAGTTGCACTCAAGTGACCTGATAAAGTGTATTACGGGAACAACAAGCTCAAGATTCTATGGGAGACGGGAATAAGTTGCAACAAAAACAAACTATTCAAAATTAAGCTAATTCAAACATATCCATTTTTTTTCTAAAAAATCTTATCAAATTAAATCAAACAACGTTCTTTCTTCAATGGTCAAAACATATCTAAAAGACTACAAAGCCCATCGGAAATTTTCAAGGGGTCGTTTGACCCAGCATGAATTACTTATAAATCAATACTACCACATACAACAATAACTTTAGAAACTATGCTTTAGTTGGTACAGGTGAGTACACAGGTAAGCTAAACCTGTCCACCAAGCGGGGTGGTTTTCGCCAAAACATTTTTGTGCGGCATTTCTAAAGTATATAGGTTATACAAAAAAAAAATGAACATCGACCTAATGCCGTACAAAAATAGCAATACCGGAAGCCAGGAAAATTTTTGATTTTCAGAAAATTTTGGACCGGGTTTTGGTGATTTATTACAGTACGGCATTTATATTGCAAGTTTCGGATTGATACGTAGATAACTTTTTTAGTGATGCGGTACGTATCTGCTGATACAGGGGTTAGAAATGGAGGGCGCAACCCTCTATTTTAGCCCTCATTGTTTCAAGTCATTGAATAATGTACGGCATCGATTCCACATAATTATTTAACTCTCCAAATAATTCTTAGCAACTACCTACTTATGCCATCTGAAAATTATAGTTAATACAAAAGTTTATAAAAAATTGTATTTTGTAATTGAGNTATTTTAGCCCTCATTGTTTCAAGTCATTGAATAATGTACGGCATCGATTCCACATAATTATTTAACTCTCCAAATAATTCTTAGCAACTACCTACTTATGCCATCTGAAAATTATAGTTAATACAAAAGTTTATAAAAAATTGTATTTTGTAATTGAGTTTTATTTTTTTTCGATAATATCATTAATTCCTGTACGGTAATCACTTTTTTGATAAAATATAATAGGCCAGTCATTATAGCTTTTTTTCGTGAAAAAAATACTATTAGAAGTTTCTCTGCGGAATATTGTTCCAAAACGTGTTATAAACAAAATATCAAAAAATCAACTCGAGACTAGTTGGGAAACTTTGTTAAAACAATGGTCAAAATTATGGAAAAGTGTTTTTTTGACTCGCGTAAAAAAATGTTATTCATAGAGAAAAAAGGTAGGTATTAAATAAATCTGTAAAATAAAACAAGTCCGATTAAATTCCGATAATTTGTTTATGCGCAAGAGCTCAAAAATGGTCGAAAATGTCCGCTTTTTTCAATTGCTAATAATTAATGCAATTTTCATCGCAGACACTTGTAATTCAGGATTTTTGAAGCTTTTTGCACCCTTAATAAGTGGTAAAAATTTCAGCCCAAAAACTTCATTAGCTTGGCGTTGGCGGAATTTGTTATCTAAGAAGATGCTATTTTCAATTCATTTTTCCCAAGCTCACAGGCGTTGTAGGGTTTCGATCATTAGTTGTTTTTGTACCTAAATAGTTGTATTGACATATGCATTTACTGATAATTTAATTTTTCAAATTTAATTTGTTTAAAAATGACTGAAAAAATGTTAATATTTATTACATCGTTAAGCGCGCATGCTAAGCCTCGCCTTCCCCACTCGTTCGCTAGACCAAGTAATAGAACGCATCGCCGCTATCTTCTTTTTCGAAATTAAATAGTTGAATTCACCTTAATGTTAATGTAGGACATGAAAATATAGCTCTTAATGTATACTCTCTCCAAATTTCGGCTCTTAATATTAATAATTAAGGTCACTGCGATTAAATAAATAAAAAAAATTATCTCAGCTTCTAATCAACTTACAACAACGATTTTTTTTTAAATTCGAAGAAAACTAAAGTATAGAGGTTACTATTTTATTTTATAATAATTACCTATCTTAACAATTTAATAAATATTAACATTTTTTCAGTCATTTTTAAACAAATTAAATTTGAAAAACTAAATTCTCAGTAAATGCATATGTCAATACAATTATTTAGGTACAAAAACAACTAATGATCGAAACTACAACGCCTGTGAGCTTGGGAAAAATGAATTGAAAATAGCATCTTCTTAGATAACAAATTCCGCCAACGCCAAACCAATGAAGCTTTCGGGCTGAAATTTGTATCACTTATTAAGGGTGTAAAAAGCCTAAAAAATCCTGAACTACAAGTGTCTACGATGAAAATTGCACTAATTATTAGCAATTGAAAAAAACGGCCATTTTCGACCATTTTTGAGCTCTTGCGCATAAACAAATTATCCGAATTTAATCGGACTTGTCTCATTTTAAAGGTTTATTTAATACCTACCTTTTTTGTATAAACCTCTTTTCGCTATGAATAATAGTTTTTTACGCGAGTTAAAAACCACTTTTCCATGACTTTGACCATTGTTTAAATAAAGTTTCCCAACTAGTCTCGAGTTGATTTTTTTATATTTTATTTATAACACATTTCCAAACAATATTCCGCAGAAAAACTTCTAATAGTATTTTTTTCCCGAAACAGGCTATTCCATGTCTATAATGACTGGACTATAACCAAAAACTATCGTATGGCCGGTTAAAATTAATGATACAAATTAAAAATTAGAATTAAAATACAAATAAATAAATTGTGAAAATTTACAATAATTTGAAAATTCCTTGTTATAAACTAAAAATGTTGAAAATATTATGGCTGTAATTGACTCTTCATAAGTAAAAATATAGAAAAAAACCAATAGCGTACATTTTTAACTAGTGGATTTTACATAGCTGATATTTTTCATTAAATTTTTACTACATTTTTAAGTCATTAATAACTATTTATACGGCATTTACAAAGTTTCATCAGAAATATAACATAAATAATGAAAATTGCAATGCCGTACATATTCGTTGTAACAATGCTCTGAAACTGTATAAGTCCAAAATCGAGTTTTATCCTAATTTCAAGAGAAATTTAATTTATACCGTAGAAATTATGATGGCATTGTCTTTAAGTTAAATAAAAATTGTGTGTAGAGAATCGAGAAAATATTTTGAGAAATTTAGAAATTGAATAACGTGCAAGAAAGTATTATTTTTAAATAAATATAATAATAAACAATTAATTTTAACTCAATATTCATGAGAATTCGTATTATATTTATGCAAAAATTGTGATGAAGCCATTGGCATACAATATATGTTTAAATTTAGTAAAAAATAACTTAAAAGGGGATGTGTTATAAAAACAACTTTAAGATTGTCTGTTATAAACATTAATAAAACCTTAACAAAAACAAACCTTAAAAACATTAACACATAAAAATTTACACGCCGAAAAGAAAAAAGTCAGAGAAAGAAGATGTTTAGATGGCCAGCTAAAATCTCGAAGCGGTAATTTTAATTTTAAAATAAAAATAATTCCAAATTTTTTAAAAAATATTCGAATGCAGATTTTTGTATTGATTTTTTAATAATTTTTTGGATTTTGAAAAATTTTTATTTATGTACTTGTGAAAAAAATACATTAATATTCAGATTTATAAAATTAAAATTATGAATAAAAAAAGTATAATACAGTAGTCTCCCATGAAAAGATTTATTTATTATTGGCATGATGTGGAAGACTGCAATAATTCCCACTACATCACTGTGCCATGTCTAAAACGCATAAATAAATACTGATGCAATCAGGATTGCATGTAACTGTGATCATGTTGGCTGGATATGGATCATTACGATTATGAATACCCGATTAATTTATTTGTGTAGCAAAGGAGAGTCGCATTATATCATTAATTAATTAAGATATATAGAGGTTTTGCGGATGGGGAAACTTGAGAAATTTAGCCTTTTGTTGACGACAATACAAACCTAATTTACTACGAAGTTTAGATATTCGTAGGGACTAATTTGACAGGGACCGTACAAACAACTTCAAATGGAGATATCCATCTTGCTAACTAATTACCTAATCGATTTAATCGGTTAGGTTTTAGGTAATGAATTATTTACAAAATACTTTACAAGTTTTTTTTTTAATACTTTATAAGGTTTTAAGATTCCCTTTCCTTTGATTGAAGATACTTACCATTTCTCTTGTGATTTAGAAATAGTAGCTCAAATAATAAGAGTATATATTTCCTAGAATATTACTGTTTTATTGTGTTTTGTGCAATTCATGTTTCAATATTTCAATTATAATATACACAAAACTATATTTAATCTACCGCTTTTATTTAACAGAACAAAGCAAATGTTTCACCAAAAATGATCAATTATTAATAAAAAATTCGAATTTTTAGTATTATTATTTTTGGAGGTAGTAGTTTTATTTATGAAATAACGATTTGTTCCATATTGTTTTCAAAAAAATCGACACAGGTGACAGTTACGAAAATATGAATAATTTTCGTTGTCCCCTTGTTTTTTTTTGTTCCTAAAAATTAACTGAGCGTGAAATGTGAAAGTCGCAGGGCATTGTACATAACAATGGTCAATAATAATAATTATTTGTTTTTGTACTCGGGAGATAACCGCAAACCAATATGGTATTGTTTGCTCTTATAAATAAAATGTTTTGTTTAACTGTAATTATTTTTAAATCTGACTTATTTACATATCATCATTGCGGTCAGTTTTTCACCGCTTGTGGTCGTTATTATGTATGCATTGTTTTCTTTCTAAGCGATAAACAAGTTTTTGATACAGCGTAATGAAGCGAAATTGCTGTTTAATACTTTGTTAATACTTAATTATAACTGTCAGCTGACTTTATTATTTATAATTTCGAATACGACTGGGAGTTTGTTTGTCGGAAGGAGTTGTAGCTATTTCAAATACATTAGAGTTGTATTTCAATAAATTTCTTCAAATTTCACCCATGTTTCCAATCCACCTCAAGAAGTCGTCCGTAAAGCCCTAAAAAGTTCTATAAAGCACTGAGCACCGAGAGCTAGTAATGTAAGTGTGAAATCGTCATAAATTGAGCAGTGACTAATTAATACAAATCCAAAACACCAGGGATCGCTGAAATCCACAAAGACTAAATGCGAGATATAACAGCGAAGATCTACCTCGAGAATTGGCGGAGCCATCAGGAGGTGTGATCGAACTTCGACTTTAAATTAATCGGTTGGCGTCCCTGACAAGTGCAAAAAACGATTAAAAAACGACTTCCCGCATTTATTTCTACTGTTCTACTGATTATTAAATATGAAATATGAGATACGTACTAATATTATTAAATATGTATGTAATAAGTACTAATACATTTTTTCACTAACGCAACGTTTTTCGAAGATAGGACACTCATTGTTCAGAAGTAATTGATTCCCGGTGAGTCTTCGTAGGATGCAGCAATAAATATTCTTAAACCAGTGACATTTGTATTGTGGCATTATGAATAATTTCTATTCTATTTTCCAATGTATGCAGATTTGTATTCATGTATGCAGCGATATAGGTATACATTTTCGAGAATTGGTGTATTTCATGGGAAACTTAAAACTGATTTGCGATAGTTTATATGTTAAAAACACAATTTGTATCGTTCGCGATACAAACAAAATCATGCAAAAACATACGCAAACATGCCCGCATGTCCATATGTGCATATAAATAATTGTTTAAATTTTTCTGGGAATAAGAACCGGCGTTCAATTTCCATTGTTTAAATAATTTAATATACAAGGTGTATTAATAATTAAATTTTTTTAAATTGTGAGATTTATTACAATTGTATGATAATTAACAATATGTTAAGCATGTAATAGTTGTATATAAAGCAAAGTAAAAAATTTGGAGCGTTCAATATGTACTGGCCAGGATCCGACACTGGTTATTGAACCGTATGGTCCTCGGGCTGACGTTCGATCACTTGTCACGCTGGCGCTGCAGAGGGTTTGGATGAATTGCCATCCTGCGCTATTGACGACTTCTGGGCGATAAAGGACAGACTCGATCAATGTCGTCTGGTACGATGACTTTAGGTGGCAATCATAGTTTCCTGTCGACCTTACTCGACATTTTAGTTTAATTAATAGTCAAAGAAAAATATGCACGAGGCACTCACCCACCCACAATATTAACAGGACTTGCAACTCATCTCGTTAAGTGTCTAGACTAGTCCGCTAATTATTTTTTAATTGAGGTTTGCACTAGCGCTGCTCGGACGCTTCTATTTGTCACAGGACGTTCCCTGTTATTCCCAATAATTATATTTAATTATGGCAATTTCGACGAAGATTAGGGATGATTTCTGTCGTTTTCTGTAAAAATGCTGTGAAACATGCCATTCGATAGTTTGGTGTGGTGTGGTTTCAAATTTAACAAAAAATGTGTCTTCCAATCCAATCCTACACAATCACTACAATCTCTATTCCCACAAGTTAACGTATGTATATTCCAAATTTAAATTAAAAATTATATTAATCCTAACTTCAGGTCTTGTATAAATAAACTACTATGAAAGTCATGTTAGTGTTAACAAAATCTATCTTGTAAGTAGTGCTTGAGGCAAGAAAAGCATCATATACAAGCATCACCATGCGCCAAATTGTATTTTATTCGGACATATTTCATCCCTTTTTTGCTTATTTGGGATGGGTACCCCATACATCTGAAGCGTACTCTTTCACATAATCAACAATGAACTGAGAAACCGGGGTGGATATTCTGACCGGGCAATTCTGCTATGGCGTTCCATACGAAACCCCTCTTTAATAAAGTATTAGTAAGGCGTTACGCTGCTCAGAAAATTTACCTCTATAAATAGCAATCCGCTGCTTTCCCGCAACGCAAAGCGGTATTCCGTTAAATGTTTTTTGCCTGTGTCGGTCCAGGGCATGGATAGGTTACCAGTCTTATTGCCGCCCATACAAAAATGTGTTTCATACCTATTTTGGTACGTTTATTATTTGTCTGCGATAGTTGTTTAAACTTGAAAATAGAATTAGCATGACGCGTTCTATGAATGAACACTTAATTATTTTCATTACGGTTTTTTACGATCTATAACATTGTTTTAAAAATATTATGTCTGCGCGCGGTTTAAATTTGGAAATCCACCTCATCGCAATTCCTTTGCAATGACCTAATGCATCGGTGTCTGGATCAATTACGAAACTTTCGTGTTCTAGAAACTGACTAGTGATTTAACAACATAGTCTACATTTTCAAAATGAGGAGAATGAAAGTTAAGATGTGATATTTATGTATTTATTTATTTATTTATTTATTTATTTATTTATTTATTATATACACCACACAACTAAAGGTCAATTGCAAGTTGATAAGACAAAATAAAATATCGCATGCACAAATTCAGATTAAAATGGAATACAGAATAGAACATATATAAGGAAAATTATAAATAAAACAGGGCCCAATATGGATCCCTGAGGCACTCTAGAAGTAGCCGAGAATTCAGCGGATTTCAGTCCACTCAATTCTATCTACATACTGTTTTCTTCTGTACAGATAAGAGTTAAAAAAAATTAAGTTAGGTTGATGACATATCGAAGGTCGAGGTCTTCAAATGTACCGGAAATGCACCAGATTTTAAGGATAAATTAAAAATTTATGGTTTGACTAGTACTTGAATACATAATCTAATAAGAACAGAATATTAACAGAAAAAAAGATAGATCTCAAATAAAATAAGGTACGATAAGTTCAAGAGGTCTTGGAAAAGTTGAAATAGAGGCCATAAATCTGTTCTTAGTTAATTATATACAGTGTAGCTCATTAGAGCAAAAATATTTGCTCTATTTTTTTTTGTGAGGCACAATTTGATTATATCATATTTTTTGTATACAATTTAGTGGCCTTCTAGATGTACCTAGATAATTTAGAAGATCGAACTGATGAATATCAGCGTATTACTGCGTTTTTTTAAAGTTTTAAGTAGGTACATCAATAGAATAAAAATTAGTTGAATCGTTCTTTAAAAAAAATGTTGAGAGGTACGTTGTAATTTTCATGGACCACGATGTTATATAAGGGTGATCTTTGATATTATCTAAAACGATAGCTGACAACACCAAAGAATATAACTGATATTACAAGACTTAGTAATTTCCAAAGTAAATTATTACTGGCTATTCATCTCCCCTACGTGTAATTTACCTTACTTGTTACGTCTCGTTTCTGTTCTGTAAATGTAATTTATCAAACTTCGACAATCAGTCGCCTGTATAATGGACATGTAAAAATAGAGTCATTAATGTTATACAATATGGAAAATGAGACAAAATGATGATGTAAAATAGCAGAATTTCTTTGAGTAATATGAAATATGTAATTCAAAACCTGACGTTCACAGAATCTCGGAAGGATTTGTTATATGCAGGAGTTCTAGGAACAAGTAGATAATCCGGTAATGCTTCAAAATACGTATGAAGAATAATTTATGAGACCTACCGCATTGTCTTTTAGCAGAAACCAATTTGGAAGTCATCGAATGTGAGTTTGTTTACATATTTGATCACTTCTTCAGAAATAAAGCTTCATCTCAGTAAAGTCAGAAAGCAACTAAGGAAAATATGGTATAAATGGTGAGTATATTGTCTAAGACTGATATTTTCAACAAACGTTTTTCAAACAAGCACGATAATCTATCATACATGTATATGCTGGGAGAAATAAATCCAGCCTTGTACTAAAATGATTTTCACGTGACCGTCCTGTATATATTGCACTTCGCTTTGTCGTTTTCTTTGGGATAAAGTCACGGAAGCCTTATACACATTTCAAACCTTACGAGTCAGATGCCGTTTAGCTAACCATCGGCAATTTTTACTCATCTGTTTTTCAAATTCGCCTTTTGTTATAGATTTCCATCGAAGGGATAGAAAGGCGAACAACGGTAAAATAATACAATAACAGTGCCGGTCGTATGAAATTACCCTTGGTTTATAGCTTGACGCTGTTTCCTTATTGCAAATATCAGCGATAAAATAGACAACAACCTTGAAATGCTATTAACCATTAGTGCTCCCTGCGAGTTGCATAATTTATCGAGTATTTGAATATGCAGTAAAACTTTAATGATTCCTGTTGTGGATATGCCCATAAAATTACGTTGAATGTTTTTGACATGCTTTTCCACTGCTCCGACATATAATGAACTACCACTGGTGTGTCCCCAGTTCTTGTATTTCCTTTTTTTTAACTTAAGAAATACCTTTTTCAAGAGTAGTTGACTTTGAAATTAGTTGCATTTAAAGAAAATGATAAATATTGGATCTAGGTCTGATTTTGGCATTAAATATAAAAGGTTATTTGGTATAATTGATGTAAATAATGCAGAGTCGTACTTTAGTACAAAGCAGATCAGGAACGTTGCCCTGATTAGCGCAGAAAGCGAGTAGACGTTCGACCACACCTCTTGATTGTTCCGGGGAAAGAGCCTACCTCTACGAGGCGTCCGGGCCTACAGCGATGAAGTGGGTAAAGAGCGATAATCCCGCTCGACCCCGCTCCATCCGAGGTAATTTTTCCTGCCAAGGATATTGGCGCGCGCCAACTCTCGAACTAGATCTTCGTAGTTGCTTTCTGCATTTGGTCAAACGACGGTTAATTTTTGGGCGTCCACAGCAGCACCGGATGTACCGAGCAAAATTTACGGCTAAGTACCAAATGGTTAAATAAAGTTGTAATGCAAAAGTGTAACAATGGCAATTTTTACTTCTCAAGAATATTGTAACACGATAAACACATGGTGCTACACAGGAAACTGTGAGTGATACCTAATAAATAACAACTAATTTTTGATTGTAACTACCATATAGTAGACGTGCAATTTATATCTCTAGATGAAGAATAATCGCATGGAAAAAGTAGTGCTAGGAAATAATTACGATTATTTTCGACCTACTTATGCCTCGGTACGTGTGCGAGTTGATTCCTATAAACGATAAAACTTTTCTTAGGCGCAAGAAACAGAGGATGACTATAACGCGAGAACCAATTAGTTTCGTTCCATTAAAGTTTATGACACTTAAAAGCAGGCTGAAGTCGGTGTAACATTAAAGATATTAAAATTAGTGTTTAAAATCCTTGAAGCTATATTTTTTTGTATTTATGGTACTAGGAAGACATTCATTACTACTCGAGGGGAATGAAACTATTCTATCATTAGCTGTGCGGTTTATTTATTTTATTTTTTTCTAGAAAAGATATTTCAACGCGAGTAGTTTTTAGTTGGAATTGTATAACTTTGTGGAATACGTTTTTAATTAGTGATTACCATCCATTAATATGAATAATTATTCTGTTACAGTAAAAATTATATGACATCAATCAAACACCGTCGAACGTGGACGAAAAAGCGTCTGTTTGAAATGCAGAAACTTTTCTGGGAAAATGTCATGACAACAATCGTTTCGGTAATAATTTATTCCATACTTTTCTTCCACACTGTATAAACATATAACTATAAATCATATATTTATAAGATTGTTTACTAAACGGAAATAATAGACGAAATTTATTCTAGTCCACCTCCAATCTGTTCAGCTAAACACCATTTCTGTTTATGGATATGTTGATGGTTACAATAAAACGTAACTTGAGATCAAGACTAATTGCGGTCGTTAAAATGATGAAGTGCTACAAAACGTGTAGATTTATATTAATCGAATTTATACGTCTAAACAGCATTCGGTAGTTTTAACAACTGCAAACATTAATATTTGCGTCTCTATCTCAATATGGCCTACTCGTAAGTTAATTGTCTGTCATCGTTTAAAAATTATCACAAGCCGAAAATATTCGATCACAGGTGCATTAATGATGTGCGTGATAGATTACACACATCTGGTGTAGATTTTGTAGGCGATTTATTTGAAACAATTCCAAACACTATTGTTTCTTTTATAAAATAGATGATTGTGGAAAATCAATACTTAATGTAGCAATTCTGAGGGGATAAAGTCTACCTAGACAGAAAAATGCAATTTCATTGTAAACTTACGCAGAACTTGTGCAATATTGACTAAGAAATGTTGAGTATTGTTTATTCGAGGTCGATACTACGAGACATTGTATTGTCTTCGAGTATTGCACATGCAGGGTAAAGGATATTGGCTTAGGGGGCACGCGGTCACTTTATATAAAGCATAATTGAAGCATTAGTCATGTGCAAACGATATTTTCAAAATATTTAGGAATTTTGTCACCTATCAAAAAGTTTTCTATAAAACTTGCACCAAATATGTTCAATATTCCAAAATAATTTATTTTTTGCGTCACAACCAATTACCACGTGTAAAATTAACTATATTTTCTAACTCGTTAGTGGGCGGTAGTCTTCCAGCATCACAAGGGAGGTACATGGTACTAACTTTGATCTTATGCTTAGTTCCACTTACCTTGTATTTTGAGATGGCCGCTGTGGCATCCCCAGTTGTGGTAGTGGTTCCTTGGACGCCATTATACAGGTCCAAGGTGTTTCGGTTCCAAATTCCTATCCATTGCTGCTCAGTCCCACTACTCGATTCCTGTAAATATAAGGTTCTTGCATTAAAATCAATTTTCCAGTCTTATCTGTCAGTAACTTCACTCCGGTAACAGATAGATTTCAGAAAATAAGTACAGTAATGTTTTAAAACAGAAGGACAATAAAAAAAATAGAACTATAATTGAAGTAATTAAATTACTACATAATCATTGATGCGTTCTGATAAAGCTGGCGGCAGTTTGGTTAAAACCAACATATTGTGCCATTATTATTAGAAATTTGTTTCTTGTTACGACTCAACTGAACTGAAAAAAGTCAGAGCTTTGGCCTAGAAAAACGGCTCAAAGCGGACCTACTAGAGTTTCATAAAGTCCGGTATATCCGTGGAAATAAAATCAGTGTACCGTTTCCCATTTTATTAGTTTCAGCCCATCTGCATTCGACCTTACGTGTTTTCTACTCACATAAATATATATCTACGGACGCCTATTACCTTCTGCACATCCGCCTCACAACAATTCTCCTTTTATGGTAGATTGGCTAACCAGGCGAATGTATGAAAAATGCCACGAGATAAAGGGTATCGTTTCACTCATATCGGTGTATCATTATACATCTGGGGGCGCGCAGAATGTAAAATAAAGATTAACAATAATTAGGATAATTGAATACATTTGCAATTAAGTGCATTGATATCTGACACTATTCTGTTGAATGCAGCATAGGCTGCACCCCCTCTAGTATTAAAAATGTTTCATGGATTAATTTAAAAAATGTGTTTATCAAATTGTCCATATGTCAATTGTACACAATGAATGCATAATTTTTTAAACTAATTCATATTTCATGATCATAATTATTATTCTATCTGAAATCTATATATATTTTTCCTGTAGAACAAAGGTCTGGTAAAGCTGCAGACTATAATAGTTTCGCTTAGCTTTTTTTAAATAGTAGGGGCGATCATGGGTGCCTAGACCCCACTTGCAAAATTTATTTCAGCATCCTCTTTACACCCCTAAAGAGAAATAAAAATACTATCTGTTATTGTTTATCGAACAATCGCCAAAAATATATTTTAGATTTTCTTGAACTTCTCTTATTGCTTTAATGAAATTTGTACACACAGAGACTGATGTGTAGACTCAATTTCTAGATTTAAATGTCTAGTATGTACATAGTTACTATGTATACACATTTGTGTCAACAGTGTGAACCTAAAATCTTGCTAAGGCACTTGTTTTCCACGTATGAATTATAAATCAATCTCAACCGTGCGTAACTAACCTTTTGAAACAAATCTACCAGAAATTCATGAACTCGTGTATAGCCTTAGAAATAAAATCAGTGTACCGTTTCCCATTTCATTAGTTTCGGCCCATCTGCATTCGACCTTACGCGTTTTTCTCAACACCGGGCCCGGTTTCTTCAGAATATTCCGCCTCGCAACAGTCGGCAGTTTATGGTACAGCCCTGGACAATAAAACATTTCCAGTGGAATTGTGAAATGAATGTTGAAATTTTAATTATTTAAATCAGACTTCTGACATCTTCAGTTAAAATTTACAGATTGTAGATCAGAATTATTTATATTTACTTTAATTTACCTTTTTTTTGTTAATGTACAGAGGGTTGAAACTGCTTTGGTGATAGCAAAAAATGTGACGGTTCTAGTATAGGTACATAAATACAGCAAAGGAACTTAAAATATATCATCATTTACAATGCACAGTAAGCGTTGGAAACTTTTTATTGTCCGCAGCTGTAATATAGATCGGTCAACCGAGCGAGCTTCGGGTTGGCGAATTCCGCACGGCATTTGTACGCGTCCTTAAATTTCAGCGCGGAGGAACTAGGAAGCGACCTCCGTAAATCTCCGGCGGTAACGAGGAAAGCGGGCCCGACGGCCATTGTTTGACAACCGGAGAACACAGGCCTGGAATTTAAGTGGCGCAATTATCGGGGCGCGAAGCGAGCCCGAAATTTCGGACCGATCGCCTGATAATGTTGATTGGGCGAGTAAAGCCGGTGCCGTAGATATCGTCCCGGCTACTGTTTACATTTGAAGAACTGGAGCAAATTTTAATGTTCGTAGTCATTAAATTTCTTCGCCGCGAGATTTCCGTCTACTTTTTTGATCTCGGGGTTATTTGGGCGCCGAACGCTGAAAGATTCCGTCGAAAATATCAGTCACGAAATCTGCAATATTCTGTTTGTGTTCATCAGATTTTTGTTTATAAGAAATGGATGAGAGAGAACGGACGGTTAAAGATTATTATTAATTTTAGAAACCACAAAACAGTCTTGATGTGTGTTAATAAATGTGAAAAATCATCCTGGAATGGTCTAGCAATACAGTGAACAATGGACATAATTGTGTAGTAAACAGTCAGCCGAGCTATTGATGAAGTCAGCGGTTCCAAAAATGTTTCTTAGTATTATCGAAGCAAGTCAGTCATATTTATTAATAAGTGCGAATAAATATTCCACAATAGTAATATCTGCGAACAGAACTAGCCGAGCTATTGATGAAGTCAGCGGTTCCAAAAATGTTTCTTAGTATTATTGTGGTAAGTCAGTAGATACTAAAATTATCGTATTTGCAAAAAAATATTTACTCTTTAAATTTGTAAACAACGCGTATAACTCATACATTTACGTGTATATTAGTTTATTTTGCTTTATTAAAATCTTAAACTAAGAAAAAAATACTTAATTGAGGATTGTGATATTTTAATTCAAATATTATGCATTTTTTATTAAAAAAAAATGTTTATCAGTCACGCATTTTTTTTATTAGGCTTTCCTGGATTTTTTTGTCCAAAAATTTTCCAACACCTGCTTCGATGTGAGAGATTATAATTGGGAAAATCTGTGTCTTGTGATATCTACAGGAACGCGATATCTATTAGGAGGGCACAACGTAAAGCGATGTAAAACTTTGCTCAATTTCGACACTTTATCTGCCCAGCTCAGTGCGTGATTAATAGACTGGGAAATTCATAAAACTTGTGAAACTTCTTTAATCTGGGAGTCAAAGCCTGGATATGATCTCGCAGAATTTTATTTCTTGCTACCTGAAAACTGAACCCGAGCCTTTCCACGCCGATGTCACACTTTGAAAGATTAACTTATTTCCTTGTTAATTACGTTATTTACATCGTTGCTTTATGGCGCAGCCCTCCTAAGACTCGCTTATAATTACGTTTTTTATGTACCGAGAGAAAATATGGCTCTGGAACTCAAACACATTTACCACGTTTAAATGAGATACTCGAAAATATATACAAACTGTCGTATTTCCGTCTTCACCTAAAATTTAAATTATCCGCCTTATTTATGTTATGGGGTTTTACCGTCGACAACTATCAGCATTTAGAAGATTTATTAGTTTACGGGAAAATAAAGTAATGAATATATATTTTTCCTTTTACAAAGTCTGCAATTAACTATATAGAATTTAAATGATTTATAATTTTAACGATTCATGGCCTACTACAGATTACATATAATTAAAACCAATAATTAAATACATGTATGAATAATTTAATTCATCTCTATAGCTTAAGAAATGCCATTTTCAAGGTAGTGGGAGTAGGTAGGCAACCAACTCTACAAGTGTTATAGAGATCGTTTCCTTAATTAGTGGCATTTTCTCGAATTCCTACTTTCCTCCATTGCCAATGCATTGGCTAAAATGTGTAAATCTACATACTTTTTTGAAATATAGCCCTTATAGCCCCTTGAATTTCTAAAAGTTCTTAGTAAATCGTTCTCGTTCTATATCTCAATATCCTTCGTAATTCTTGTATACTCCATTTAACTTACACGTACCAACATCTGAGATTTATACAGGATGACCCGTGTAATTTTATTGCCAAACTTCAGTACTATATTCTACATTCAAAAATTAAAAAAAATATACCTACATGGGCTAGAAGGTCACAGTCAAGGTCCTGCAGCTCCTTTAGGAAATATTCTGAGCTGTTTCGAGTTTCAAAAGTATAGCTATAGTGAATTCAGAATAACGGTTTCTTCGTGATATTTTATCTTTACTTAAGTTAAAACTCTTGTCCAGGTGTCATCAAACGAAGATATTTTTGAATATCATTATGTTATATTTTTCAAAAACTTTGACTTCCTGTAGGTATCTCGAAAACGAAGTCGTTTAAAATAATCATCGTTGAAGTACTGTCAGTAAGTCAAAACGAACAAAGTGTCGACCACTAAAAAAATTTCGATTATTGTCTAAATCAGACAACTTCTGTCAGATTTCCGAACTGTAATAATAATTGTAAGTGATAAGAATAAATAAAAATACTTACTAAATCTGATTATGAGATTGGAAATATGTATATTTAAAAAAAGTTAAAGTTCTTTTTAAAAATAATTTATTACTATTTTTTCAAAGCACTGTGTTTAGTTTGAAAATCTCAATGTCTACGACCTCACATTGACTTAGTTTAGGCGAATCATATAATGTCAATACGGCCAACGGTAATTCTGTAAAACGAGAATGGCTGAATATGTTATCGCACCATTTTATTGGCCCTTGGACTGCTCCTTTTGCAAAGGGTTATTTATTAACAAAAAAATCCGTGGTAGAAATATCCAGTGAAATAAAAAGAACCTTATACGTATCTAAGGATCATAAATGCATTGCTCCTATTTAAGAAACATAATTTTCTAGTTTTTATCGAAATAAAATGCCTTATGAAAAAAATATTAGACACATCCGCTTTAAGTAGTTCAGGGGCTAAATTCTATCCACCCTTTTTACCATTTCGACGCTCGGCAGCCAGTTCATTCCCAACTTTAATTACTTTTTCTCTACTTCGCTGTTTATTCAGAACTGAGAGCCTATTTAATGAATGAGTTGGCGCACGCATTGGGTCCTCCGGTGCGTAAAGCGATCCGGGGGTATTGATTCCGCTGGCGGCGGCGGTGGCGGCCGGCAACTAGGGAAGCAGGAACAAGGTGGCCGCTCTCGTTCCTCTAACTCCCCGCCCGCCCTCCTAGGGGATAGACGAAACCACTCGATGTACGCAGGGAATTAACTTTCCACCGCAGTGACGTTTTTGCGATAATTAATGTTACCTGTTCCTTACTGAAGCGGCAGAGTTTCTGGGTAATAATTTACGCCCTGCGAGGACCTTTTGCTTTCCGTGTAGTAGGTTAACGCGGAACGCTTTGTCCTGATTTAAATGAACCTACATTTTTAATTCAAATTGCGCAAAAGAAACATTAAATACAAAAAATGGGACTATGCTCAGCAAACTTTAGCTTACTTAAATAATTCGCACGAGCATGAGTAATGAGTTTTCCTGAAACGGTTCCTAAGGGCTCTACTTTACTCTATCCGAACCTCTATTTTGTCGACGACGTTTCTACCAAAATCGCGAGCGCTGCTGGGACTCGTGCTTCCTGCTTGCTTGCACAAAGTTAAACGGGATTATTGACGCCTCTCTCATGGCACTGAGAGCTTGCTTATCCCTAAGGATCTTCGCCGCAGGTGCAGAAAGTCCTGACCGGATTTGACACCAGATTGATGACTTAAGTCTCGAGCGGCGTGCTCACAAAATTTTCAACAATGTTTTGAATTCGACGTATTGTCAATGAGTACAGGTTTGGTTGATGACTATCCCCAAGGATCCTCGCGGCCGTCTTAGGATGTCCTGAGAGGGTTATTGTGACGTGTGAGATCCTCATAGAGCCATAGGACTTATTTTTCCATTCAATAAATGAGGACGACTTCATGGTATCGAAAAGTAACGAATATGCTTGATCTTGGGTTAACATTGACCAGGAAATCCATTCTGGTTAATGAACAGAGTTGACGTTCGATCACACCCCATGGTGGCTCCGCCGTGATCCGGCAGGGATCTCCGTATAAAGATTTCACTTTTGGCCACTCCAGATTTTCCGTCTTTTGAGGTGGACTCGAACCGTCGTTCAGTGTGGTGCTTTATCTTTTTACGGCCCTGCCTCAGCTTGAATTTCGTCTCGTTGAAAATTCTGATGAAATGGATATTAGAAAAATGGTATTAAATCTTTACTTCACAATTTAACAGTCTGATATAAGTAATATTATGATTTTTTTTATTTTACGCATAGGTCTTAGGCTGAAACTACAGAAAATGTAAACGATATAACAAGAAAATATTAGTAAATAGTCGAGAAATTAAGGATTATTATTATTACAATAATATTCCTCCATATAAGTGCGTAAATTAAATGTCAGGAGCATAGATAGAGACAGGAAGAAATTTACATTACTAAATTATTAGCTACCTTGAGTTATGATTTTTGCAAAAAGTGGGACATTTACACTGTTTACATTGAAGGCATTGAACGCAATTAGTCTCACTTGTTATGCTCTTAACAAGGAAAAGTTTCTTGTATGCGAGAACAGATAAAAACTCATTTAAATTGTTTCCTAGTTGTACGAGGAAATTATAAGTATACCCTCGGTCACCTTCCTGAGTCAGTGTTTACAAAAGGCCAGTTCACTGAACTCGCAAGTTTTCTACCTGTGAACCTACAGAAAAAGCGGTGTGACTGATTAGATTGGAAACAAAGAAATCGCAGCTTCCAAGCCAACTTTCACTTTTCCCTCGAGATTTGGTGTCTTGTAATGCCAGTGGTATGCATTGCTCTTTACTATGCTTCCTTCAAACAGCGGATTTTGGCAATTTGAAATATGATTTTGTGTTGACATTCGTCACTGCTTACAAGAAAATTATCAACAATGAAGCTATCTTTAACTTCCTTGGCGTATCCCGAAACGTTTTAAAAATGCAACCCATTACCTGCTACAAATATTTTTCTCGCATTTCGGAATTTTTTATTGCGGCCCGTTATTTGTTATTCCACGGAGCTACGCGGGTGAAATCCAACGACGACTCTTCTTCCCAGAATTCATCCCCAGGTCTCGTCTGGTAGGCCAGATCACGTTCTCTCAACTTAATCTTTCATGGTTCGACTTTGTAGCAATTGTTATTTACCTGCTTATCATACAAAATGGCTAATCTTGCAGCCTCAGACCACGGGAGTTCCATAAAATGTGGAAAATAAAACTGGTGAAGTTGGTTGGAAACATTTTAAGGAGATGACTCTTGACGATATGTGGTTTGTTCAGTGGCAGGTACAAATAAATGAATTTTTTTAATGCCATGTTCAAAGTTTTGACATCATTTTTCTTTATTTGCTATTATTTTTGTTGATACACCAACTTCATTCAGATTTAATTAAAATTCTTTTGAAAAACTAATGGTTGCATTATTATGTCTGTTTATTAAGGGTCGAAAGAGACAACAGTAGGAATTTCGTTTAATGTGAATAAAAATTCCTCCTACCAGAAGATATTCATTTTGTCTGGATGAAAAAGTAGAACTATGGGGCTGAATTAGTATTCAGAGCGAGTGATGTTCACAAATCATCGAAATGTGTAAGATGAATGTTAAAAGAATTATTATTGTTTGGGCTCACGTCGACATCGTTCAGAGTCTATTTTATTTATGAATTCTTTACCTTCATGGCGTCACTTTGAAACTGTTGCGGATAGCACGTTTAAATTTCAATCAGAAAACTTGGAGGATTTGTAAAGGAAAGGAAAGCAATTTTTAAATTTTTTATTTGGAGATAGCCAGTACCTACAACAAAACTGCGAAAAAAACAAATAAATTAACAGACAATTAGCAAAACATGCTCCAGAAACTGCCCTGTTTGCTGACCGTCATTTTTCAAAAATTAGAGCTGATAAACATCCACACAAAGACAAATACGAGCGATTAGCGAGCAGATAACTCTCTCTGCACCAGGTAGAACGTCAAATAGTCTGCGTTTCCGGACGTAAGCATCCGTTATGACAACAGACACGCAAAAAAACTGCAGAGTACACTACCAGGACATCTTTGTCTTTAATGTACCCCTCCGACGATGCCTATCCACCAAAAAAACAGTACTTTTTAATGATTCACATATTTGTATGTTCTGCTTCACGCACATTGAACATAGTAATGAAATTCTTTTGTCGTGTTCCCCAGTTCTTCGCATAATAAATGTCGCATTTTAATTGTTTTGTTCTCCGGTGATTTATAACTTCTGCATGTGATTAAATGTTTCACTGTTTTGTGCACAAATAATCATTTTTATTTTTGTCCTGTCTAGACCTGAATCTGCATGACTCTTACAAATGTATGTTTAAGCCTGGGTGGGCTGATTACATCGAGCGCAACACAGTTCCTGATCACGTTTTTTGTTTGTCCGCTTTTTTGGCAAATATATGTTGACGGAATATACTGGGTGTTTCAGAAAAGTAGGTGCTCCGGGCGAAAATATTGAGATTTAACTTAAGCCTCTCTTCGCCAAGATACGTCATGTCAAAATTATAATAAACCAAAAATAATTTTATTTACATGTAATTTTTTAAGATATTTAGATGAAATTTCTCTCGGCACTACCATCTTATTTAAAATTTCCCTTCCCAATTTATTCCAAATTCTTTTAGCCCTTTCTTGGAAAATGATCCTTCTACATCTTTGTTGTATACAGGGTAGGAAAGTACCAATGGTCTATCTGAAGTTACGTGAGAGCGATAAAGTAAGCCATAGAAATCCATGTGAAAGACAAGAATGGGATAAGAAGTGGATCTTATTTGTGGAAGGGCGAAACGGGCGGTGACTATGAGACGCCTTCATTATAGCCGTCTTTCTCTATCGCATGGATTTCTATGGCTTACTTTATCGCTCTCACATAACTTCAGATAGACCATTGGTACTTTCCTACCCTGTACTTTTGTATTTCTTATGTTAGTATTTAAAAAATCTTTCTTTAGACGATATAATACGAATATAACTTCGTTTCTAGCATTTTTAGTAATACATTGAGGTAGAACAATAACTTTACAGTGTACCTAATCCAGACAATTCGTATTACACCTTGGAAGGTAGATTTACACTGTCGTTGAGTTTTTAACGGTACTTTTAAATCTCGGGAGAGAAGTAATTTGTTGCACTAATTTTTACAGTTACGTTACCCAGCAATAAAACCAGATATAAAATTATGGCATTTCTCAAGTATAACTTTTTGTTACACGCGAACTATTTTGAGGTCCATAATTTATAGGTACCCAAAAAAGCACGTCATTAAATGCATTAAATTTACGATCCTTCCCTGCAGTCTTACGAAGAAAGCCATAAAATTTCTTAATTTAAAAAACTATAAAATTACAAATTACCCTTATGGCCATAATAAAACTAATACTGTAACACGACGGGCGGCGCAGTAGAACATCTCTCCCCAGGTATGATCAAATTTAGAATTAGAAGTATGAAGTTTACACTGTATCCTAACATCCGCGTGACGTACCAGTCATTTTTAATGAATGAAAAAATGCCTCGGTGACGTAATAGCGTTTAAAAATACCCGGTGTAATACTAAACAAGCCGATCGTTGATTTCCAAGAATCGCAACAGATATAGACATTTCGGTATGAGCTGCTGTTATTTCTACAAGTATTTTGGCTATTTTTAGACATGCCCCACCATGCCAACTTTTAATACTACAATCAATTCGCGTTACTCGTTTGTTTATTAACGCATTTTTTAACACCCGCCTCGGGTTCATTCTATTTTCGTTAGGTGCATAGGATAAGTAAGTGCTTTCTCCGTACGAGCGTACGGAACGACAGTATTATCCACGAAAGTCTTTCTTTCACACCAGCAGGAGGCAGAAACCAATACCGCCAACGTCTTAATTAAACCATCCTCAAGACATTTTAAATGTATGTTTCCTCGTTATCGCGCAGAAATAGATTTGACAAGTCGTTGATCTGATTGTGAGAGAATAAAACTTAAAAAATTGTTTTCGGATTGTATTTTTCTTAATTCTTGATAAATCTCCTTTGGGACGTTCCTACTATTATTGTCTCCAAACTTTGATTTATATATACTTTAGTTTAAAACGTTTGTTAAATTAGATAATCGAATTATGTTTAATACATTATTACTAGATATTAACTTCGGTTATCCCCCAAGGATCGTACTTGGGTCCTCTATTATTTAACATGCACGTTAATGATGTAACTAAATTTTTTAAGTTTTCTAACTTTTAATTTATGCTGACGATCATTTTTTCGCTCTGTTAACAATACTCGTTATGTTGAGTTAATACAAGAAGATGTTTGTACATTCAAAAAATATTGTGATGGAAAGAGTTAATGTATAAATTTTAAGAAATGCCACTATAAAATATTTAGTTTAGTTAAGCCTGAAAAAATCCAAAATCCTGGCATTGTATAGATGATTTTGTAATAAAAAAGAAATTAAATTTATTATCTTTCGGGTTTGTCCGGTTTGTATATCTTTTACACCAAATAATACAAAATATTTTGAGCTTATCTTTGCTGTTTTAACAAAACTATGAATTTTTGAGAGAAGTATTCTAAGAAAACAATTTTAAAGAAACACTGGCAAAGACTATCTTAGTTTTATGGTTATTTTGCCAATAATAGTCCCTCAATTATAACCTAAAAACTGCAAGTACGCTAGCAGTTTCCGTATGTAAACAAATATGGGGTAAAAGTTGTTAAAAAATTTGCATAGTGGTGTAATACTCTCTTACAGCTATGACTTTTAGATCTTTGAGCTTTCTGCACGAAGTACATTAAATTGTAATTATATCATTAACTCTTGTGTAACTCTTGAGTAATAAAATATTATGGCGATATAATTATACCGAACGTGACAATATTGTACACATAACAATATTTATAGAAACTATTAGACCCTGGCTTTTTTGCATGTTTAGTACAGTCATCAAATTTAAAATTAAATAAATAAAATATATACTTAAAGTAAGTCATAAGCTCCTGGGCACGTAGAAGAAAAATTACACTGTTTTGTTCTCATTATTAACTGCTTTGTTGGAGATGGAGTGGATGATGTGGCAAGTGATTAAAAATTCGATGCAAAAACATCACCAATGTAACCATTCCAAAAATATTATGTTAATTCAAAGGTAAAAGAAAATATGTACTCTTACAGGGTCCAGAATCCAGTGTGCAAGACAGAGGTAGACAGGAACCAGGATGAACAAAGGCCAAAAGTCTTCTATCAGCGTTCGAAAAGTTACTTTACGGCCTAATTTTTCGGTATCAAAGTGAAAGCCGTTTTTTTAAGACATGGACAAAATTTGATTCTAAAAAACCATCTTTGACTCCCTGTATATCAAAACAAAATGATAGAATTGATAGACTTGTAGGTCCATAGTATAAAATCGTCTTATTTTTTTGATACTCTGTCAGATCCTGATTTCCGCTACCGTTTTCCAAAACACTCGCAAATTCTGCTGCTAGGGACTAGTAATTTCCTCCTCTGCCATTGCGGTATGCACAATGGATCGCCTTGTATATTGGAAAGCGTATAATCCCGCGTCTGTGTTTACAACTCTGATCCTGCCCCTTAGGCTCAGGACGATGTGGCATCCTGGGATCCTGGCCGCACGTGTCGGCGGTCGGTTAGCTGTTTGTTAAAGCACAATGGAAAGGTCACGTGGGCGGCAGACGTCGAGAGCGTCATCTCTCGACGACCTACGTAATATCGATCGGTCGAAACGGGCAGCGGCAGAGGCGGACTCGCCATTTATTTAATTCGATTAAAAGCCCCGTCCGGTCGTACATTTCCAACGCGTCGACCTGCTTTACGATTTATATAAGTCGGAGACAATTTTAATAGGTTAAATGACATTTAATGCTAATTAAATAATTAAAAGTTTTGTATTAATTTTACTAATTGTCGAAAGACTAAAAATTTTGTATTACTTAAATGAAAAAAATGAATATTTTTTTATTTTTATCTTCACCCTAAAAAAAATCTGACTCTTTTTGTGGGGATTCACAAGAAGTCTTCGGCTTCCACTAAAATGCAAGTGGCAAAATTTAGGAATTATTATTATAACATTGTTGAGTTAAATACATCCGTATACAGAGTGATTCAGTCGTAAAGTCATTAACTGTAACCACGTAGTCGGAAGGCCTAATAAAGACAGAAAATCGAAAAAAGTCAGGTATACGTACTACAAACTGAATAGTTAATTGAACCTAATACTAAAAACTGATATTCAATTATAAAACAATATTAAAAATATGTACTAAACAACCTAACATTCTAAAACAATTATTATCCATATACATTTTTTTTATTAACAAATAAATAATACTTGTTAATATCTAGAATGTAAAAAATAACTTACTCATTCATTTGTCTAGGTAAAAAGGTCGTTCGTAAAAGCTAGTGACCGAACACGGTAGGTAAAGATTCACTCTCGATAAACCTTTGTAGGTCCGCGATCAGGTACGAAAAGGGGTTTGATGATTTGAAATTTTTTTTTTCATCTTAAATATGCATTTATTTTTTTTATACGCGTATTCCTGTTCTACTAATTTTCCTCTATCTTCCCTTAAAATTAATGACACTATATCTGAATCACCTTTCCATTTAAAGAAATAAAACAAACATTGTTATTATTATTATAAATAAGTTTTAAAAACTCAAGATACCCATGACTGCAAATTTTTCAAATTTTTAAGCTCGATTGGCAATCGAAAATAAATTTTCAATTAATGGAAATATATTTGATGCAAGTTTTGTATACTGTCAATATTACCAGACTATACACAAATAAAGCACAAGTGTTTCATTGTTCCACTTACACGTTAATAATAGAAAATGCGTACGGCATAAAAAAATCCGTAGTTCTAATTACGGTCCTGTTTTCAACTGCCGTCTGCAGTCTAGACAGCACATTATAAATAGGAAGTTATTTAGCCCGCAATATATATTTTATGGTTATCGACTAATCATATTACCGAGATATTTAGCAGGCACGACGGTGTTTGTGTTTTGTCTAGCCTTCTACTTCTAGCGATCAAAAGTGTGGTACCGCCTTAGTTCGTTCTAGCTGTAATCGAAGTACCAACTGAACCGCATAACCCATAACGCAGACGTAGGATTTCCTGGCCTTGTTATTCCGATAAAGGAGTACCGTAGAAACTAGAAATGGTTACGTGGTTTCTCTAAATGGAAAACTTCCAATTAGGTTGATGATTGCGAAAATTTGAGGCAAACGTGTCATCAAACAATCTGAATATTGGCCACCTGGTAGTCCGGATTTAAATCCAATTGACTTTTATTTATACCGTAATTGTGGCAGCTGCATATACAGTGCGAAATTTGCGTCCGAACTTATTCAACCTCAGCAGATTTTCTCTAAAACGATGTGGAAAATATAATGAAGTAAATCACCTACAACGTATATTGAGACATGAGCTTGCTTATGGAAATTATCTTATTTAAATTACATTTTCAATCAAAATATTAATACACACGAGTTTGATAATTAAGGCTGAATTCTTACATTAGGAATAGGTATGTCCTATTTTAATTCATAAATAGAGGTTAAAAAATGTTTGATTGGTCCTTAAGGACTTCTGGTTCTTATAACTTAAAGAAATTTTGATATGATTGTAACTACATCTACAAAATAAATTTATATGAATCTGCTATAAAATCGATTTTATAGAAATAACTTTATAAAGATGATCACGCCAGAAGTTACAGACAAAACTAGTTGCCAGTTGTGATTTCTATGCAAATAAAGATGCAGAGAAAATCAATATTCTAATAATTATAAGTCTTACAGACATTGATGATAATCTCGTTGTGCTGTTTTAATATCATTATTTGCAATGCGGATATCAACATCTAATTAAATTGTGTAGGTACACCTACTGATAATTATATCGATCCAAGACGTTTCTTGCAAATATATCATACAACTAAAACTCTAAAACTCTAAAACTTATACAGGGTACTTTGAATGGGCAATGGGCGTCCTATTTGTACGAAGGCTATCTTTGATTTTTAGAATCACGTAAGTTTGTTTGATTTTCGGCTCATAGTATTCGAACACTCTGTAGAAACGAAATCTGGCTCCGCAACAATTGCAAATTGCCACAAAAACTCCTAATTACAGCCCTCGTAACGGTTTTTTTAAAACACCTCACATAGGCAACTGGATTACAAGGTAATTATAGGTTTTTTTTAACACCAGCTTGCATGTTTAACTATACGTTAATTATGATTACTTGTTAATTAGGTATTTTATCTTACTATTAAAATTTTCAGAGACTGGCAGCTGAGGAAGCATTACACACAACAGCAACAAAAACAGGCTGGTGTTGCACTATAATAATTAAAGATACATTTATAATTTCTTGACCCGAATTGCCGTGTTGTTAAATTAGCATATAATTTTAATTGGCGACTTTGCAATTCTTTTATTTTTCTGTTTGTACACACAAGAATGACTTATTCTGCAGAAGGAAGCGGTGGCAACACCTTGCTGCTGGGTTGTGCCACTGCGATTATTGCGACATCGCAAAATTGCCAGGACGGAACAGACATAATCGAAAATATTTTTCTGCTTGTTATCAGGGATTTTATTATAAATACAGAACACTACCCATATTTTTACTCTTTTGTTGTCTTTACAATAAATTATAATAAATATACTGTAAGTTTTGTAGCACGTATACATTATTTACGAAAAATAATCTATAACGATAGTGGCAATTTAAACGAACAAAATATGTACAAATAGAGAATATGTGCAGTAAATTCCAGAATGTAGTGGTTTCTGTACCTGTTTTGAATAAATGAATTGAAATCATGTTTATAGGAATAAGTTTTGTAACAACTATAGGATATTTATAGCATCGCATACGTATGTACAAGCGTAATTTATATGGATGTTTTTACATTATGTAGACTAAATAAACCCATGTAGAATTATTGTTTTTACGTGGATTATGAAAACATGAGCAAACTGCAACATTATATGTAGAGAACGAGCAGTTATTCAACAGACTGTAACAATTCGCACAGGGTGTTTGACCATAAGCTAATCGTCTAACTTTTCATTTAATTATTGTATATTATATATATATTTGTACACGGTCGATAGCCGCACGGTTTAAGGCGTCAGTACTTAAATCGATGTGTCGATCTGCCCGGGTTTCGAATCCCGCGGCCGGTAGATCGTAGATTAGCTATGCTTGTACGGAGGATTGGCACTCTCTGTGCAGGTATGGTAGGGTGGAAGAATGTTGGCTTGGGTCAATGTGGGAGATTGACACCGGTTGGCATTTGACCACCCCCCTAATTAATGAGGTTTTCCAGGTTTCCCTCATTCCTGCACTGAATGGTGGTTAGGGCCTACCAACATAAGTCGTTCCTGGGCGCAAATGCGGCCTGCGTAATAATAATATGCCGCCTCCTCTCCCGCACAAGTCTCCGACTTCTGGGCTAATTCTCGTAGTTAGAATGAGGAGTAGAGATATTATTATTATTATTATTATTATTATTATTATTATTATTATTATTATTATTATTATTATTATTATAAAAATCTTAAACGAGCGACAACTCTTGAATTCACTGATACACTGAGAGAAGTGTTGTAAAAGTATTTGGACATAATAATACCCAACATTTATATGTTAGTAAACCATTTTGTCCTTTTTAAAAGATAATTCATTAATAATTTAATCTTTTTACAAATCTAGAACCAGCACATTCAAAACACATACATATTAAGTTAGATAAATCTAAACTTCTTTACTGTAGCATATTTTTTTTGTATCTCTTTTTCCTAAAATAATTAAAAATAAATAAATAAATCAGAAATCGAAACATTTACACAAGAGGAGCCTAAAAACGATTTTCATTAATGAACGTAATTCACGCTACTCTATGAGGACGATTGGTTAACTAATATGTTTTTTTTTTTACGTTATTTTAATTATGAACATTCACGAGGCTTCCTGAAGGAGGTTTATTGTAAACGAAATATTAATATTGGTGACACTAAGACTAAGGGATTTTTAGTTGACCGTACCAGCAGTGCCATGTTGGTTGCTTGAGTTCGGCGGTCATGTGACTTGTAGTCATTTATGAAAGCTTTGCAGTTTACAAAGAAAGTAGTATAGTAATTTGAGTAGTTCACTTGAAAAAAATAAATTTTGAATAATGGTAGTCATATTATTGAACCAATTAGCGTTACTGACAACAAACTTTTTTCTCCGTCTATAATATTTTTTCGCTGTCAGAGAAATATCGTATTTTTCCTTTTTTAAAATCAGGGTAAAATTTTTATCTGTATAGGTTATATCTCGCGTGTTTTTTCGCAAGTTTACAGAAAAGCGAACTGGTATCTAGTTTACATAGGCCTTGCGACGGCGGCCGGTAATAAATAAAAGCGAACGACCATTTAATGTGGGTCACAGCCGCCATAACCGGCCGTAGAAGAGGCCGTTGCGACACGTCAACTTGCAAATTCTAGAAACGCTCCCGTACGCCGATTACGAAATCCTATTCCAAATCGGAGGTATTGATATTCACGGCACCGACAGCGCCGCTTTATTAGAATTTGCCATTGTGCGGCGATTTAGAGCTTTAAGAGGCTTTTAGAGTTTTTTCTCATACGTGTTCGTTTTTTATACGTTTGAATTATTTTAAACGCCCCCCCCCCCCTTATCTTAATTGCTAATGTAATAAAATCGTATGCATTTTATCGCCTTTTTAATTCTCCACCATTATATTAAATTAATTGGGATTCATTACCTGGTAGTGGGAGTGTATAATTATTATAATTCGCGCTACACCTTGAATACTATTATGTTCATTTTCGCATTATCGTAATTATTTAAAGCTGGGAAAAATCAAATACTAGATATAATACCAATCTGTAGGTGTTATTTTAATTTTTTTAATGGCTTATTTTACGCACGTGTGACCCTGCTTGCTTGAAATTGATTAGGCGGTTTTAATTTCCACATTTTTTACATAAAGTACCTCTGCGATGGTATATAGATACGTATTTTTACGTATACTACTTCACAGTTTTCGTTATGAGGAGCTTTTTAATTATTAATTTATTTACGTTCTACTTTTTCGTTCCCGTTTCCACGCCACCTGATTTCCATTGTTTTACATTTAATGAATAATAAAACCATTTTTAACAGCTGAATTAATATACTTGTGATTCATGTTGCTCCATTAAAACATTTCCTTTTAGTACTGGAAAACACAGCCAGGTTGGTGTTGTAACATAATAATAATTTGACTACAAACTCGCTCAATTTTATGTCAGAATATCAAAAGAAAGGACACCCTGTATATATTTTAATATACAGGGTGTCCCGGTGCTTGATACAAAAAAGTCGAGTACAAATAAATGAGATCAGAATAATATCAGTTCTTCATATAATTTTTTTTCATACGGGCCTTCGTTAACAAGTTACGGGCCCTCGAAAGTAAAAACTAAAAAGTTATTTTTATTTATAGTCTCTAAACCATTAACTTTAGCATGATGCAAATTTGGTGATCGACAACACATGCGTACAGATTGTTTTTGATATTATAAATGAAACTTCATTATGCACAGGACGACAGGGACGGACTATGCCTAATGGTTAACAACCCAGAATTTATGTATGGATGACGATCGCAATCTGCCAGTATCAAAAATAAGTTCCCTGAAGGATTTGCCAACGATAATACCCTCTTGGTTCAACTCGATAAAATTAACAGTTTAGGAAATATTTGTGATTTTATGTCACAGTGCACATCAATCGGCGCCTCCACCATTATTTGCTTTTAATTTTTAGATTGCCATCGTCATATATGTAAAAAATCTGGGTTGTTAACCATTGGGCATAGTCCGTCCCTGGCGTTCTGGGCATAATGAAGTTTCACTTACAACATCAAAAACAAGCTGTACGCATGTTTTATCGATCACCAAAGTTGCTGAAGTTAATGGTTCAGAGACCGTAAATTAAAATAACTTTTTAATTTTCACCTTTGAGGGCCCGTAACTTGTTAACGAAGGCCCGTATGAAAAAAATTTTTATGAAGAACTGATTGTAGACTTTTTTGTATCAAGTACCGGGACAATCTGTTTTAACATAACGCGGAAAATTTCAAGGTACGCCCCTGCGGCGGTAAATTGTCACAGTAGTTCCGGCAACAGAACTTTATTGGCTTATTCTTTTCTTGGAATTCTACTTTCCGTACAAATATTGTACGGACTGTATCTTCATTAGTTAGGAACTTTAACACACACCTTAAGTCTGTTTTCAAGTAAATATATTTATTTGCTGCCTCGACGAAACCTACTCAAAATGGTCAAAGGTCAGTTCACAAATAAGAATTAACAAATAGGAAATTGGATTATCTATTAGGTACACTACAAGTTTTTATTGTTAATATTATTTCTAATAAAAATTGTAATTTAAGCAAATCCATTACTCTTGATGCTAGTGTAATTAAAATGTAATTTTCGGAGACCAATGGGTTCATTAACACTACTTTCATATCACTTTCAGTTTTGACACAAATGACCTCAGCGCCAATAGCTTCTTAAATAGAGACCAGACATTTTATTAGAAGTAAAATTAATTAAAAAAGAACAGTAGAAGAAGTAAACAAATGAATGCCAAATTTAAAACTGTTTTTGAACTTTGAATGACCAGCCGATAAAGCGAAATATTGGTCTTACTGTTTCAAAATAAATTGGTCACTTGGTTTGTAAATATTTATGAATGCTCTGTAGATTATTAAAACCTTGAACATCGATAGACAGTGATTGTTTAACAACTGGGCGTAGGGAAAAGTGACTGCAGCCAGCCACCTTCGAAATTAGATGCATCTGCGACTGAATCAAGCATGCTAGACCAGGATGTGGGAACGTCGCCGGTCCGGCCACTTCTGTTTCCGAATAGCGCGAGAGCCGAGTCGCTTGTGGGAATTCTATGAATATCAAAGCGTATACAGTGGAATCTATTTCGGTCTAGACGCGGTCACAGTCACTTTGTACACCGACCATTTCTAGGAATAACAAGTGAAATGTATTAATAAAATGCCTCGGCGAACACAGCCGATTGTGTAATGAATGTATATGATAGTTTTAGTAAATAAGTGTGCCAAAGAGGTAATTTCAGGAGGCGGTGTCTAGGTCACGTCGTCTGGCCCGTCGCCTCTGTCTCCGATGCTCTGCCATGGCGAGCCCCGATTGTGCCACTGGCCCAGACAGATCGATCCGAGTTGGCTACCGCGTCTACATTTACCATGACCGTCCACTATGTTACATAACGAGGCATTAAAATACCGATTGGCGTTTTAAAAAGCTCATTTACGGTAAATGTCACAGAATTTCGCCGGGTTCACGGTGGCAAAAATGAAAGTGCGAAATTGGAAAAGTCGTCGGCAGCGGTGATATTAAAAACCTTTTGTGGGAGACAAAATAACTCGGACGAGCCTTCATAGGCAAGCCCTAAAAATAGCGTTTAATTTTGCGGCAAAAGGACGGACTTTAATTATTGAAATAAACGAGGGCTTCCCCTAAAAACGCGTGACATGAAGGCATTTTCCCATTTGCGCCGTTGTTCAAGACTTATTTTTTATATCAATTATTATTTCCAAATTGTCGTTTTCTTTTAAAAAATTACTATATTATTGAGGTTCTTAATTTTCTGCAAAAAACTGTCACAATTGTAATAAAAATAAGAAACATTTTCGTATAATTGCACATAAGGCTGTAACTTTTATTAAAATAAAATTTAGTAATATTGTCCTATTTAATTCTACAATTTAGATCTACATCTGTATTTTGAGTAAAAAGTAGTATAAGTAGTATATGACCGGGACATATGACCGTGGTCGACGTTCATCACATCTCTTGATAGCTCCCCCAGATTCCCAATGTAGATTTTCGGAGGGATTTTTGCTTCGTGGTCGCTGATTGGTTTCTGAGAATTTCCCAGAAAATTCAAAACATCGTTTTTTATTGGCTTTCCGCCATGATCTTTGACGATCGATCGTTCTGGCAATGGCATCAGGCTCTGTGGTCGCCATTCGCTCTGGTTCAGTGTGTTTAAAAAGATTTATGCCTTCGAGATAGATCCTTGGGCAAAATTGGAAAGATCGGTAAAAACCTTAATTCTAACCGGAGCTTGGCTAGATTTTTTGACGTCGATCGGAAACATAGGTGAAATCTGTTTTCCTCTCTAAATTGAAACATTTTTCTCCTTTTTTCGTATCTGTTTTAATCTCTATTTTATTAGTACTCCATCCTATGCTCATTTTTTTTAACGTTTCCATTTCACAGCTATCTGGGAAAGCTCCTTAATGGAAAGGACGTACTATGAAACACTTTTGTCATCCACGAAATAGGTATTTAGGACTTGAATAGTAGAAGTAGTCACTTCTTCATCATTCACCGACTACACGAAAGAAATATTGTCATGAAAATTCATAAAAATGTTCATAAAATCTTGATAGGAATATATCGTGTGAAAATTCAACGTTTGCGTTGGGGTTATTTTCGTTACGGAGTTGTTACTAACAAATTGTATTGGAAATATTTTAGGATTCCTAACATTCGAGGCTTCTGATTGTCGCAAGTGGGGCACCTCACCAGATTGAGTAATTATCCTGAATTCACCACGTTATTTCATAAACGCTAAAAGATCAACGCTGAGGACATACCGTAGGTAGTTCAAGGAAGAAACTAATCATTACTGTCATGTTTAATATACTTTACGTGCTTTCGCTGCGGGTTCTATTTTCGAAATATTAAACAATTGCTTAAAATAAACATAAAAAACGTTAAAAACATTTCCAGCTGGCGACGCGGTAAATATTTTTACCGAGTTTCTGGAATATTTGCAACAAATAACGGATTGCGTCACATAGAGGAAATTGCTTAATTTAACTTATTGATCAAAATTCCTACCATCAGACAGAGAATTTAATCTGTTTACATCTACGCTGAAGTGTGATGTCACGTTGTAAGCCACGTGTAATCAACTCGACTTTGTATCATTAGAGCAGTTGTTTCAGTTTTGCGACTGTGTGAATTTACCGTCTTCGCGTAGAATAACAAATAATGGAGACTTCGTGAAATTGTGGAACTTACTTACTATTTAAACTGAATAAATAATTAACATTGTTGAAAAACTGAAGCTATTTATAAAGCTACTAAAGTGTACTTTTTCTATCCCTGTTCGATTTTGTATTACAAAGTTGTATCGCACAGAATCCACACTGTAAGCCTGACACTGGTGTTCGAGGCAGCAAACGAAATAAAACCGAATTTTTATTTTGTCTGGGCCGGACAAGTTGAGCAGCTATATGCAAATATTTAGCCGTTTCTTTTCCGAAAAAAAACTAAAACCGCCAACAAAAATGCAGTCCTGAGACGTGCAACATGAGACTGCAATTGCTTTTGCATTCGAAATTATGCTCTTACGGCATTTTTTATTTTATTTTTTTAGTCCGACGCGTATGTCGGGTTTATTTACCAGCGCATAAATTTGCATCATTTTTATTTATTTTTCGATGGAAGGAACCACCGCGAGTATTGTTGTCTTTTATGTTATTGACGCTTTTCGTGATGTCAAATAATACGCTTCTGCCGCACGGACGAAGGTATGGTATTGACTGACTGCTTATTAGCATCTCCAGAAGCAAATAAAAAGCTTTTGCATGTCTGGCCACAGTTTGGGTGAAACAACACCTTTGAAATTTTTCACAGATAAAATTTATTTGCCCATAATATAAATAGTAACAAAATGATCAAATATATACAATGGTATTTAAGACAGACAATAGTGGACGTCAGAAAAAATATTACCAGAATTAGATGTTAAATGGAACATCTGTAATAGAAAGTGCTCTTAGGATTAGAATTGTAAATGTTTGATGGGTTGTATGGCTAAAAGGGCATATCAACTGCCATAAAAGCATTGTTAGACCAGATTGGACATGAGATTTGGAGTTACTATGAAAACTACGTCAGTAAAATCAGTTTTCGTATACGCTCTGTACTGTACATAAACAACTCTTTAGTATTTTAGATTTATAAATTGTTTGTTTTTAATAAACTTACTCAAAATATTAAATCCAATAAAAGCAATAATTATTTAAATTTGAAAACAATTCGTAAACAAATGTGAGCTTCTGATTATCGCCCATTAAATACTGTAATTTATATTATGCTTTCGAGCAAACTTGACTATCAGGAAATTTGAGAGAACGTGCGTCAAAGGGGGACTTATCAGATGAATCATAAGATCATTGTTACTCACTCGCGTTTCTTACAAATTTATTATTTGTTTGCTCGTCTCGTCTGTATTTACCTGAATGCCCAGATCCATAACATTCGTAAGACGGACTCATATTTCATATTTTTTTCGTAACGATATTTCCTCTGGAGTTGTGAAGACCCTTAAAAGGGTAATTTTCCGCCAGACATTACGACTACACTGACGGACGAATTTGTTTACGACCGTATTAGCTTAATCTTCGTTAGAATAAATATTTTGCCGTTCAAATTTAATTAAGTTCAAACAATAATGGTTGTCACTTCGTATAAAAGTTGGAGTTGAAAATGAAAAATATGTCACTAATTATTCAACAAAAAAAAAATACTTTTTATTTTCCCTGAAATAACTTAATAGTTTTGCCACATATGTTTGTATCAGTGCAATACTTCGAAATTTCATTTATTTGTAATTTTAAAAAATTATTTTTGTTTTGATATTAACATAATTTTTAAATACTTTATATGTATGTAATTTCAACCTCAGTGTCGCTGCTCGAATCCAATTTTTTTTTTTTTCGTAAAACTACCAAGTAAGGAAAAGGTCGACTTTTATTAAAAAATATATATAAGTAATAATAAGCGCAATGACAGAAAAACGTTCATTACAAGGTAACACACTTGTTTACGACCATACTCTTGAGTCGCAGTATGGACATGGTATTTAATAATTTCATAATTTTTTTGCGTCAAAACTAAGTCATCAGAATCAACATTGCCGTAATGTTTATTTCGAAGGATAAATAGTGTATGAAATCATTTGCGAAATTTTACAGCGCACCTTAATTGAACAGAAAAATATTTTTTATTTGCTTTAGTTGTCCAGTTCCTCTGAAGTTCATAATAACAAGTGTATATCCTCTAAATTGAGAAATATTTAAAACTATAGGTCTGTACCTACAATTAATGAACCCGTCGAGTAAATTGGCCTAAAATCAAGCTGTCTTCGTTCTGAAAAATTTTATAAATAAAATAAAATTGTAAAGCCCTTAAACACCAGGATTTGAATTAAATGAAACAAATACAATTTATTAGTCAATTAAATAACAATTTTAAACTAAACATAACTCTACGAAGCAAAAAACAAATTTTTCAGTTCGGATCCATTTCGTAATACGCATTTACACCTCACACAATGCGTGCACAGTAATGGCCGATGCTGTTCTCCGTTTACAAGCTCCGTAATATTTAATTTTAGAAAATAAATTTATTTCTTACATGTATTTGCATTTGGAATTGTACATTAATATTACCAATACTAGTTTTAAGCAAATTTTTTCCTCCCTGCATCACTGACATGATTTGTTCCAGCTGGGGCGGTGAGCGCGTTTGGCATTATCCTGGTGGTGGTCCTGCTGACAGGGGCGGTCTTGGGGCTGGTCACGTGCCTGCTGAGCCACCAGAGGGGTACGGGGGGCGCCAGCGGGGCGGGCACGCCGGCCACCCACCCGCACCACGCCGCGGATTCTCCGACCACTGCACCCGTAAGTAAAATTTTTTATATAATTTTATTTTTTTTCGAAAATGAAGAGTCCGAAATTTAACATAATAAAATAAATGTTTTAGAGAATGCTTAATTTCTCCGAAAAAAATTCTCTGGCACGTCGATTTTGTTTTTTCTTTTGCCGCCGATTGCATAATTACTTAATAATTATTTATATATTTCGTACAGGTGCAAGAAGCCGATGCTCCTTGCATATGCAGGATTGTTTATAGTGCGATGAAAAAGACTTCAGATCCACAATATCACAATATGACATTCGAGAACCTGGGACTAACCAAATCTAAAACAAAATTGTGATAATTACAATAACTAGAAAAAATCCGGTCTAAAATTGATGCTTTTCTGATACAGATACAAGTTATTACACTTTTTTAAGGACCCATTTCAAGAAAAACATATCAAAGTGAGGCGCGAGTCCGTCAGACATTTCCCAACCAGCTTACAAACATATGTAAACCGCATTAATTAAAATGTTTTTATGAAGTTCCTGTGCAAACAAGATTTGGCGTGTGTCCAGTGTTCGACCTGATAAATAACATTGTTGGTACAATACTTCATTGTCGCGAACCGCCCCACAATAAACTCGCAGGTATGCACGGCACACCGCGTTGCGGTAGACAAAAATTGCCCAACAAATTAAGTCGTGATTCACGGGAATAAATTATTCAGTGTGTGTGTGTGTGTGTGTTTTCTTGACGTTCCGAAAGACAAATTTTAATTTGCTTGGACCTTGTCTCTAATGTAATAAGTCATCCAAATTAAATGTATGATTTTCGACGTCGAAATAACTTTATAGATAAGATAAAAAAGTCGTGCGACAGCTTACTAACGAATAAATACGTATAATAATATAATAATGTTGATAAGGAAGCTCACCTACTTACGTTTTTAATTCCTTAATTAGGCTTTTGATTGTTTGCAAATTTATCATTTTCGTAATCCCTTTCTAGAACATTCCACAGCGCACTTGATTTGGTTCAAGAAGATTGCCGGCAAAAGGGACAGTCTGCTTTGTCTTTGGGAAAGACAGAGGGACTGAAATATAAGAGTAAGAAAAATAACTCAGTTGCTATTGGAATTGAGGTCTATTAATTTTGTATTATATAAAATCCATTTAGTATCGTTGAAAACGCATTGATGGTTAAGTGCTGTCCATATTACACTGTAATCAGAAGTGGGATGTTCCACGAGGTGGAGTTCGAGAGCTAGTGCGAAAGCCAAGGCCTACAGAAATGAAGTAAACTTTTAATGGATATAAGAAGAATGACCGAAATGAATAAAATATATGAAAAAGAAAAAACCAAGCTGAAACAAAGACCACTTTATGAGGAATAACCAAGAATAATTATGAAATGAAGTGAAAAATCGCCAGTAAGAAATGATTAACTGAGATTTTGTGTACAACGGAAATAAATCTATATTTACTACAATAGACATAAAAGCGTCTATAAATACAAGAATATAGTAAGAAAGAACCCATGTGAACTATCTACTGTTAACAAAACGTTTCGTCAAGTTTTGGAAAATAATTTTTTTTATAATTCCACCCAACGACTCTCTGGGACAATAGGTATGCAGGGGTTAGACGAACAGAGGGGATATACGAAATAAGTTCCATCCCCACAGCGGCACAGCGCAAAAAACTGAATGCGAAGCATGGCAAATATTGACTGCGAGGAGCGGCGCTAGAAATAATTCATTAGCAATTTAAAATTCGGCCGGCGGCGGGTAACTTTTATGCAAATAGGCAGGCGTGTATGGTAAAAAATTGTATATAAAGTAAACATGCGTAAACCAACTTTTTCGGGAGAGAATTATTGCACAAAAGGAATTGTAGCGAGCCTAAATACATTTTGTGGGAAGTTTCCGAATGATATTTTAGTTTACCATATTTAAATTTATTATACAGGGTGTATGGGGGTTAAATGCCGGTTCATAGGATTGTTATACTCGGATTACCATCAGTTAACTAATGATTTTGACTAAGTTGTGTTCAAACCTGTTTAGAATTTATTAAGAAAAATAAATTCATAGACATGTACCTTTACCTATTACATTTTCCTGTTTCCTGTTTGAGTCCGGCGCCATCATTTTGAAACACGGCAATCATAAAATAGACGTAAATTTCTGAAGCGGTCAAGATATGTTGTTCTGAAAAATATGTTTGTCTTTCAGCTCAAACAACTGTCTAAATTCGTACTTGTTCGCAAAGAACGGTGTATAATGTTAACACTTCCGCCCTTTTATAACGAATGTACTGTAAGGCAACGGTACCATCACAATGCGAACGGTACCTAGGAATTAGGTTATGAATTGTCTGGATTGCCGTACCTTGCTGTGTCCACAAACGTTTGAAATGGTGAAATTTATGTTTATTGCCATTGTGTCTATATATACCTTGTGATAGATGAGTGAGATTTTATCATTTTCCTTTCCTGGATTTGTTGTCGAGAACCGAGAAAATTGTGCAGAAAACATTTTCTGTATCTACCGATCGGCTCATATCCTTCAAAGTCTCCTTCCGGTAGAATTTTTAAACACATCTTTTATTCAAATGAGAATTGTCTGAATCTGATTATTCGTTGATTTTAATGATCCTCGTATAAGGAGGTGATTATGACGTTTATTAAAAAAATGCACTACACAATGTTGTGACAAAGTAACCCAATTTTTTTTCGTTGCATTTTTCGCCTCGAGTGTGTTGCAATGACTTTCAGAGGTTGTTTTTCTGACCCTGATTTAAATATTGCGAATTGTTGTGCTGAAGGTGCAGATAATTAAATGAACCTTGACGCGTTACACGTAGTGGCGTGTTGCATCGAAACGTAATAGGATACACTGAGGAAAGAATTTAGTTAGAAGACGTCAAATTTATTGGAGCTCATTAAATCATTTTTTTATGTTTGGCAAATCAAAGATTTATTTATTTGAATCCTTCGATTTCACTCAACTTTCGAACCCGACCTACGAGCGGAAAACCAAACCAAGAGTAGTTGCCGATGCTCGAGAGCGCTTAGCCGACCATTCCTATGAAGCACAAGACGCTGTTATTATCACCTATGTTTCTCCACAGGGCGATCGCCAACAACCCTCACGGTTTCGAATTTTTTCCCAGAAACGCCACAAATGCTTCGAAATTCGAGCTGACAAACGAGACCGAGTTGCTTTACATAAATCTAAAATAGCAGATTCCACGACAGGGAAGTCAACAGTCATGAATCTCTCAAATCGCAGTCCTCGAAAATTGGCGGAATTACCATGAAGTGTGATCGAACGTCGACTCCAGCGTCTTGTTTAATAACCAGAGCGGAAGTCTCTGACCAGTGTGAGTATACGACCCGAAATCAAGAGTATTAGTGACCTTCCGATACTTTGAAGCCGTCATTGCTCTATTAGATGGCGCACACGAAAAGTCCAAAGTACCTGAGAAGCTATATACAGTATTTTCATAATATCGTTTTATTGGAACCTGAAATGTTATTATATGAATGTCTCGATGTTGCGGTGTTACAGAAAATCCTCCATTCTTTGCGCTAGACCAGCGTTCGGACACGCCTGAGTCACCGTTTAGAAAGCCGAGGATGTTTGTTTTTTTTTTTTCATCTCTTGCACTTTCCCTGGACCCGTGGTCCGGATCCTACCGTAAACAAATGGGAGCCCCGACGTGACGGTCGGCGGCGGACACTTCTCGGTCGAGTTGTTTTCGCCGTTGTGGTCACCTTTGGATCGGCTAGTCTGCGGTCTGGCCGAGGCGGGGTTCGGTCGGTCGGCCCGGCGTCCCGCCCGTCCGGGCAAGGCTGTTGGACAGCGCGTGAAGGCTGTCTTGCGTCTGTTGTGGTAAACACGACGCACACGGGTCGGCCGGGCACTAGCGGGTCGCGTGGGAGGCGGAATGGAATGCCTGTGTAAGCGAGATATGGAAAATGCGGGTCTAGTTACGCTGAGAAAAGCGTTTGGTTGCGGATTTCGTTAAAAACGTATAAGTATATATGGGCCAAATTCGATACTTTGGGGGAGGGGAAAGGGGTTCTCCTATTCCCGAAAAGATAGAAAAAAATAGTTTAGACTTCATGGGTCCGAGAAAAGTTGAAGTTTTATTCTTAACTTTTCATTGTATCTTTAACAATAACGGAGAATAGAAGGTTGGCAATTTTCGCGTGACCACCCTGTACAAGATGATCCACAAATTATCTGAGAAACTTTGATTTGATAAATGCTTATTTATTCAGTATTACTGTGGTTTCCGTAGTACTCTTATTACTGTGGTTTATTGTTTATATCACAGTCTTGTAAGTGTTCAAAATGTCCTATGCGTATAGCAATGCAAAATTTATGGATATTGTTTTAATTTATAGCCAATTAAGGTGATATATGCAAAACGATTTCCGGTTAGACATGATGCCACTTTTACACAGGGCGCTAAACTCTCGAGGTACCCTCAAAAGTATATAGATTTGGCTAGATTTAAAACGTTTTTTTTTCCATCCTCGACGAAAAGAAAGGCATACATTTGTATAAATGTTTTAACACGAATATTTAATCTCCAGCCTGTTTTTTTTCTTTGCGCACACTGTAAATTCCCAATAGTGAAAAGGCGAACCTAGTCATTTATAAAACATCGTTTACCCAACGTGTCGTGTCGGCCTAGACAATCCCAATCGAAGGAAAATCGACGAACTCTGTCCCATATATACACGCAAATGCTTTTTTTTATCAGGCATAGGCCTACCGACCGTGCGTCAGCACCAGACACAACATGACTGATAGCACAATATCAATGGATCTGGCCGCCGATTCGACCTCATTACAGGTTACCCACCGTCTGACGCCGATTGCCTGCCTGCTCTCCATCGCACACAATGACTCTCTTCGTACAGTAGCAAGGATTTATTGTTGTTCCCATGTTAAACAACCGGCGGAATTAATGAAGATGAATTCGTCCGCGATTTTTTTTTATTTGACGTATGCGGCTCGTACAGATATACAGGGTGATTCACAAATGGTGACCAAAAACTAAGCCTCGGATTCTTTGGTGAAGGCGAGTCTATCATATAAAGTTTTTATCTGGGATTCGTCTTTCAATTTTCCACAAATTACTACTCTCTTAATTTTTCGAAAAAAGCCTGATTTTCGAGTAAAACTTAAAAACGAGTTGAAAACACCGGACCTCAACCTACTGGATTTCTTTTTATGGAGTGCTGTTAAACGGCTGGTGTACAGTGAACAAATTAATAGACCTGAGGAGTTAGAAGAAATAATAAATAATGCTCATCAGATTCAAGCAACAATAAATTTCGAACAAATTACATTTTCGCTACTGAAAAGATGTCGCGCCTGTGTTCGTGCAAATGAGGTATTTTTGAGCATTTACTCAAATAAAATCTTTAAAATGATGACTAATATTATCAATTTCTTTATTCGAATAAATAACCGAATGATCAGTGCTTGTCATGTCATTTAAGTAAAAGTGTTTTCAGTTCGTTTTTTTTTAAGAGAAAAATCAGACTTTTTTCGAAAAACATAAGAGAGTAGTAATTTATAGAAAATTGAAAGACGAATCCGAAAATATCATGGTTGTTGCCGTAAAGCAGTGGCGTATTATTTTATTTAGAAAAATATGCCACCGAAACCCTGTATCCGCCACTGGAGCTTGTTAAAATTAGGAAAAGTCCTCAGATTTTGCACAATGTTTACATAAATACAAGTACAGAATTTCAAGTTATTTCACTTACTAGTTTTTAAATTATTTAAAAAAATTTAAAATATTTTAACACCCTATATATTTTTCACAAGCCTAAATAAAAACTTTATACGAAAAATTCCCCTTAAAATTCACCAAAGAATACAAGGTTTCATTTTTGGTCACCATTTGTGAATCACCCTGTATAAATCGTGATACAGGGTGTGACGGAAATGTTAGAAAATATTGGGAAAGGGGAGCTATTTGGCAAAATAATAAAAAAGTGTATGTGGACACCGATTAAAATGTGTACACCAAAATCAAATTTGTCAAATTTTCTCAACCTTACGTTTATTTTTCTTCGTACCAATCCGCGTATAAAATTTTTGCAGCATGTTCTTTTTTATTCGCGTTTCTAGTAGTTATAACGTCTCTTTTTCCATCACGAACTTCAGCCAAGATAATTAAATCAATATATTTCTGCATATTAAACATTAAACACAAAACTAAAACGAAAATGAAGTTTTGTATTACGATGTTAAAAAACTTGATGGTCGGTCAAAAGTTGAACTCCTCAAATTATTTAGGGACAGTTGGAATGTCATTTCGAATTCCCAACAGTGAAACATTTTGGTAGATATAATCGCAATGCATACAATACAATACAGTTACTGTCAGGAATATAATAACCCATTATTATTTGAATTTGGTCTACGTGGTATCTATATCCGGCTTAACTCACATGGAACGATTAAATAGAAGTGTATCAGAAATCAGGGATTCCCTATATCGAAATAGGAACCAGTCGGCGAAATTAGTTTTGTTTACGAGTTACATGTGTAATAATTAATGTTGTGTCTGGATCATACCCCATATTTCTAATTTGTTTTCGCGATCAACATTGCGCATTTATATATTATTATGTTTACAAGGTTGTTATTAAAAAACTAAACAGGAAAGACATACAACGTTAAAAAAAACATAGTCAGTGTCTCTTTGTTTTTAAACATGAAAACCAGAAACCATTTAGAAGGCAGCATTAATCGTATTATTTAACGCTCGCTTTTGAAAACTAAATTAATTAAGGGTCAAAATAAATCACCCTCACAATTACAAACAAAAATGCTTATGACTTGCTTTCTGTAAGTCTAATTTTCATTGAAATGGTCTAGTTTAGAAAATTAGCATGCGGAAGGTCGGCTAAATGGGGGCAAGGTTGGTCTAGAATACAATGACTAAGAAATTTCAATAATACCTATTTGGCAGTATCTAAAAATTATGAGAATATGAGAGAACATTTTAAATTGCGTTTTTTGTTAGTCTTACAGTGAATTCTTTTTACATTGTTTCTCGTGAATATATAACGTACCAGAAAATTAATTCATTGCAAAATAGTTATATTCAAGGAGAATAAATCCGAAACCGGTATATGTCTGGTGGTGCGACTGACGAACGATCCAAAGTTTTACTAGATATTGCAGGTATAATTCACCGCTGGTCGTGACCCGCGTTTTAGGACTTGCTATTTTCTTTCCTCTGACAAAATTAATGTCGCCATTACACCTTGTACTTTGCGTGTTTCATCATCTTTTGTCGTTCACGAGACGGCCATATTTGCCTCCCCGCTGTTTCATAACGGCGGCTTCTGCCGCGAAATCCCGTCTTAACGCTAGACATTAATTAGTTTAATGGATCCATTATCTTGTCTTCGGGCCGCTTACGCGGTCGCGTTGGCATTATTATCACCACATCGATAATTAGGCTAGATAATTAGGTCGATATCGACTGGCGCAGTTGCAGCAGTTCCGCCGATTGATTGCACGCCGCCCCTAATTGCTGATTAGAAACTTGGAGATTGCGGTTCGCCTGTTCCAGATTAATGCCTCAAATTTATGTGCGCCGATGTTTATTTACGTTCAGAGAGGTCTACGACCTTATTTTGTCATAGTGTGCAGCTTTAGCTTGGCAGTTGTCGTTGGCTGGACAATTTTCAGGCTGGTTGCCACGTCATCGGTTTAGGCTTCCTGATGTTTCGAGAGGCATATCGCTATTTTCTTCAGACTCTTAAACTTTCTTACGAGCAGCAGATCCTTGCTAGATTTTCGCACTATGAGTTGCAATGTCCCCTTCCACTTGCTAGAACGTACATAGACTGTCTTCGACCAGAGCAATACTACTCAGATATTTCCTTGGTCTACGATGTCCACTTAGTACCTACTCATTTACCACGTTGATCCAGGCATGAATACAGCTTGCTATGCCGCATGGAAGCAGAGTTGTGGATGAGTCTGCTTTGATTAATATATCAGCCATCTTATTACTCCAACTGCTTTCATGCCTAACACTAAGCTACAGTCATATCGTCTTGAATTGCTCCATGTCTAAATTGTACCATATCTGCCAACAAATCATTGTTTACTTTCCTCCTAACTAGCTGCTTTACCCAGCATTCAGGAAAACTATGGTGTGCATTCCTAAGCTAAAGGAGACTTCAATTTTTCTTGAACTGAATATATGAATACCACTTAGGAATTTTTCCGCACCCAACTTCGATGTCTTTGGCCACCACACCACTGCTCCATAAGCTTATAACGGCTTCAAGACCTGTCTGTCTCATATACGCTTTTCCCATGAGAGAGACAATTTTACCCATTCCGAGAAGTTTTGCTGTAAGTAGTCCTTCTTCCTGAAATTGCATTTATCGTTTGCTTGGGCCTCCACAACTTTTCATGGATATACTTGAAATTGTTTCAATCCTATTCCTGGTTAATATGACAACATTCCATCCAGTTGGTTAAGTTACGGCGCTAATTGATTCGGGATAATTCCGAAGGTAATTACGAATATTAGAACGACGCCATTAGAACAGGGTACAATGATGGATGGTTGGGAATTAAGATGCCGGTAATTGGAGGTGGATTTAGCGGTAGTTCGTTGTAATTGGAATCGGTGCGGGTATTCGCGCCCCTAATCTAGACACATGGTGGCATTAAAACTAGCGCGAAATTTACAAACGTGCCAATAATGGATTTAGTTGGATGGATGGCGTGTTGCAAGTATGCGCATTTGCGTTATTGTCGTTTCATTGTCACAGTCGCAATTTAGTGAAACCACAACCTTTTAAATATTACAAACCAAATTGACCAATTGACCAAACCAGGAGTGTATTGGAAGAATCACTAGGTTTGTTGTATTTTTAAATGTTTATTAATAAATTTACTCTCGTTATATAGTCTCAAAATCGACGCTCGTGTAATTCTTTCAAATGGCCCTATAAAATAAGTTTATGGGATTTAAATCTGGTGATATTTAAGGCCATAGTATGAATGCACCTCTTCCAATCCACCTTTCAAGGAATTTTTCATTCAGAAAATTTCTCACATTTTCTCAGCTTTCGCCTTGATGTGTTGGAATCAACAATTTAATATCACTGAGATTTCATGAACAATGGAAAATTGAAGAGTTAAAGGTACAAAAAGTTTACTATTGAAATTATTCGTTGAAATTCCATTAGTATTGAGATAAAATCGTTGGTTCCAACATGGTGATGCATTTTACAATACTTGTGAAAAATTTCCTGAATGGTAAATTCCATAAGAAGATTGGAAGAGGCGACCCGACCCACCCATACCCATGACCTCCTAAACCACCGTATCCGAATTCCATGAACTTCTTTTCTAGAAAAAACGTATCTACACTGTGACACGTTAATAGATAAAAATGTGTCTTTTTTAATAGCTCGAGCAGGTCAATCTTAACCTGAATCAGGTGGATTGGTTAAATTTTAAAGTTACTGTATATTTGACAAACGCATTTTGTGTTTTGTGACGCAGAAAGCATGAAATTTATTACCATTTTATAACAGTGCTAGTAAATATAATAATACATTTATCATATTCTTTGAATGTTGTAGTTTTATTGTTTTTTTTTACAATTTATAAGTACCTAAATAAGCAAGAAATTAACTAATTCTACAGCATAGTTATATGTTTAATTGCTGAAGACATGAACCTCTTATCTTTTTTTATAAAGGCATATGAAGCTTATTCGACAAAATTGTGTTAAACAAAAAAACTCATTTAGAAGATTTTGTGGAAAATTAAATTTATACTTCTTATAAATATGATTCATTTTGACGTGGAAAAAAACACATATCCAAATAAAGGTGCGGTAGCAAAGGAAGGAAAATCCAATCAGCGTAATTCTTTCAAAAATTCTCCCCTAGGGTTAGGCCCGTGACGACGACAAGAAGTCACTAACCTTTATTAGAATACAATTGACATACGTTCACATTTTTTGCACCTGATACTGAGTCATATTAAATTGATATTCATTCACTTAACTAGCCAATAGCCACTCCATTTAATTCGGGTTCAGAAACGCCTTATGGGTTTGGTTACGTTTTGGGACACTCTAGTGCATACCGAAATCAAAAATACCTCCGCTGAATAACTGAAGAGCTGTTTGTATTGTCTTATTGGTTTGTTAATTAAATAAATTAACTGACAAGACTTGACTTGCCATAAAATGTTGACAATTTAATTCTGGTTCCTGTCAGAAAGACACTTTAATCAACTGGAACGAAAAAGACTTTTTTGTTTTAGGACAGAAAAGTCTTTCATACAGCTGTTACTTATTACTTTATTTGGATAAATTGCTTCAATAATTTGTTTTTAAATAAAATCCCATCGATATAATAATAATAATTTATCGAAAATGTACAAAATTTTATCCTCATTTTCGTCAATTTTAACAACTTCGAAGTGATTTTTAAAGTAATATTGCTTGATACACAGTTGCAAAGTTGTTTTTTTTTTACTCACTGGTGTTCGCAAAAAAATGGACTGAATACAAAAGCACAACCTAGTATCAAAAATAGATATTGTGTGTAAGTATGTTGAAAAAAAAATATATCTAGCTATCACCGTGCTACACAGTTTTTACACGACCAGTTTGGAAGTCTACGAGTAAACAGTGTCTCTCCTTACGACGAATTGCTCGTGTCGCGGAACAGAAATTTATTACGCAAAACCAAGCGTGGCCAATTAATTTGACAAAACCCAATTTAGCAGAACCTAATAAAATACCCACGGTGTTGGCTGGCTGTCTTTTTTTAATTGAAACGTGACTCCAATCTATAACTCGCCCCTACATTTGAATGGGGTCCTGTTATCGACCAACATCTACGCCGGATGAGAAAATTCCTGACGGTGTTGCCTTACTGACAGATTTTTCCGTAAATATTTTCCATCTGAAGAATAAGGCGAATACCCTGAGGGTTTTCTACCGCACAACAAAGGAATAAAGAGAAATATCAGGGCTACGTCGACGTCGATTGTGCTGCAATATGAAGTTTTGACATATTTTATATAATTATTCGCAACCAACGACAATACTTAACACTTCTGTGTGACATTTTTTGTATTCAAGAGTTTCTTGCCACAATTAACTAAACTATGAAGGTATCTAATGTATGGGTGAAAAAAAAATGGACAACACACTTGTATTAAGAAACAATTGATTTACAAAAAAAATATGACCTGAATTTGTTTGTGCAAAAATCATAAATGATACGTAATTTGAAACAAATTCTTTCTCAGGTTTCAAATATCGAAAAATATCTAGGGTGTTCTTTAAAGGTTCATCCCCAGTTACAGACTAATAATGCACTTTTTTAGCCTTAACTGGCAATCGTTGCTTGTCCTTGTTGTCCTTGTTATTCTCGGGCTAGTCTCTGTAGGGACGGACGTGCTGTCAGAACCTTAGGTACGCCCTGGCATTGGTTTTTAGTGGTATTTGCAATACATTTTAAAAATAAAATGTTTTCTGTTATTTTTTAGGATTTCTTCATAAGTACAAACCATGCATATCTGAAAATAACCGACTATCTGAGAGGTATAATTATATACAGTGTGAATCAGTTATGATGTCATTAATTTTAACCACGCATTCGAAAGGCCTAACAAAGATAGAAAATCGAAAAAAAATTATTCGACCCAATAAGAAATAAGCAAATTATCTCAGTCGTCTAGAATTTTGCAATTAGTTCCAAAAACAAAGTGCAGCGGGTACTAAAACTTTATTAAATGCTATGGACGAATGGGTCTAAATTAATTTTAGTCGTACTGTCATTTTCAATAAGTAGGTAACCATAAGCAATACCTAAGTCACACAATAAGGTATATGTACTATAAACTGAATAATTAATTGATAATGCTAAAAACTCAAATTCAATTATGCAACGGAGTGAATAAATTAACAATATTAAAAATACTAAATTGTATAACCTGACAGTTGAAAACAATTATTATCCTTATACATTTTTTTAATAACAAATAAATAATACTTGTAATATTTTGAATGTAAAAAATACCTTATTCATTCATGTGTCTAGCTAAAAAGCCTCCGTTTATTCGATGTAATTTCTTACGGATTAAAAAGGCATTAAAAGCTAAGTTAATGACCGCATGTTACAGTCAAGATTCATTCTGGATAAATCTTTCAGCTTAAATATGCCTTTTAATTTTTTTTTAATCGAGTACTCGTATTACACTCAATTTTCTCTATTTTTTCTTAAAATTGATAACATTATGACTAAATCACCCTGTATATTATTATGCAGTAGTATTATTAGCAAATATTTACTTATTTTATGAGGATTGAAGAATAGAACGTTTATCGGACAATATCACGCCCCATACGTAAACCGTTTTTAATCACGCCAAATTTGCGAGCATCTGCGGGTCAAATTGATTAGGGCTCGATTCCACTCGGATCGCATTCGTCGGGGATTTGAAGAGGGTCCCGGAGGGCGGCAACTCCGCATCGAAATTCGGCACAAAGAACTAAAGTCGCGGCGGCGTGTGCGACGGGGGTGGGGGCGAGGAGGGGGATTGACATCCCCCGACGCAGACACCCCACGATTAGACGGTACGTGGCCTCGTGCCCTCCAGCGAGCAGACAAAGGGGTTTCCGCACGCAGAACCCGTCGGGCGACGTTGCCACGTAGCGCGTACGTGATTTTAAAGGAGGGATGAATCTACCCCGTGTTACTTTCACTTTTATTCAAGGGAATAATCGGACTAGTTTTAATATTTCCTTTTAATATATTCCAGCGATGGAAAATATAGTTCTTGTTTGATTATCAAAATAATTTTGATTCTAGGTTTACAAGGAGTTTTATTTGCGAAAAAAATATTCGAAAATGTAAAAGCGACCTCACAACTGTGTATAAAACAATTCTAATATGTACGGAGAAATGCTAAGTCATTTTAACAGAACGCCCTGTATATTTTTAATCCATTGATTTTTTATTTTTTTTAACCTCTTCTTCTCTCTTATCTCTTGTCGTCCTTTTTATTTGAATAAAGAAAATGTCATCGAAAATGGTATGTCTATTTAATAAATGAATATTTTTTCTGGATGATTTTGCTACAGATCAACTGAGCTTCTGTTCAGTTCGTTCAACTGTTCCTCTGCATTATAGTAGGATCATATTCGATGCAAAGTAATAAATCATTGTCTGTCAAGGAATCCAGTGTCATACTCTTTTAAGGGTTTTAAAAATTGAATAATTTCGTTATACATTATGAAGGGACGAAGGGATCAGTTCACGTCTGGCACCCTTGTTCCTACAAAAATTCCTTTATTCTCATAAACTATTTATTTTAAATGTAATTTATTATAAATCCAATTTGTTTTTTAAATTCCACATATGTACTACATTTTACCTCTGTACGCGCCACTGTTGTTTATTTGTTTTTTGAAGGCGCTCTCTGATTTAGGATCAAGCTCGCCAGATTAGTATTTGACGTATAACAGACCACTTCGTACACTCGATGCACTTGGGCGACTATAGCTACTACCAAAACACAATGCGTATGATGCGATATTTCAGATTTTACATTCAATTTCATTTTAAATTTGAAATGGTTCATCTTACGCCTCCTAAAAATGATGACACGATTTTCCTTTGATAAATGGCCGACAACTTTTTGCTCTACTTTGTATCGAATACCTACTATAGTCACTGATAAGGTTATAAACCCCGACTGAGATCAGATTCTCTCATATCCATATTTCAATACATTAATGTGCTTTTGATGTTCAGTCTGTTATGATCAAATAACTATTACATATACACGCATTTTTCGTTTACATTGTAGATTAGGATGTCAATGTCAACATCCAAGTGAAATCTAAATATCGGTTTATCAATATACAGCCTACTTAATTGTTGTGTGTCATAAGCTTGGCTGTTCTTTCCTAAACTCAGTTCTACACTTTACATGTCAAGAGAAATTAAGTAAAAGACCGGAAGATTCAAGTTCCGAAGTTATAAAGAAAATGAATTTAATCACATAATAAATATATAGAATAAAAATATTCAATTTTGTGGTCATATCCTTCCTCTTTTCTTTTTTACTATTTGTTTATCAAATTGCAAGAAAAAGCGTATGTTCATACTAATGTTTAATTTGTGTAATCGTAAATAAACATCGCAGTTACACGAACTGTACATATTTTTGATTTTATGTCGTTCTAGCGGCCTAATCTGGCAACGCTGACTTTCCCGTCCTATCGCAGGGGCGGCGTGACGGGTCACAAAAAACACCCGATTTAGGTCATCCATTAATATTAAGCTTTCCAGTCCGTATTTCTTACCGGCTCTCTTTTATCTGTAGACGTGTAGATTGCTCGCATTTTCTAATTCAGCGACTATAGTTTTTGTAACGAAAACAAAATTTTCAACTGGGAATAAAGTCACGGACGAATTCTGATCCAATGAGTAAACATAGACAGCGGTCCCAAAAAAGTTTTCGTCGTATCATTGTGGTCAAGTCAGGATGTATTAAAAAAATATACTGCCAGTCTTCAAATATCCTCTTCCAAGATTTAAACACAGTGTATATACAAAGTGTCCCATGGAAGATGGAATCTTCCATAGTTCTAGAAATATCATTAATACAAGTGTCTCAAGTTCAACGAGAAATTAATTCCGTTCAAAAAAAATTAAGTAATGCGCAAAAGAAAAAGGATTTTTTAAAAATAAGAACAAAATATTTTTTTGGCAAAACCTATTATTTATTTTATTCAAAATACTCGATACATCGATTTACTCGGTCTAAAAGCATGTTGAATGAGCGTTTTAAATCGTCGGTCGGGATGTCCTATAGGATGTCGTACAACCCTTTTGGATTGTTACTGCATCTACCTCCACGGTTTTATTTTCGAGCAACCAATCTGTCTCTCAATGTGGTAAAAATATGTTCTCACCGTTAATGACAGATAAGAATACTGACGCAGTTATAATACTCAGAAGGAATTAATTTCGAAGCCACAAGGGATTAAATACTCCTTAAAATAATCTTAACTCATTGTTTCTACATTTCCATTGGTCCTCAGAACATTTAATTTAGATAATTTAGCTCGTTATTTGCAAATACATAGTTAAAATAAAATTTTAAATATATTTTATAATAATTATGTTCCATGTAAACTGCGCTTAAAAAGCAGAATAGCCGTTCGTCATAACAGAATATTATAAACATGGGATTCGAAATGTCTACAAACCAATTGCGAAAGCCTGTTGCAAACTTGATTATATTTCGCAAAATGTTATGCATCATGTCCCAGTTTTTTTTTATGCGCCGAACGTAGTACGATTTCCTTTCAAATGTGATTGTTTTTGAAAACATAAGGTGGATTTCCCAGCAATCAAGCTTTGTTATTGCTTTAATTAATGCAATATTATTGATTAAGGATTACTACGAAAGTAGAAATAATGATCTGGTTGTTTTGTTGATCAATATACTAAGAAGGGTGCGGTTTGATTTGCTGAAATGCAAGAGGGACGCCAGAACTAGTTTTTCGACAATTTCAGCGGTTAAACAGATATAGAGGAGCTCTGTTTGATCACGTTTTGAGTCACGTGAGTTTTTAAATTGGCGAACAGCCCGTAACTTTTTTATTTCTCGACCTAGAAGGGTGCGGTGGTTTGCTGGAATCTTCGGACGAAATTAAACCACAGACATATTAAAAGTCTACTAGTTTCTTGTTAGAATATTCATCTTGCAATATCATTACAGCCTCAATTTTGTATCGTTTGTCAGAATATTTAAAGTGGCTTTTTAAGGAAAACTGGAAACTTTGAATGTGGAATTAATTTACAAACACCGTAAACCCTGTAAATACGCTTAGCTAAATTTAGTAAAGCAAACTGAAATCCCTTGTTGTGTCCTAGACAAACAGGTACAAGGACATTAGCACGCAGATTCCGTTTTATCCTGCGTCTAGTAGTTAACATTTTCACAGTATTTGGACAGTACTCCCAACATTTTTTGTTACAACATTCTGTTTAAATACCAATTTATTGTAATATACACAGTGTTCCAAAAGGAACTGTATATAACTTTAAAACACATATAAAATGTTTCTGATGTCTCTGATGATTGGCATATACAGGGTGTCCTAGGAGAAAGCGCACAAACTTTTAGAGATAAGTATTTTTGAAAGTTAATATTTTTTTACTAAGTATTTCAAGAACGCTTACAAAATTTTATAGGGTTATAGCCACATTTATCAGAAGCATCAGAACAACATAATCATGTATAGGGTGATTTCACTTTAAATACAGAAACTGTAGACCTAGTAGAGTTTGCTATATAAAGTCCTTCGAGAAACCTGTAATTACATTGAAAAGTCATTGGCTTGAGTTATTGACCTTTAGCCCCGGGGTCATCAACTCATTGAACTTTAAGCCCCGGGGCATTAACTTATGGTTCTACACTAGGCACACAAATTAAGGGATATTAAAAAAATCCCAAAATTTTGGGTGATCTATAAAGAGCTGTAACTTGGAGGTCTAGTTTTAAATTTTACCTTTTTTGTTTCTCTACGACCACTTCCCTCCAAGTTACAGCTCTTTGAAAATCATCCAAAACTTTGGGATTTTTTTAATATCTCTTAATTTCTGTGCCTAGTGTATTAATAAATATGTTAAAAATTCCAAAAATAATTGTATCAGTTCTTGTAGTTGATTATTAAGATCATATCCTTTGTATTTAAATAACTGTACTGTGATATTGTCAATTCCTGGTCACGTTTTATTTTTCAGAGTTGAAGTTATTTCTTTATTACCTTCTTCGCTGGGAGCTGGTGCCATATTTTCTTCTTCTATGTTGGTTTCCTTGTCCAGTGTCTTCGTCAGCAATCAAAAGCTGATCAAAATATTTTTTTATAGATTTTCGTTACATCTTCTCCATAGCAATTTGATTGGGATTGAAATATATAATAAAAATCTTTCCTTCTTCACTCCTTGGTAGAGGCTTTCAAACATAGTTCCAACAAAAAATCGCCTTTTACTACACGGCGAACAAAATTTATTTACAAACTCCAGATAAAAGGAAAGTGAATAAAAAAAATAGTTTCATTTAATATACGATACTCACGTCCCTACATATTTTACGGTTTTATTACTACATAATGGGATCTATTTTAGGGTTTCGGTAGCAACACCTACACCGCCGATTCCTCGGGCCCCAGCGGGCCGACACATAATTTAACCCATAAATAAACCACTAAAGTCAGGTTCTGGGTCACGAGGGTTGGCCGATCCGTGCGCCGCGACCCGGGTTGCCTTCAAGGTGACATTAGGGCAGTCGACTCTTTGTTTCCGAATCGATGATAGCGGAGGGCAATTCCCAGACGCAAATGGTATTCTCTCCACGGGGGTTTATCTTTATGGCGTCGATGGGCACAAAAAATTTCCGCCGGCGAAAATAGGGCGAGGTTCGGCGCGGGATTTGATTGTGAAAAAAATCTAATATCGCGTTTGCCCCAAAGGGGAAGTTCGGCTTTAATCCCGCCCGTATCACCTTTCACTAGCTTAACTTTAACTTCGATGGGGCATGACGCACGCTGATGAATCGCCGTCCCCAAAAATTGGAATAAGTATATCTTTGTTTTGTTAAATAAAACATGAGATTTTTTGGGATTTTTCTTTGCAACAGTCCCTATAGCCAGTTCCAGATGTTGCAGTCACTCACCAACGCTAATTATTTTTTAGAATTAAGCATAAAGAATTTCAAAAAAGTGATAAACACTGTATTTATGGTATTCTATGCACGCAGTTATTTCAGTATTCCTTAATTAATCGAATTTGTACATTAAGTTGGAGATTTTGATAATTTTTTCTCGGAAATCATTGAGTTTAGAACCTATGTCATATAAGGTTTTTTTTGTTTATTTTAATGTATTCTATCGTCTGTTAATAATAAGACAGTCAAACTTTTAACACCCTGTATACATATACAAATTGTCTACACATCAACTGCTACAAATGAATTAATGTAAGTGCCTTGGCGAATATTTGGCAAATGGCACATGCTTTCGAATATATCGATACGCAGCATCCACACGATGCGGCATGATTGATTTTGTAATTATTGCAATTATCGTTTCTGTGCAAATAAACGGATGGTGCTTAAGTGAAGTGTTGTTTACATATTGTCAGTATGAAATGTAGAGGATTATTTTATTGCAATTTATAACAAAAATAATTTTTCCTTACGTTCTTTTAAAATTTTGTTTATAATGAACATTGAATTATACGAAAAATAAAATGAAAACAGATATATTCTCCGTATTTGATGAGTCAGTTCTAGATAATTCATGTGATGATGACGAAATATTACTTATTACTTACAAACAGTATAGTTATTCCATTGAATGCAATTTAAAATGAAAATGATTCACCAACATGAGATAAAATAAATACTTTTTCAAGACAACCTTTTAGGTAATTATTATTAAAGAATGTCTCCCAAGTAATTGTATCGATTTTTAATTATTTTAAATTTAAAACAAGTACAAGTGTTACAGATTTCCTGATGGTTGCGCCGAGACGCGCGATTAGCGAAAGGCCATGGGCCGATAAAACAGTTTTCCCTATATTTTTTCTTTCTCTATGTAGAATCAATGTAACCATTCTGTTCGTTATCGCAACCATCTCTTACATTAATATTAATACCAGTTTTTGCTCTCTTTCCTTTAAAACCGAGGCAAAGTTAACACTTTACCGGGGAGTAGTTTATATTTCTTGAGCTGGATATAACTCAGATTAAGGCATATCGCCGAGTAAACCACTCCGTATTCCGCCTTAGCAGAGTCCTCCGTACCGTGCGGATCAATAGCGGTTATCCCTCCGTCCTGTCTCCTCTAGGGTGCTCCCTCCGCTTCCTTAATGGGCAAAAGGGTCGACCCGGAGACCTCCTAACGATTAGACGTTTAACACAACTTCCGCACTTGGACCCCACGCAGTTCCATTGTCTAATGGCAGTTTCATGGCGTGCTAGACTGTGCTGCGTGTAATTAAACTCCGTCGCATCGCCGGCACGTACCAGCAAAGGGCCGCGATTCGAGATGGTGGCGGGTTGGTTTCAGTCCTTCCCTAGCCGTTACCACCATCAATAAAGACCTCTTCTGGCGCTCTATTCTTTAGTGACATCACAACCAAAAGTTTAGTAAATCTCTAACTGTGTATGATAGAAATCGACGCACGCATTGGTGTTAGCTTAATTTATACAGGGTGTCCCAAAAGTGACGCCCGTCCTTATGGGTTTTGATTAAGGGGACAAAAACAAATCGAAAATCAAGAGTGGAAAATTTTCCGATTGTTTTTCTTTGCCGAGTTATTCAAAAAATTACCCAAAAAACTAAATATAAACATTTGGGCTGAGTTATTAAATATTTATGTAGTTCAAATATGTATTTGCTGCAGCTGTATGTTTTTAAATTAAAACTTACCATTGCCATTGCTGCATTCCGTTAGCAGTTAGACTAAATTATTGGTTTCAACATGATGGAGTTCCATCACATTATGGTTTACGAATATAAAATTATCTGAATCAAAACTTCCGAGACAGATGGATTGGAAGAGGTGGACCATGGCCTCCTGGATCACCAAATCTGAATCCCCTAGATTTTTCTTTTGGGGTTATTTAAAAGAAAAGATTTATAGTTCGTATATACGCTGCTGTCGCGTTAATAGACCAAGAGATGATACAAAGAGTTCATGCTTCAATGTTGAATCGTGATAATCTTTGTCTTGAAGTAGAAGGCAACTTATTTGAACACCTTTTGTAAAAACAATTTCTATTATTTAAGCACATTATGGTTTTAGTTTATGTTTTATTATTATATAAATGTTTTCTCTATCCTTTTCAGGTTAAAATAATTCCTTACACTCAGGTACAACCGACAATCGAAAATTATACTTATCTACTATCGGTTATAAATTATGTCTTGGTTCCCATAAGCACAGACCTCAGTTTTGAGACAAAAAAATGGATTTTCACTTTTTTAGTTTTTTTGAAAACTCTTTTTTGAATAACTCATCAACGGAAAACAATCGAAAAATTCTCCACTCTTGAATTTCAATTCGTTTTTGTCTCCTTAATCAAATTCTAGAAGGAAGGGCCTCACTTTTGAGACACCCTGTATATTTCTGCAATAATTTGAAGATTAATTTAGATTATTGCAACACGTGACTAATAATTCTATACCGGATGTCACAAAAAAGAAACGAACCCCGCTATAACTTTTCAAATTTGAATCCTGTCAACAAAAAGTTTCTGTTAAATGTTGTAGGCTATCAAGAAACCAATAGACGTTTTCCCGCAAAAAAAAGTGACCTAATCTTTGTGAATATAATAATGAGTACTATATTGGGCACAAGGCACAAGTTTTTACATTAATTATATTCCATCTAGTGATGCCGAAGCGGCAGAAGTTAAATATGAGAAGCTGAAACTTCAAGACTGTTCTGAATTCGACAGCTGTAAAAAAGGAAAAAAAACTTAATATGGTAAAAAGCATTCCCCTAACCTCTATGTCGTCTACAGTCTGGAGCTAATCTTATCTTTTCTTTGGGCCATTGAAGCCCTTGAATGGCTCCATGCAAATTGAGATTTTATACGCCTGCGAAAAAAACGAATATGGGAGTTGGCTTTCCCACAACCCTTATGCGTTTAAGACTCCTAGGAATTCAGATCGAAATTCAACCGTCCTTGAACACTTAGTGTGTGTAATGGTTAATATATGATAATAATTCTCGTAAATTATGGACCGGCGCAAGCTATTAATCGCGTGGAGAAAGCATTTAAGAACTTTGCCTCATTTAGAAGGGATTACAAGACAATTAATAGGTAATACGGGAAGAGGAAAGGTGTTATTAATTGGCTTCTGTTGTACAGTAATCCAGTAATTGTTTGTTGCTTTTATCTAGATATTTATTACAGGGTTATTATTATTTTTATTAACGGGACTTCCAGGTAATTTAGTAAAATTGTTTCCTGACTTTAATGGAAAACAATTAAATTAATAATAGAATAACAGTAGAAAGAGTTTAAAACTGTTCTTGAAATTCTCATTTTATGAGGTCATATTTGCCCTTTGACATCACATATTTGTGAGCTAAAAAGCAAAGTCCCATCGAACACTGAATCACTCCATGTAGCAAACAAGTTATAAATCACACATTAATTAATAATCTAAAAAAAATGATAAAGATAAATTATCCAAATATTATCAACGACAAACAGACCCGATATTTTTAAATAACGTAACATTTTTAAAGAAATTTTCTCTGTAGAAACATGTTTTGTATTAATGTATCGTTTGTTTAATACTCCATCTATCGTGCTACTTCCCACCTACACCATTCTGTGACCTGCTACAATTTTCTTTCAAGAAAACATAAGTTTGATTATAATATGCTACATTTGTCTTGAATAATTCCTACATTAATGCTATTATTTGCAGTTTATGAACTATAAGAGATATTGCAGCTAAAGGCCTAGATAATAAATTTCAAAACTATAAAAGATTTGAATTAAATTATATACATTTACAGATAATATAAATTCTAAGAAAAATTATAGATTACAACAAATACTTCACATAGTTTAACGAGTATATATGAATATACATTTGAATAGAATAAAAGAACATTTACCGCAAATAATTCCATTTAAAACTATCTGCGCATTTCATCTAAATACTTTTTTTCAGTGTACTAAGCTAATTTGAATCAAGTCTCAAGATTTTCCTGTATCTACTTTCTATTTAGTTTATTCGTCATACTATTATTTTTTAGATATTCCAAATATGTTTCTATTTTGTTATACTTTAAGCAATTTTTATAGATTTACTCAGTTCCTAAATTACATTATTAAGCATTTCGTTCGAAAATCAGTGGCGTCACGTTTGTTTATCGATTATTGATATCCCATCTAGTTAAGTGGAACACATTTTGTTTTTGAAGGAGAATTTTTTCTTAGGAGAAAAACAAATCACGTCCCTAATTTGATATTAAATTTTAATAGGGAAGTAGTGACTACGAATAACATTAAAAATTGTCTAAAATTTGAATGCTAAAGTCTGGACCACGAGAATGATTTTGCTTCCAAATAAACTTTCTACAAAGCCGAATGCCAAAAAATTTTTGCGAAGGCCTTCCAAAACAAACACTATAACACGAGTCGAAATTAAAATAGCGTGTCGGGGGAATTTCAGACATTTTTCAGGACCTATTGTGTCTCCAGCTGAAAGACTTTGTAAATTCAAGGGTCGTTGAAAAAGTTACATCGAAGCAGTTGCCGTATAAACTTTCTGAGCCTATAAAGAGACGAGAGAAACACCAGGGGATTCCGAAATAGTCTAAAACCTCTATTTAGTTGTAAAATTTTATTTTCATTGCCCGGCAAATTGGGGATCCAGACTGCTTTCAGCTTTGTGGAGTCCATTAGAAGGGTATTTTATTATGCATGTTCGCTTCTGTTTGTAGTGTTCTGTTAGAACTCTAATTATCTTCACTTATCAAGCTGTAGCCTGTCTTGTAAATATCCACTGTTTTGAATTCTTTGCAAATGTGAAAGTGCGTTTAGGCCAGCAACTTTGCCAGATCTGTGTCATATAGAAATTATATAGGAAGATGTTATGTTCTGCGTTTATCTTTGACGGACTTATCGCTAAAATAATTAATAGCATAAAGTGGAAATTGTAAATATGTCGTCCTTATTATTTATTACAAAAACTTTATGTTCCATTTCTTACCAGTAACTTCTAATATTCAGTGGGAGTTGCGATTTCCACCGAGATTTAATTGTGTTTACCCATACACGTGCGGCAGTAAAATTTGTTTACGGTTTTTTCCTGCGCCGCCGCCGTACAAATCATCGATTTAATTTTTTGATCCAGTTCAACTCTTAAGGCAACTCTTAAAAGTTTACTCTCATTCGTTCCTACCTGACGAATCCAGGAATATTTTCGTTGCCCTCGTCAAATGACGGAGCTTATACAAGAGCACTGTCGCTTTGTGTGTTTCAGTTTAACTTCTCACCAGGCTGTTTGATAATTATTAAAACAAAATAAATGTCTTTCTAGAACCCATCGAGATTCACAGGGGACTGATATAAATGAGAATTCGGGGAGCACCTTGAAAAACCGAGTACGTCAAAATTAATTCGTAAACTGGTTTTCTGGAAATGAAACGTAAACAGTCTGCAATATTAATTTAGGAGCGTGAAGAGATTGACATGTATAGTCTGATTTCGCGGAGGATATTAGCTGCGGAGGGCGCGGGAATGAAATATGATCAACATTTTCGACTTGTTTGTAAACTGCAATATATTCAGGGCATATTATTCTGGTAATACTCGCGTTGTTTGCGTGAATTGCGTGTAAATATTTTTTTCGATTTCTAAAATAAAAATCTTGAATTTGTAATTTGAGTCCTGGGAAATATAGAGTTGGACGCGACTTTTTGTTTCGGCAGGCTGAACTTATCACTATAGATGCTAAATATTATGTACAATAACATATTAGTTTCCACAGTCAAAAAAATGGGGGGAAGATTGTTTACAGGGTGGTTAATTGTATAATTTTTACGTAAATTCACGTTTTCGCTTATAACTTTTTCCGTTCATTTCCACGAGAAAACAGTAAAGTACTTTTTTTTTCGTCTTCAAAAGACCTACAAAACTAGTCGAGCGTCAAAAAATATTGATTAGATCAAAAGTTATCAACAGAAGAAGTTTATTTTATGACTTGAATTAAATATTTATAAACTGCGTTATTATTACCAGAACGTTTTGGCATCGCATCCTCTCATTCCTTATCACTGTCTAATAACTCCCACGAAATCTGGAATCGATAAGTTGAATAGTTTATGGCCTTATAAACAAATTAACTAATTATTAGTCTGGACGATCCCGAGGATCTTCTACAATCGCACTGATTTTTTCATGGTAAATTTCATAATAGTACATTTAAATCTATAATTTTTTTTAATTTCAAATTTGCAACTTGGAATAGGTTTTGTATTTTTGAAACCGAGAGAGTTGCCCGAAACTAAATTGATACAGGACATAGCTAATACAATGCGAAACATCGCCTTAATCTTAAAAATGTTGTCACCGCCGTTCTTGGTGGTGAAAATTCGAAATATTTTTTTTATTTTTTAGCCTTAGTTGCAAAATGAAATATACGACGCACGAGTGTGATATAGTTATATATTATTACATATTCGGAAAGCTGATGAAAAGAGCTTTAAGTTAAAAGAAAAATCGTCAAGATTCGTTGAAAAACAACGGAGTTACAGACTGTCAAATATACATAAACGGCAAAATCGTTACATGATAACATCGATCTGTCAAAATAAAAATGAAAGCAATAATACATACTAGAAAGTTAAAATGTATAACCTAGTACAACTTTGTAAAGATATTCATCATATAGGAGCATTGGTTTGGGAAAATTTAAAAAATTAAAGATTTTGACAGGTAGATTTATCGTAGAACAAGAGAGTTGCACTTATAAATTAAATCAATGCAATAAACTAAGACTACAATTAAAGTTCATCATACCTCTAGTCTATACTGTCTATAGTTATGAGTGGAATTAAAATTAAAGTTCTTTAGATAACTTCATATAGCGATTTTCGAAATGTCAAACCCATAACTCAACATTGTGTAAAATTTATTGTGTAAATGATATTTATCAGATGTAAAATGACCTGTGTTGTGTTAAAAATACCTTCTATTCATACAAGACTGTATTTAAATCCCAATTTACATTCCAAGGAGTGTGCAAAATTTGAAAGTTGTCAAGAAACGATCACCCTGAAACATTTTAGTCATTAGTTAATTCGTACAAGATAAAACTGTTCAAAATAGTGAAATGAACTTAATATCAATGTTGTGGAACAAGACTAGTGGCATAGAATTAAGCTTAAATTTCAATAAATTAGCAAAATTTTGTAGAAACTTTAAAAATCAACGTAATATAAAGAGTTGGGTATGTAAATTTGCAGAAAATTGTGTAGAATCCGAATATATCAGTGTCAGGTGTAATTCCAATTTTCATAAGGCTTCAAACTAATGTTGCTATAACAACAACCTCATTTATTATCAATTTATAAAAACTGTTACAGGGCTTCTAGTAGCCAGTCTTTCATAATTTGTCGAACCATAAACATCGTTCAGTCACTCCTGAAATAAACAAAAGCCAGTCAAAATTAAATAAATAAATGTATACGTAGTTGCCAGTTTTCAAAGTCAACACAAGTGGTATTTTGACAACTGTCAAAAGTGAAAAATTTTCCAGCAGTTAAAAATTTCTCAACAGTCCAAATATTCACTGAGATTTATATGATGGGGATATGAATTTCCAGTTAAAAACTAGTGAAGTGCTGTGAGAAAATATAACGACAGGCGAAGTGCAAACCCAATCAACCATCAAGTATATGGAACCAGTTCGTTGATCCAGATCATACATAACCCAATATCGATCAGAACGATGTTCACTACATCTGGATGACATCCAAAACCAGACATACACTCAAGTGATATGTGAGTCACATACTTATACAAACTGGCCAATTTAAAAAAATTTTTCATCGTACGAATTCGTATATAACTATCAAACTAGCTGTAAAAAAATTATCTTTCAAAATACCAAAGTCGACTAAATATCAAAATTTCACTTTCTAAATTAGTATAGGATAAAATAGATTTAGGATAATAAGTAAGAATACAACTTAAATTGTCTGCAAAATTAAATATGCAATATATTTTGTTCATTTCTTGTTCATTTCTTTTTAAATAAAAATCAGTGCGATTGTGGAAGATGTTTAGTTAATTTGTTTATAAGGCCATAACTTGTAAACTATTCAACTTACCGATTCCAGATTTCGTGTGAGTTATTAGACAATCATAAGGAATGAGAGGATGCGATGTCAAAACGTTCTGGTAATAATAGCGTAGTTTATAAATGTTTAATTCAAAAGCCATAAATAAACTTTTTCTGTTTATAACTTTTGATCTAATCAATATTTCTTGACGCTCGAGGGCTAATTTTGTAGGTCTTTTGAAGACGAAAAAAAAAGTACGTTACTGTTTTCTCGTTCAGATGAACGAAAAAAAGTTATAAGCGAGAAACGTGAATTTACGTAAAAATTATACAATTAACCACCCTGTAAATAATCTTCCCCACATTTTTATGACTGTGGAAACTAATATGTTATTATTATACATAATATTTAGCATCTATAGTGATAAATTCAGCTTGCCGAAACAAAAAGTCGCGAAATGGTCATTTGCCAGCTTATTTTCCTGTCCTAATCCGGTTTACCAAAACAAAAACATATACAATCCGGAAAACCCCCAATGCCCTACTCGCCCCTACCCGACGGCGGACGTAATCCCATCGTATCTCACGGATACGCGTGGGAGTCTTTATTATTGTGCGTCCCGACGTTAGAATAGGAGGAGGGAGAGACGGGCCGTCGCGCCTCCCGGAGAGTGAAAGTTACACCGCCCGTCACCGCCGAATAATTCATTTCGCAGGGAGTTTTTGCGGAAGCCGGGATATAGGCGAACGACGCGGCACCGGTTTTTCGATCTGGCGTTAGTGCCGGGGTCATCCACGCGGAAGAAAGTGGATGACTGGGTAATCTGAGACAATCGGAGAAAAGAAGCGGTGGGGTAGGTATTCAATTACGGATCAAGTTGATAAAAAAAATTAAGGGGCCACGGGATTTTAAAACTATTTACGTAACCGCGCCATTATTCTATGGCTAGAAATTGGCCTCAATGATTTGGGATCGAGGGGGATTATCCCTCTTTATCCTGCCTCATCTCGTGTAGGCCTGGACCGCCTTCGTAGGTGGGCTCCATCCGTCGTCTACCCCGACCGCAAATGCGGCCGGTGTAGGCGCTTTGTGGGACCTCCTTTTGTCCTGGCTGGGCCCCGCCGGCTAGGGCCCTTTCTTCTGGCTACGTAACCGAGATCTTTTTCCAGTGAAACAGGATCACTTGATAATGATCCTATCTACGTCCTGTCTTATTTGAAAAACGGTACGAAGCGATACTATCTCTTGCGTTTTGGTAAACCCATCGATACAAAACAATCGCGACGAAGACTGATAATTTTCGGAAAGTCATGCATAATTACTAATTACCCGGAAAATTTTATCTATGCAGTTAAGAACCGTGCAAATAAATCAGTGATAGCGACGATAAGGCGGTTATCTGTTCAGCCCATTTTTGCGTCTATCTAATTTTTTCGTCTGCGCTTTGTTTAACCGCGATTCAGATAATGTGCAATGCTAATATTTTATTATACTATTACTTACAAGGACGCATTAAACATAATTTCTATGCATTTGCCTTTTAAATATAGCCGACTATGCGATGTGCGGTGTTAACACGTGGAAAGATAGATATCTTGACAAATAATATTTCCATTCGACGTATATTTGATAATTTAATTATTGAAATATTGAGACTATACGAATTACTCGATTGCTATACTTTTTCTAACAATTCGTGATTGCTCCGATATATTTGATACAATAAAATAACTGAAGTGGCTATATTACACGTTTTTAGTATAATCTTTCCGATCTCAATTGAAGAACCAAGAGGTTGGCGGTATGTACCCACGGTGGACAGGAAGCAACTTTATATCGCATAAAAATGACGACAAAAATTGAAAGCGGCGATGTATTTGTACTTGAAAATATATTCAAAATCAGGCAGTGCAGTGCAGCAATGCGGAATTTGGTGTGATTCAGATAATTTTAATTTATTATAGTCACCTTCTATTAATCATTCGTATTACAATTGCGAAAGGGAGAAATAAAAGGGATATTTTGTTTACTAATATTATTACCTCATGGCATATTACAGACACCTTTTGAAACGGGACAAAACGAAATTTATCATCAATATAATAAAATTGTTTGAGGACATAAATAATTAAAATATGTTGTTGGCCAAATGAACATACATATAAATTTTCTACACATTGCATACAAATTATTATAATTCTTAGCAGAAACCTCTTTTAGTGACGCCTATGAAACTCAATCAATTTTATTGCTAGGTGTTTTTATACATGTTCAACTGACTTTTGATTAACGTTTATCACATTGAACAGTTAAAAAAACAATCAAGATTTAATGTGATCTACTCATTTCTCGGCTATTCGAAAGATGTCAAGTTTTCGAAGGGTTCTTTTTTTATTACTTTCGGTCTAAGCAGGGATACTTAGACAACAGAAGTCAAGCTGTCAAATATGCTTAGGCGCCAGCCTAGAAATAAATACGGATGAATGGGTCAGAATTGCATGAAAAAAAGTAGATATAACATTTAACAGTTTATTGGTCTCACCGCCACTCAAGTCATGAAGACTTAGTCACAATGGAGTTGGTTGAAGTGGAAAGTTGAAGACTAAACAGTTGAATTGTTGAGCGACTGTTGCTATTACTTCCACGAAAGGGGCTTACGATCTTAAGTTTCAGTCTTGTTTCCGGGATATTTATTAGATATTGGACTTGATTGAACAAATTATTAGATATTTAAATATCTTACCAAATTGACGCCGAGTCCAATGCTCAAAATATAGTGTAGCCATCAATGATCCTAAATCATCTTTAGCGTGGAATTTTTAAAAGTTTTTGGAGACAGTACTATCTTATATTTCTCAGATAATTAAAAAAATGTAAGCCACTTTTTTTTATTTAGTGGATACAAGACTCTACATGGAGGTAATATAGGTCTAGAAGGATCGAATTTCAGTAGAGACGAGGGGATATAACTACCTGGAAACCACTCGCCTGCTGAAATCAAGGATCATAAGAACACAGTCTCCAATGACTACAAGCCATGTACCGAAAGGCTATGGACGAGTACACACAGCAAACATAAATACCGGTCAGAAGACTTAATCTTCAGTTTCAGACAGCGATAACCTGACATTGTTCAATCATTGACAACCGCTACGGAACTCCAGGCGGCTGTCAATGTCAACCAAACTACTGAGGCGCCCCTGATTCCGTGGTTAATCCAGCTCTAAGTACAAGAAACTGATAACCCTGTCATTTTTATCGCTGGATGTTATGAACCACCTGGTACTAATTGTCATCAACCTGTTTACATACAGCGCATACGGCACGTGGGTGGTTAACACTGAGGGACATGACGAAAGGCTAGCCTCTGGTTTAATTTATGATTTAGCGTTAGGATTAGCACCGCGCGCTCCCCCCACTTTTTCCGCCAGTTACGAACTAATGAAACCGCAATAAACCAAGGCCGCAGACGGCACAGCGGCCAAGCCGGCCGCGCTGTGATATCATCGCATCGCATCGCAGTCGTCCAACTAATTACACCAGGCACGCAAATCCCCGTTCGGTGCGTGCAGGACTATTTTTTTTCCACCGATCCTGGGAAAGCCGCTAACAACTGTGTGCAGCGGCAAAACGCTACGCGCTCAGCTCCTGGTTTGGCAGTTGATAATTAGAAAATCGCCACAACAAATTAAATTAAAAAAAATATACGATTAGACCAGGAAAGGAAACATTTTGAAATTTATTAATTACTGGGCGTGATTTTATTGTTGGAAAGTCTTGGGAATGATAATACAAAAGGCGTCTCATCAAATGGGTCATGAAAAAAGTATAGCGTCATTGTTTTTTTTTATCAACAAATAGGTCAAAAATTCGTCATTTTTCTTTCTACGCGTTATTGTAAAAAAACTATTAATCTTAGCAAAAAAGTTCAACAGACGATTTGATCTAGAGAAACTCATCTTTAAAATGAGACTATAAGTTAAAATGAGCCCAAAAAGAATGTTTTAGTCATAACCCTGCTCCCGAAATAGTCATTTGGGCATTTTTTGGAAAAAAGAGAAATGGAATTTTCCAAAAACTATTTGACCGATCAAGCCCATCTTTTGCACATCTCTCAAGGATATAAAAACTCACATTTTGGGAAAGTTTGGTAAGATTTTATTAATTATTTAAAAAGTTATTAACAATTAAAGAAAAACCACTTTTTCCGTTTAATTTTGCAATAACTTTTTTGTTCATAAAGCAATTTTAACTTATAAAGTCTCATTATAAAAATCGTCTGTTGAACTTTTTTGCTAAGATTAATAGTTTTTTACAATAATGCGTAAAACGAAAAATAACGAATTTTTTACCTATTTGTTGATAAAAAAACAATAACGCTATACTTTTTTCATGACCCATTTGATGAGACGCCTCTTGTAGGTTTTATCATTCCCAAGACTTTCCAACAATAAAATTTTTACTAGTTCTCCACGATTTTTCACCTTTATTTCTTGGTCTAGATCGCGAAGTAGGGGGATTTGGGGGGATTTTGTCTATAAAAAAATTTTGTACAAAATAAAATAAAAATAAATAGTATAATAATTATTATTGTATTATCGGAATTCTTCATAGTAATCGGAGGAATGACTGCTGGAACCTTCAAAAATTAACTTTCGTCACTTTTTTATTGGCGGCCTGTATAATTAGAAATAGGCGAAAGCCGACCTTAAAAAATGCAAAATACAAAATGTAACGGTCCTACCCTCAGCGGTAAATTAAATAATAAATCACAGACGTGAACGGTACTACGATTACATTTTTTCATCACATTTGCATACAATTATCCCAAAGAGATAGGCGACTGTTGGCCTACTCACAATAAATCTATTCCGATACCTATCTTAATTATACTTCTGCGGCATTATGTTACTATTTAATATAATAACACGGCACCGAGTCCCGCATATATTTTCTCTGAATTGTTGTATTTAAATGATAATCGAGGAGAACGTCCATTAAATTAATTAAATTAAAATTAATAATTACGTGATTAAAAGTGATCGATCATGTCGGTGTCCGCGGTTGTCTCGAGACTAGCACAAATAGTCCAGGGAACGAAGAGAAAAATAGGGTAAAACCTCCGAATACATTCGGATAGATCCGATTTTTATGAAAATTGCACTCCGCACAAAATATATGGAAAAAAAAATCCCGATCGAATTGGCTGCAATTTTGCAGAGTTATAGTTTTTAACATTCTGATTAAAAGTCTCAATGGGCCCAAAGACCGGTTACGCAGTTTCCGAGATATTGGACCTCAAAGTAATCTCAAATTAATAATTTCTTTGGCCTTAAAATATTTTTATAGCGCAAATATTATAGATAGAAATTTTTTCAATAGCTTATGGTATTATAAATAATTTATAACAATATTTCAACCCTTAAAAACTACCCCTAATAACAAGATATACAAAAAAATAGTTTTTAATAGTTTGAAATGATTTGATACTACAAACAGGAGAAATTAAATTCTTCTACCTGTTCATAATACAATTTATGATTTATCGCATTGTTTTAACCCTTAAAAACCACCCCAATGACAAAATATAAAAAAATGGCTGTTAAATTATTTAAAATGAATTATAATTTTTTTTTCGTAATTTTATTTCTCGCGATTTACCTAATTTACGCAATATTCAAAATAATTATTTCTCAATATTTTTTGCAGAAAGTCATAATTTCAAATTTTCAAATATATATATATGATTTTATTATGTAAATGCTCCAAAGTTGTGGATAACCAAAAGGCGTAAGCTAAACGCGGTAAAATAATTCAATTTCAATTCGTCATTATGATGTGACAACCTTTATTTCTAGTCATCGGTATCGTCACCTGATCTATTTATGATATTTTAATATGATATTCCATCAGATAAAATTTTAATGCGATACATTGTGTTATGCTAAAAAGGAATATTTATAATACGGCACTTAAGCCTGATGTCTATACGCTATATCAATATATGTTAAAAATTCCGGCAATCCAGATGTTACAATAAACTGCCAGTAAATTAGTGATATCACTTGAGTGAGTTGATATTTTCTAGATCAGGTACTTTAAAGCTAAAATTAAATACTTTAGTTCATAAAAGTAATACAACTTGTTACTGTTGTTAGCCAGTAAAACTGTAGATAAATAGTGTCATATACTTCTCTAGAAAAATGTTGGTTGTCCGTCAAAATTGGCCAGTCAAAATTAATTATAGAATTATTGGCAGTACTAACTTATATTAGGATACAAGCCTTAATATGTTTTGTATTTACTTCTATAAAGTTGTTGGCACTATTTTTTAAATAAAATCTTAATTTTTATGAAGGTGAATCGTATCGATTGTTTAATTAATAGTAAGCGAGACGACAGATGGAACTGAACCAAGATTATAATTTTGTTATCACGTATATACACATTCAGTTTCCGAACTTGATTAGTGATTACCTACTAGACTCAATAAACAGTCGCTCACGCCAATTTATTTATTAGTATATATTTAATTATATGTATTATTATTCTATTTAAAGATATATTAAGTCAAATGCGTTCGATTTACAATACAGGGCGGTCCTCAAGTTTGTTTCGATAACACTAGCACACAAAAAAAAATTCATATACTTTTCAACAGAGGGTGGTCCATAGACCTAGTAAAAGGTCTATGGGGTGGGCATAGGACTGCAAGTTGTATGGAGGCCTCTAAAGAAAAGTCACTGCTCGCAATCAGCGACTAACCAATATCAAATTTGAACACATTTTGATTTGATTCTAAAAAAAATCATTAAAATCCAAAAGAGTTATTGATGTACACTGCGTTAAAAATTGAACAGAGTATTCCTATATATTTTTTTGAGAATTTTATAGCTGTAAGAGCAAAAAATGTAACTCGAAAATTGAAGGATTTAGATTGATTCCAGGACAGGTTTTTCGAGATATTTTTGAAAAACTTTAACATCCAGGACCTTAGCATATAGTTAAGCCAATACCAACATAAAAACTATAAAAAATCTTTATCTTCTCAGTATCTCGAAAATTTTTCCTTAACATATTTCGGTTTTTCTTGGAAACTACCAGATCGGAAGATCAATTCCTCGAACTAAAACTTAAATCCCCAGTCTGTCTGGAAGATAAGAACTGCATTTTCCCAGGTGTAATAAAGTATTAATGATGTCCTTATCTCGCCAAGGAGAAATTTTCGTGGCAAGATGTAGACGCAATTTATAATGGAATGCGATTAGATAATCCTCGATGTATATGATGAAAAAAATTGGGAGTGTCACAAGGTGGCCCATATTTGGGAATATCTCTTAAGAATGTTTGATACAAATTATTCACCGGGATTATGGGTATTCAAAGAGATCTTGCAAATGAGAATTATTTCAGCGACAATTATTTAAAAAATAATAATTTCAAGGTACATCGGTGTAACAAACCAAACGTGTGTGGAGTCTTTTTTATTAGTTTCGATATTTAAGTGGGATAATAAAAATACAATAACAATTAGGAGAAAATGATAAAATAATACATTTATTGCTTTATATATTTATTACACTATGTTATGCTTCGTATAGACATGGAAGATATTAAAAGTTTAAGCATTTTCAATAACTATAAATATTCTCTTTTGTTCTTTGCAAAATTTACTAAGAATATCAAAATCGGGCTGATCCATGTGAAACGATTTTATTTTATTGGAAATTGATGCTTGACTTGTCTATAATTTCGCCCTTCCACAAATAAGAAGTGAATCTTATTTGTGGAAGGGCGAAATGGGCGGTGACTATTAGACACGCCTTCATTATAGCCATCTTTCTCTATCGCACGGACTTCTATGACTTTCTTTATCCCTCTCACGTAACGGCCGATGAACCATGGGGACTTTCCGACCCTGTATCTAGCGCACACATATATGTTCGTGAGTGCTAAAACCGGTGTGTTCGAATTCGATAAAGATATTACACCGTAATTGATTGCCATTATGCGACCCTCTCATCAATTAATATAATTGTCGTTTTTGCCGTCTGGAAATTATGTGGAGCCATCGGTTTTGTGTGATCACGTGGTCACAGAATGTCGGGAAAACCGATTTCCCTTGAACTTCTAGCCTTTAAAGGCGTGCACCTTTGTTACACACATATTTTCCATGACAAACAATCATTTTCATGCTTGGGCAGGTCGTATGAGAATCGTATAAAAGTTTGCATTTATGATATCACGAAATTTGAAAAATAAGTAGCTTAATAACGTGGAAAATTGTTTCTTTGCAACAAAAGCCACAGAAGGTTGACCTTGAATTGACCTTGAAACTTTTACAGAATCTGTCTGTACGTGCTTCTTCCGTCGATAAAGACAAGACTTAATTTAACTGAATTTTAGAACTGTGCCAATGAAATCTCCGAATTAAATAGCAATCGTTTCCTATACAAAGAAAATGATCCAAGGTTGGTCTATAAATAAGTAGTACATGCAACTGATAGAAGGTGTTTGTAATAACAATAACCGAGAAACTGTTTACATAATACATAACTGATATGACTGTAACAATTATATTTAAATCCTACAAGGTAATAGTGCTAAGATCAAAATATTTTGTCTGTTATAAGTAAACATTAACAAAACCGCTATTCAAACTTAAAATTGGGATTTCCTAAATTAGCTTTCCATTCTGTTTAATCCAACGAAAATCTAAGACCACAAACGTTTGATTTACCTGCACAGAAACTAATAATGTTATCTTAACTTGATTATTTGAACAGTCTAAGCTTTATGACATCTTAAAACAAAATATACAAAAGTTTCTAATCTAAACAATGGAGGAATGAGTTCTATTGTTGTGAACGCGTCTAAAATATAATTATGGAAAAAATTAAATGGAGCAGACATTTGCTTAACCTTTAAATTATAAAAGTAATGGTCTATTGTTTTAAAGAAACACTTACAATTTATTAATTATCTATAGATTTAATTAAAAAAATATCGTATATTTAATTTGATGTATTTTCATCTCTGTTTTCTTTTTCAGGTAAGTCTCTTCCGTCATATCTCTATAGAATATTTCCGTGACCACTTATGTTTGGTAAGTCTATATTTGGTATATACGTACCACAACTATCAAATAGACACTTAAAAATTAAACTCCACATATTTTTATCTAAATATGACATTGTTATGACATCTGTATTCAACGTCTAAACTGTAGCTACCAAAATAGGAGACACGTAATAAAAAATACAGATGTTTTTTGTTGTTTGCATTACTTGCAGTTTAAATTTCTCATACGAAATTAAATACTATACCAATACTATATTAAAACAGTGACTTTCATCAGAGTTAAAGTTCTGTGCAAAAAGTGCTGGATCATTTATTTTCAACATTGCGGTGAACCAAAAAGAAACCTTGATAATTTTCGACGGAGACTAACTAATCTTCTCATTACACAATTTCATTACTTGTCTGATGCAAATTATATCATAATTAGCCTAGTCAGTAATTTCGGAAGTTTGCTAATTAATTGTGCGCTTGATGAAATTCCACAAATTGTGATATCATCCTAATTTCTATTTAAATATTTTATATTTCAGTGACACTTGTATTTAATATGTTTAAATACATAAATAGTCAAAAATGAGAAAAGTATACTTACATAAATACATGCATGTGAAAAAATATGTACTGTAAAATAAACTTAAAAAATATTGTCTTTTGTTGACAAATTGCGGATAGTTTTTTGACAGAATGCATGTAACAGTTTTGTCCTTGGTATCGAGAAGATAGAAGTTAAACTCATGTCATTATAGAATCATATCAGATATTAGATTGTTTCTAATTAACTTTTGTATTTTTTTTTTAATATAACGTAGGTAATCATTATACTTTAATATACTTATGAGAAAGTTAAATATAAAAAGAAATTATAGCGTTATAGTAACGTGTTATTATATTATTTTGCAAATGGTACCAAGAAAAAAATTTATATCTGCTTGTAACGATATGCGTGTTCCTGAAAATATATGCTATATCAGTTTTTTACTTCTATAAAATCACGCACTTGCCTCATTATTATTACTATCTCACATAAATTAGGTCATATCCTGCTTGATTAATATTTATTTCTTCGTTAAAAAAAATTAAACCACTTTCCAATTTCGTGTGTTAACTACAATTTTGTTTATTTCCTAAAATTCGTCATTAATCTGTAAAAAAAGATCTACTAACTAATCATTAATCAACATTATGTTTTTCTGACATTATTATTTTTTTACTTGGGTACTTGTCCACCATAAACAATTACTACTGATTAAATAAACTTTTTCTTCAAACGGGCCAGCAATAACTGTTTAAGCAAAAAATATCGCACTGAAGAACACATATGAAAAATCACACAAAACATATCACATATCAAATATCATCACACATCACACATTATCACACTTTATCATCACACGTCACATCATCACATATCAAAAATCACACATCACTCCTTCAGCCCATTTAAAGTCAACATTTCGAACGCAAAATTCATTTCACATAGATATCAGCAGACATAGGAAAAGCCCAGAATGCAAAACGGTACTTAAACGGTATATTAAAATGAGAACATATATCTATAGTGATATAGTGTATGTTTGTTTCTCATCTATCGTTCAATATGCTATTTAAACATCAGTAAGACGAAACAAATTCAAAAAGTGGTGACACCTTATCATACCAAAAAAAAAGCATATGAACTTGAATTTAATAAAAATTAAATTAACAAATTCCTCCAGTGCGTGATTTGATTATGTTTAATTAAAAATATCTGGTATTATTTTTAGTTTGTAGTGTATGGAATTTAATAACAACGTTGATATGAGAAATATGTTGTTATTGTTAATGGCGATAAGATATTTTTGACGTTTCCAGTCTTCAGACGCCTTAGGCGATTTTTGTGGTTTTTTTTTTTTATTCCCTATAGATTACATATGTCGAAATAACGGCTAATTCAGATATATTATCGGAACAATTAATTGGAATGTCTACGTTACGCTGTCGCGACGATCTTTGTTTCTACGATAAATGATAGGTATAAGATGTTTGATGATTACAAAAGTAGTAGCTAAATTCGGTTTAGTAAGTAAAAAAATGCAAAGGAAATCTTTAACTAATGATATTGTGGGAAATAACTATTCTACGGGGTATATACCCTGTCCACATAGCTAAGATCATTCGTCAGAAAAACTATCAGACGTAGACCGATTTCGAACTTACTAGATTTCATCAGTATGCCATAGGCGAGACGACTGACGAACGATTTAGCTATTTGTCTAACTACCGACATGTTTTGAGTATGGGTGACAAAATATGTCAGAATTGAGTCATTTCAGAAAAGTTTCAGTTACAAGTTGCAGGATATCAAGAAACAACTATGCTGATGACCTTGGATTTGATCCTGAACTTAACTTTCAAGGTCAACTTGCAAATATTAAATGAAACACCCCGAGTCAGGTCATTTGGAGATCAAACTCCTGAATGGCAATTTAGTGGTGACCTCGGATTTGATCTTCACCACAAGTTGCAAGGACAGATTAATGTCAAATGGAAACACTATGTTTATGTTGGTGAACTGATATAGCCCCAAATTTTGACAGAATTTGGGGTTATCAAATTTTTCCAGAATGTCGTTGCAGTCATTTAAGGTCAAACTCATTTTTAACAAAAAATATTTGATATGAAAGTAACAGAAATTTATTAATATGATTCAGATAACAATTTTGAATTTTTACACATTGTTAGGTTAATAATTTGATGATTGTAGCATTTTAGAGACTGATCTAATCGGATGTTAGGTTAAATTGAAGGTCACAATCTAATTTGTCATTCAAAATCCTACGAAATTTTATTATCCAAAGAAAAATGAGTTTAACCCCCAAATAACCTTGACATATAAGATCCCAAAGGACATATTTTTTTAACTTTATACTCGGATTAGTAGGTCATTCTCTGTCAGTAGCTACAAAGCAATGCTTTGTGCCAGTAAACAATGAAGTTTTCGAAATGCTTGGAAAGGTTTACAGTTTTTTACATGCAATGAAATGCACAGTTGAAGGTGCCTATTTATGGATTAAAGAAAGAATTTATGTTATCTATACAATTCCAAAAAATTAGCTGACGGTATTAGCAATTTGATAAAGTCTGTTTCAGTTTTATATTTATTTTATCAGTGAAACGTCAACCGACACTGATTATTTCCCCCGAATCAATGGAGTTTCTCGGAAAAACCCATCCGTTCGGTTGTCTAGACATCGAGCAAACGAATATTAGCCTAATTCCTTAATTTCCTTATCTGTTAGAGACGAATGCGACAAGGGATATTTCTTGGAACCAATATATGCCGAAGGTCTGATAAAACCCGATAATATTTAATAAAGCAATAAAGAGAGGTACGCACGTTAACCGACATCAACTAAAATTTTAAATGAATCATCCTAAGCTTATCTGACAATGAGAAATTATGTAGTTTTATTATTTAATTACAGTTTAATTACCTATACGACGCGTTTTTGCGTGTACAAAACGAGACGAGCAATTTCGTAGCAGTTTGAATACTTCTACAACAATAATACGTTGAAAAATAAAGGAACAATCCTTGCTATCATTATGTGACTTACCTGTAAGTGAAAGCGAAAATGAGATACCTAGCTTCTAACTATGAAATTGACGAATACAGATTATCTGTACAAGCCCATGCATCCATAATCGCCACTATATATTGTTTACTACACAATTGTTTACTACAGAGTTCATTGGACTGACCTATTTATGTGCTATTTATAATTTACGCTTTTGCCAGGTTGAAGAGTATATTCGCGTTTATTCTTTCTATTAATTCCTTTCACTGCAGAAATTTACTGGCATTGAGGAAATTATATAGTGATTACCTACTACTCGCGGGTTTAAAGAAATATTTTAAGTACTTTATTGCAACCAAGTCAGTTAAAGTTTAGCTGAATTTGCTTTAGAACCAATTTAGAATGGAAAGTTTATTAAAAATGCATAACATAATCTGATGAGGCAGAATAGTAACTTGGAAGCATGTGGCCAAATAAAAAAATGGCTTTAATTTTCCGTTCTAATTAAAAATTTAATGAGTGTTTTAGTTGCGTCCTAAATTATTTGACATTTAATTAAATACCTGTTTTTAAATTCAACTAATACTCATAAATTCTAATTTCAATTTATTTTTATTTGTTTTGGTGCTATGATCCAACAATTGTTTTATTTCCGTTAATGCAACGGATCTGTTTGTGGCTTGCAAGACTTTTATTTTTATACACGTTTGTTTGTTTTAATAGTATTCCTAAAAAACCTGATCGTCAGGTAGATTAAATCAAACTGGTTTAATGCCCAACATTTTCCATAATAACAGTCGTTAGACGTTACGACGTCACCAACTAATGGTTCTGCATTACTACAATTATTTAGTTGAAATGCAAACAATAGCGACAAACCTCAAGTCTGTTTAAATTAAAAATAGAATGTCTGCTATGGTAATTTATAACATTTTCAGTTTAAAGTGTGGATTTTTTTGGATACCTACATAGCAAGACCATAACGACCTTTTTTTACATTGAGAAGTTGATAAAGCGTGTTTTGTAAATATTTATATGTATTTAGTATTTTTCTTATATATTAGAGCTTTATTTGCAGTAGTAATCCCGGATTAGTTCAGGATGAGCTTCAACAGTTTCAATTTGATCGTCTGAAATTAATCCTGAACCAGACCGGAATCACTGCCACGAGTACCGCTTATAATTAACATACTGAATAAATATTCAGCTCTCTTAAACCTAATTTTATATATAGGGGAAAAAAGCAACAGCTGACGGTTTAGGATATTTTACCCCTTTGTATGGGGACAATGGTACATACGTACATTCAATAAAGGTACACTTAAACCTTAGATGAACAAAAAGAAACCAGTAATCTCTAGTTTTAGAGCTAGATACTAGTTTTATTTCTTATTAGGGTCTACTCCAGTAGTGACTCTTTTTCTATTCAACATATTTAACGTACTCTCTAACAGCATTTTCAATAAATATTTCTAGGCTTATGAATCAAATATTGTTGCTGCACAATATTTCCATCCTTTCACAAATAATAAACAATTTCATCAACATTTTATATGTCGGTGAAAAAAAATTATTGCAGAAATTGAATGATTCATTTGCCGCCACTGATTTTAGGAAATTAATTATCAAAAATTTAATTCTGAGACCTGAAATTTCGCCTGAAAATTGATAAGCGATTAAAAATATCTTGTGGTCTAGACGATAACTATTTATAAATCCAAAAAAAAATGGTTTTCTTTTCATAATTGACACATACAGGGTGTATCACGATGGACTATCTCAAAAAGTATTAAGAATTGAAATCTGAAAATTTGTATACAGGGCTTTATCAAAAAGATCTATTCAATGAAAATAGTGTCAACTTTCTCGCACTTCCTCAATTCTGTTATTTCAAATGGAACACTATGTTTTTTATTTTTTAATTCTATGGTAAAATCTACACTAATTTCATATAAGGTACTATAGGCCAAGTTGTGACAGTTTCCAAGTTATCAATTTTCGAAAAAAAAAATGAGGGATGCAAGTGATTTTTGAAAACAGAATAACTCAGACATTTAGCTTTATTTATTAATGTAATTTAGCATGGATAATTTAAAACCAATGGAATTCAACCAGTTTATGTTAAATTTGTAAAAATTCAAACAGAGTGTTTAAGAACGTGTTACCAATATTGTGACGTTAAAGTTGAATTTACTCAAATATTTCAAATGGTACACCCTGTATATTATTACATTAATGGACGTATAATTAAATTTCCTATATCGAAAGTTAACGGTTCTTGTGTAAATAGGAAATTATTGATTTCAACGCAGAAAAATCTACGAGTATGGTGGGTTTATTTAAAGCATGGCCCTTGGTTGGAAATGAATGCTACAACCAATCACGGCGTGTTAGAGTAAGACAGCAAGCACTAAGATACTGTCTGTCTCTCTTGCACACTCAGCCACACTTTTCGCAATGGCATGCTACCTCCAATAGTATATGCTCGAAGGTCGCCACAAAGTTTCCGATGTCTAATTATTACACATAAGTTTTTTTATGTATAATAATAAACTTGCAAAAGTAACACACATTAGCATAGGAAGAAAATAGTACAAGGTTGAGAAAACATTCAGGTGCAACCAACAAATTAATTTGGAAACATCGTTAAAAATGGTTGTAACTTATGTCTTTATTTTTGCACATTTTGGAATGTTGACATAGTATTGATCTTTTGCAGCTTTTCAAGCTTTAAAATTATAAAATGTTTTAGCGAAATTACTTATACAGTGTAGGAAAGTACCGATGGTCTATCAGAAGTTACGTGAGAGCGATAAAGTAAGCCATAGAAATCCATGTGATAGACAATAAGATCCACTTCTTATTTGTGGAAGGGCGAAATGGGCGTTGACTATTAGACGCCTTCATTATAGCCATCCTTGTCTATCACATGGATTTCTATGGCTTACTTTATCGCTCTCACGTAACTTCTGATAGACCATCGGTACTTTCCTACACTGTATATCAGCTTTTATTATAGAATAATATTAGGAGAACAAATGCTACATAATTTTTTGATCCAAACACCTCATTATAAAAATAATCACAATGTGAATTGGGGATTTTGACACAATGAAATACTTGTGTGAATTTTCGTTTTTCTTGTAATTAGGTAAATTAATAGTTTTGAACACGCCAGTGCGAAAAATATTTCCAGCGAAATAATTTGATGTCAAAAATGAACAAAACATTTAAAGCCCCGCTGAAATTGCTGTCGAAATTTTACAACCCTCGCGAGGCCATCCCGCATCTGATGTTACGTCAGAATTACGGGGGGAAACTCTCGCAAAGAGAAAATTGTTAAGAAGGCAATCAATTACATCCAGCAGCTGATTAGATTGTTTCCCCTTTCGTGTCGCCATCCCCGGGACTTTCGCTGTGTAAAAAGGAAGCGGCCAAACGGCGGGTAACTGAGCCGCATCGACTAATCTGACGCTTTGATACGGGGAGGGAATTGTTGTTCGACGGGATATTTAGTAGTTTAGCCCGAAACGACGCCGTGAACGGGGCAATTTGTTAGGCAAATAACCAGACGACGTTTCGGTGCAATCACGACGCGCGCGCCCTGCAAGGTATAATTTGTTGGAGGTGCTATTTTTCATTGATATTGTGCGCTGACAGCGAATAAATCACAGTGCCGTTCTCTTTCACAGTTTCACACTATAAAAATAATAATTCGGGACGGGTGGAAAAAATTAATACCGGAGGGGTTATAAATCACTTTAACTAGATGTGGAATGAGATGCGGCTGTGTTTAATGTATGGAAAAAGGCTGACGGTGTACCTACATTTATACCGAGAATTACTTACTTTCGCGGGAATAATAAGTCTTTGTGATTTGGAATACTTTTTGTTGACAAAACCACATCAATCATCGTGCAATGAATGTGAGAAAGTAACAAGTAAGCTCTTTGATCTGAATTTGAATTTTAGTTTTTTTCGTTGCCTATATCACCAGTGGCACTTATAGGCCAAGAAATATATAGTAGGACGCGACTTTTTGTTTCGGCAAGCTGAATTTATCAGTATAGATGCTAAATATTATGTACAATAACATATTAGTTTCCAGAGTCATAAAAATGGGGGGAAGATTGTTTACAGGGTGGTTAATTGTATAATTTTACGTATATTCACGTTTTTCGCTTATAACTTTTTCCGTTCATTTCCAAGAGAAAACAGTATAGTACTTTTTTTTCGTCTTCAAAAGACCTACAAAACTAGCCCTCGAGCATCAAAAAATATTGATCAGATCAAAAGTTATAAACAGAAGAAGTTTCGAATTAAACATTTATAAACTGCGTTATTGTTACCAGAACGTTTTGGCATCGCATCCTCCCATTCCTTATCACTGTATAATAACTAATAACTCACACGAAGTTGAATAGTTATGGCCTTATGAACAAATTAACTAATTATGGACGATCCCGAGCACCTTCCACAATCGCACTGATTTTTTGCATGGTATATTTCATAATAATACATTGAAATCTATTATTTCAAATTTGCAACCCAGAATTTGTTATATTTTTTAGCCTTAGTTGCAAAAGCTTATGAAAAGAGCTTTAAGTTAAAAAAAAATCGTCAAGATTCGTTGAAAAACAACGGAGTTACAGACTGTCAAAGTTGACGGCCTATTGGTAAACAAATTAGGTTGGTAGCGGCAAAAAAAAATACTGTCATAACCGGCAACCCGAGTACTTTCCCAGATAAAAATATTTTGTTTGTGGAAGTATGTTAAGTACATAAGAAATATTGTTAAAAGTTAAGAGGGTCGCTTGATTTTTTCGGCGAGCCGTGGCGCGACGGAAGGGTAGGGGAAGCGAGCGACAGCGAGTTCGAAAAAAAATGACGATAATATCCTGCCGTTAAAAAAGCGAAATTCTCTTAAAGATAATATATTTGACAGTCTGTAAGTCCGATGTTTTTCAACGAATCTTGACAATTTTCAATGTATTATTATGAAATCTACCATGAAAAAAATCGATGCGATTGTGGAAGATGCTCGGGATCGTCCAGACTAATAATTAGTTAATTTGTTTATAAGGCCATAACTTGTAAACTATTCAACTTACCACACTTACCGTGTGAGTTATTAGACAGTGATAAGGAATGAGAGGATGCGATGCCAAAACGTTCTAGTAATAATAACACAGTTTATAAATGTTTAATTCAAAAGTCATAAATAAACTTCTTCTGTTTATAACTTTTGATCTAATCAATATTTTGTACGCTCGAGGGCTAGTTAACTAGTAAGTACTTTACTGTTTTCTCGTGGAAATGAACGGAAAGTTATAAGCGAAAAACGACAATTAACCACCCTGTAAACAATCTTCCCCCTATTTTTATAACTGTGGAAACTAATATGTTATTGTACATAATATTTAGCATCTACAGTGATAAATTCAGCTTTCCGAAACAAAAAGTCGCGAAATGGTCTTTTCCCAGCTCTTTTTCCTGTCCTATTAATCGAAAACTTGAAATAAAGATTAATTTCTCTCCTTATTTTACAGAGTGTTTCAGTATTAATTGCAAACACTTAAAATTCGATTAACTTAACCAAAATAAGAAAATGTGTTTGGAAGAATGTCTACAAACATCTCCGAATACATTTGAAAAAGTTCGTGAACTTATTTTGGTAGAAATAGAGTTATATCTTTTTGACTAATAATATTTTGGGAAACAACTACTCTGCGGACTGCATCCCCGTCTAGTACTAAATTATATAACATACTTAGCGTGAATAAAATTTGATCAAAATAAAATTAAGGTTGGATTTATGGTTTTCAGATAAATTTAGAAATGGTATTTTCTTAAATTTTTGCATAATATTTCAAATTTCGCACTATGCCACCACAGCTCCCCATTTATGAAATATTTAACTTTCACATTCAAATTCATTCCGTCCTTCTGAATAATATTGTCTAATTAAATGTCATAATTTGAATTTTAATGGATTCGTTAACGAAATGAAATTATTCAGAATCGTAATTTATAGCGCCTTTGAAAGTTGAGTGCTGAATTTTCTACAATATTCCCTTTATCTAGATCTGGAGGATACTCAAAATAGAATAGGCGCGGGGTAATTATCATTGTTTGAAAAGTAAGTTAGAATACTAAGCCTCAAAATTGGAAAGGCAAGAAACTGGAATCAGTTTTAACGTAACATTTACAGGAACACAACAATAACAAAATTTTCAATGTATATCATTCAGGACGATAAAATATTCCAGGGATTTATTGCTCTCTGGTATATTTTGAAGTAATTTTTCGAGCAAGTCTAATCCATTACATTTTTACGTCTTCCTTGAATATTGGGAGAACCGTTTTATTTTATCCTTTGAAACATTTTTACTTCACCAAATATCAACTCCAAGTTACCACAGGTGTACATTTTTCTCCGAGTCTTACGCTTATTGGATCTATATTTTTTCTACCACGTGGAAATCTCTTTTGAAGTTAATGAATGGTAGAACTGATATAATTTGATTGCATGCTAAGGAATATCACACAGATATTGAGAAAACAACACTCTTAAAAAGCGCTGTCTGTTATAGTAGAAATAACAGAAAAATGTTTTCGTATTTAACTGGAGAATCATTTATACGATTTACTTATGTACTTAGTAGACCTTATTCAGTGCGTTCAGAGCTCATCTATAATTTTGTGTGATTTATTTAAAAAATGTCGCAAAGAAATACGTCTAGATAAAAAAATGTATTTTAAAAAAAATAATATTCTATTATTATCAAATATTAAATGAAGTCAATGTTCTTCAATATCAGAAATCTATGTAAAATATATCCGGCCTCACAGACCAAACTCACAACTGCTGATATTGCGGGAATCAACTAATCTAGGATATAAGTTCTGACGACTATTTGTCCTTAAATTGACGTACATAATAATCTTCTTTATTATAGGAACATACGGAACGTACTTCACGACCATTCCGTATATATAAACGTTTTATAACAACCCAAAAATGGAACGTCCCTCTTTATTATGAAAGGAGATGGCGGATAGCGAATGCTGCTGCCTTAATTATTCCTTTATTAGCTCACTAGATCACAAGGGTTATCAGATGAGCATTTGTGAATTGGGTGATTAAATCGTGCTATCCACGAAGCGGCATTCAACTGTCTAATATTACTTTTGGAACGTCTGATTATCGGATTTCCCGGAATTAGTTTTATTAGTCCGTCTGCAGTTTTTAGTAACATGATCCTAAATTGCGCAACGTTAATGAGTGTGTGCAACCACGTGTGTCACGTATACAGGGCGATCGCCGCGCCACCAATAGGAAGAATACTTCTTCTTATATTAATATAGAAGGAAACTTCAAATTCTTCATTGGATCATCAATTGATCAGAAATTGGACTAAATATAGTGTTGTATTGAAATTAAAAAGAATAGTTCTGCAACAACCAAGACCCAGTAATTATAAAAATTAAAATACAGGGTTTTTACAAACAGAGAAAGTGTTTGAAGATTCCCTAAATCGAAGTGCAAAAACTCGATAGAAAGGAATATTGCTTGCAAATGAAGGTTTTTTTTTAATAGCTTTTAACTTACCATATTGATATTACGAAAACTGTTTTGGGACCGCTGACTCCACCGACTGTTGGTGCACTGAGCCATTTTGGTATATTTTTAATCGCACTTATATACACACTGTCACTTAACAAAAAGAAAACTGTTAGAATAAGAATCTAGAAAAATAAATAAATTTTCTTGAACAAGTGAGCACTAATAACTTTTTCAATAAAATATACATATTTCCTTAATCAAAACTAAAGTAAAACTGATAATTACCTGAAGTTAACTTGCAATTTTACTACAATAAACATAGGACAAAGAAGAGGATGATGCGGCATTTAAGGATTTTAAGGCCACAACTATTCACCTCTTTTTATGTAGTATGTAACTCGGGGGCGATTCCAGAAGTTCTCAATAAGTTTCAACAATTTTGATTATTATTAATTTTAATTGTCGTTTTCAAGTTTCAGTGATTCTGATTATTGAACGTGCTCATTATTAAATGCATTTTACCTAGCATACTATATTTTAATAGAAATTGTATAATTAGCTGAAACTGTTTATTCGAGTCATTATTTTCGTAATATTTATTCGAGGTATCTAAGACATGTATTTATATATAAAACTAAGTGTTTTTTTTATTGCGCCCATCGATCCTACATATTCACTTAATATTTTTAGTGAAGACATTCGAGTGGTTATTTACAGGCCAACGCGATAGAGTAATTTATAAACCTTAACATAAATATTTGGAAAATTACCCCCTTAGAGTCTATCTGTCACCAGCAATGCAAGATTAAGCTTACACAATATTGTTTATTATTATAAACATGTCTATGGAATGAGATTTGTCACGTATACATCTCCCACAACTATATGCAATCAGAATGTAAAGTTCTCCGGTTGGGTATCTATTCTAAATGAATATACAGGGTGGCTCGTTTATTATCAAACTTCAGGAACAGGTCAAAATATCTTCTATTCTTTGGAATATTTTCCATCGTTGAAGTTTTGCAGTAATACCGTATTTTCTAAATGTATTTTCAACTTTTTAGTTTTATCAGCGTGTTAGAAAATGAGATTGACAGATTGCCTTTTAATTTTTCTTGTAAATTTAACAGTTTACCTACATTCAATATTTGTTTATCTTAAATTGAAAATGAAATACCTATTAGAAACCATCCTATATGTATATAAAAAAACACAATTTAATTACGGTTTAAATACGATTAATCATATAAGGAGAGAGGTAGCATTGCAGTTCATTAAGATTTATTTAAATATACGTGAAAAGTGAAGTCCTAGATAAGAGCAATATAGGATACCTCAAGGAACAGTCCTGGGCCCAATATTATTTACAATGTATGAATAATTTCATCTCACTTATTTAAGAGTAAATTTTGATGAGACTTTCCTTTTAATTGTACGTACCAGAATATTCAAAATTGACGATTTTGAATAAAGGAAAATACTTTTTTAATAAATGTGCAAATTAAGTAACATAGTTGGAAAATGTAATAGGTAAGCTTGTGAGACATATCCATTTTAAAGATAAAAAAAAGACAAAAATAACGTTTTCTGGCAGATTGAACACCTCGAAAAGTTTGGAATGCAACGACTCTGTTCGAGCGTCTCTAGTTGGATCTACGCCTAATCGACCACTCTTTCATTAACGACTAATAAACTAAATTAATTACAAGCTAATGTTTTCCCTCCAAATAAATCAGGCGATAGTTTTCACCGAGACCTTCAGGGTTAACGGCCTTTCATATTTGAGGCCTGACGTTTCCTTATCGTTCCCGCACCACACTGTCTGAAGTGAGCCGGATGAAGTGTATAAATATGTGTGTATTATATAAAGGGTACGGGAGGATAATGGGAACAGTTCCCGTTCAATTAATGGCGGAATCTCTAGGAGAATTCGTTGTAGGGTATTGTCTAACGAAAAAAAAAAAAAAAATGGGAAGAAGTCTGAGTCTCGAAAGAACGACTGATAAAGAATGGGGGAAACTTAATTAATAGATTGTTACTACTCAGAAAAAAATATTATCTTGAATCAAGGATACAACTGTTTGAAATTAATTTTCTTCCGGCAAGGAAAAATTTAACAAAATAAATGGATTTAGTTCAAGATTACAGTATGTTCTGGTTCAAAAAACACACATTATTCTAAATCACGTTTGGTAGATATCTAAATCTGTCTAAAAAGTCTATGCAAGAAATTTTATTATTTTTAGATCATATAAACTGGACTTGCTACATAAAATTTACACCAATACAGGGTTAGGAATGTAAAAAATATCACAAGTGTCCCCCAAAAAGTAACGCATCAATTTTTCAACTACGGAGAGTGCGTAGCTGAGACTGTGCCAACTTATCGAAATGAAATGGCGCACAATTTAAATTCTGCGTTACTTTTGGGACACCATCTACATATATACCTCAGGGCTAAAGTTCCTTTCAAGTATGTTTTATGTTTATTTAATGCATATATTAAAACTTTTTTTATAGTTAAACCCATATATATATTTTTTGACTTACGGCTTTACGCCCTTAATTGTTTTTGATATATTTTTTTAAATAATTAAAAACGAAGAAAAGTCATAAATACTGAGGACGCAAACATAGGTTTCGAAACGTTAACAACTTTTTGAAGTTCCCAATATACAATGATGTGAATTTTGTAATTTGTATTTGACTGCTTTTTTCATCGTGAGATTTTTGCTTAGACAAAACTATTTCATAAAAATAATTCTGTAGTGATTTTTTTATCGCAATGATATTTCTTACTCGAGATGAGGAACTTTTTTCTCGTGCGTAAACATGAAATGACCAAATAATGAATTCAATTTTATCTTTGGGGTTATTTTTTCAAGATTTCTTATGAGTAGCCATCAAATTTAAAGAATAATTTATATACCTTCTAATAAAATAACGGGGAGATCTTTGTGTTTTTTTTTTTAATAAACGACAACAGAAATTTCCCATGCTTATATTCAGTTGTAAAAAGCCGTACGTTAAACTCAAACAACGTGCATTTTTAAAAGCTTTCTGTTGGAAGAACACAACGAACTTTAAATTCGAGGGTCTAGTCAGTCCCCACTCCCCAAGAGGTCCAACTATTATTATAGAAAAACGTAACAATAGCTTTGAACAGGATCAAACCGTATCCTTAACTTGTTATAATGAACCGTAAGAACCGTTTACATGCAAATATGACTAAACTATCCTGATAGCTAAGGGGACCTATGAGCTAGGGGTATCCATTGGCGTACTTAGATATAAATTATCAGAAACTTTTAAGTACCTGTTTCATATCCTTCGGGATGAGTAGACATACTACAATAATATGATAATACTTTTTGCTAGATATTATAAGTATAGCTATTAAATAAAGAAATTGATAAGAATTTGACAGTTTATTTAATTTACATGAGCTTAGACCATGATTCCTTTACGAAATATGTATCATTCATCCATCACCTGAATTAAAATTCCAATATCATTCATTTAGATATAATGACGGTAATCTTTAGGCTAATAGATCATTTCCTCTAAAAATGTGACTAATAAAAAAATAATTGAAAATTTATGCTGAAATTGCTCTAAAGTTTTTACAATCTATTATAACTAATCGGTCTTAAAATTCGTGTAAAAGGTGAAAAAAAAACTCTTTTTTTTGGTTATGGTAGAAATTTACTAACATCTCTAATACTTATATTATTTCCATTTAAATTTAACATAATACCAAAAAATATTCCAGTTTCCATAAATCTTTTTTAACCACCCGTCATAGGCGGTGGATAAAACTCCAAGAATATTTTCCAATCAATACTAGTTCATAATTCAACAAATGTAACAACCCTAAGCAGAACACATTCAATCAATGTTCACGCGCCGCCACTGGTTCATAGTGAAAAATATACATAACAAAAATTACGTATTCTTTGTACAGTATCTAAATATTCCTTTGCGTTTCCTTGAAAATTTGGTATAGGTATTTCCTTGTCAGTCTAGACGAATTTCTAGATAATTGTCGTCATACAGTTTCTCCCAAACCTGATAAAAACATATTTTGTAATGGTGATAGGTAATGCTCTGCGTTTTGGTAGTTCTACAGATTATCCACGTAATCGTAATTTTTTAAGAATAGAAAGATCCAAAATATTTAAAAACGAAAATCAACAGTTTATAAAGCTACAATGAAAGAGACTAACAGGGGCTTGAAGTTGAATGCAGACTGTTTTTATCGTGCCTAATGATTTTCATTTAAAATGTTTCATTATTTTTAAACTAAAGCATATGGAATATTTAAAACGATCCATTGTTTATTTTGCCATACTATTTTTTGTTTATATCTTACGTGCAATCATTATATTTATAGTAAAAAGGTATAGTTGCTGCTAACTAGTCTAAATTAAATATTAAAAAAAATTATACAAATTTAGCGAAAATATTTGTGATGTTATAAAACACCTGCAATTTTCCAAAATCTTTATACCCAAAATAACATGTCAAAAAAGAGAAGAAATTTTATTGAAATTTGTCACAAAGTTATCTTATTTGAACATTTTCTATGAAGGCCCCTAATTTTTAGGAATCATTTTTATATTGATTTTATTTTCATCCAAAAAACTTGCCCTCGAAAATATACCCTTCATGCATCCAATAAATTCGAGGTTCTATAGTTGGTTTAGAAAAAAATGGGTTATTACAAGTATCCTGGAACACAAATTGAGGATAAACTTTTATCGTATGATAATGATATAAATAAATAATGATAGTTAACGTCGTATCTGCTTCAACCACAAACATCATTATCGCACGTTACAGGGAAAACCACATGACAGCTGCTGACCAGAAGTATGACTGAACAAACAAGGAAATACCAAATTTTTAAATTATTATGCTAATTGCAAGTTTTTTCCACAACCGCTATTCGAAAGAAATAAAATTTGTTGCTATTTATAACCTTCTTACTCACTGTGTTAAAAATTGCACTGCATAGTTTGTTTTTAGTACAAGGTGCCCGATAAAGGACCACACTTAAGTGGTAGCTGTCATAGGTGAAAATTTAGATCAAGTTCCTTGGCACAATGTTGCTTCCATAAGAAGTTAAGGAACATAGTTATGAAGTTTTAGTTTCTTTTTTCTTAATTAATTATTGTATTTTCCATTTTAATTTTAATATTTCTTATTTTTCTTAAAAAAATTTTTCACTTTCATACGGAATTAGAATTGGCCAAAGAACGCCCTGTAGAAGTTTGGGAGTCAAATTAAGGGACGCCCTAGCCCTAGACACTATATTATGTGCTCAGGATTTCAGGACGAGACAATCATTATCTACGAACGTCTATCAAAAACAAAGCGCTAAGAAAGTGGTTTTACCATAGGCTGTGCAGTGCTATGTTCTATTTCAGCCTTTTATGAAATTATCTCTAACATTTCGAACGAAATTCCCCCTGGATAAACTGGATTTCCACCGCCAGACGTAGGTACTAAAAGCCTTGTCGCAATATAGCCTTCACTGAAAACCTGAGCTAAAAGTAGAGATAATATAAAAAAACCGTAATCGATGTCTATTAACTTTCAAGGAACGACAAGGTTACAGCTCTTTATTTGTTCTTAAATACACCACCGTGATAGACGACGACTTACCACCGTCGCGCCGCCACGTGAAGGCTTATCTCCAGCTCCAGCCGGTGCTGCCAAATCGTGGAAAATTTCCCTGCAAGCCAATGGAGAAAAGGGTGAACCATTCTTTGTCTTGTTATTAGTACATATACACCACATTTTCTTTAGAATCGCATTAAATAAATACCTGCGAGTATATTATGCTGTAAAACTAATTAGAAACTCCCTCTCATTTTAAAAACTGGACAGATTAGTTTAAGATTTTACTTAAAAAAATTAACGTGAAAATTTTTGTCAACCATCTAGGGAAAATATCAAATAACAATATGAGCAAGTTCTTCAGTAATTATTTGGAAGAGTTGTGTATAATTTGCATAAAAATTGATGAAGTACCTTGAAAATTGGTCATTGTGCTTAAAATGAAAAAAAGATGTGGTGAAATGAAGATCAAAAGAAAAAAAATGCCCGGAAAGAGATTACTCTGGTAAATTTGTGTAAAATATTTATATTACAATTAAAAATCTAACCTAACCTAACTCCCAATGGACAATTTATTGAATAGAGAAATCAAAAAAGTAATTTTTGATATACAGCAATCGGACGTTGAAGTGAAACAGCTGATTTCCTAGTCGTCGTCTCGTTCAGTTTTGCGCAATTGCTTTCAAAATCAAAGTGCGAATGAGTGAGTGTTTTTTAGTAACTTTGGTCATTTTAAATAAGCAGGAACCATACAACTCTGATCAAGATTCACTCTTGATGTAGATCAGCAGTCAGGAGCGGACCGAAAAAGGGTTTAAATTTATTTTTTTTCGGCATTTTTTCGGTAGATATAAAATTGAATAAAGCATGTAGTCAATCAACTACTAATTACTAATTTAACTAGTTTTTGGTCAATGTAGACTCATTTATAAATGACAATAAATTTAATACGAAAGAAAAGTATATTAAAATATATGCGAGTATAATCTTTCTGAAGTCAGTTGAACATGTATAAAGAAACCGAGCAATCAAATTTAATGAGTTTCATAGGCGTTCCTAAAAAAGTTTTCTGCTAAAGATAAAAAATTATAATAATTTGTATATAATGTGTAAAAAATTTCTATTAATTATTTATGTCCTCAAACAATTTTATTATATTGATGGTAAATTTCGTTTTGTTCCGTTTCAAAAGGTCTCCAAAATGCCATGTTGTAATAATATTAGTAAACCAAATATCCCTTTTATGTCTCCCTTTCGCAATTATTGTAATATGAAAAATTAACAGGATGGTGCCTATAATAAATTAAAATTATCTGAATCACACCAAATTCCGCATTGCAACACTGCACTGCCAGGCGACTTGTCGACAACTGAAATTTATGACGCAGTCGACCACAGGCACAGTGCGTATTGCTGTTTGTCCGCACGCTCATTCTTCAACTGGGCGTATACATTTCTACCACCTGCATGTTTAGTTTGACCAGACCTGTATATGAGTATGGCTAAATAAATATGGGAACAAGTTTTTCAAATATTTCAATGCCGAGTTAACGACCGAGCCTGGTACATACTCTCATACACTTGGTTCTTCAATTGATATCGGAAAGACTTTACACGAAACGTAGTAAACATACATATATTTCCCGATATAGTCGACTAAGTTCCCGAATATCTTTTCGTCTTACGAAGCTAATGTTTACTGTTGCTAGTAAATTAATTTGGAACGAAAACCTAAATTCTGTTATTTTTTCAGAAGCCTTTTTAAAAAGAAAGTATGTCTAGAATAATTTAATTGAAAGTGTAGATTCGCTGACGTTTCTAAAACAATTCGAATTCTTTAAAAACTACCGGCATCGCCGCCTGCAACCCTAATAATTAATACATCCCCTCCGGTCCGTGATCGCAGCAGTCCGTGAGCCAACAATGCACCCGACGTCGTAAATGGGCCATGTGTACTGACTGACTGCGTGTGTGTGTGCATCAGTCTGATCAGTCAGGGTCGCCGGTGTTATCAGAGAGTGGGTAGGCGGGGGGAAGCGCGATGCTCGACTGTCTAGACGTCCGCGGCACTACACTTGACACTGCTGGTCGGAGGTCGGTAGTTTTAGTTTAGCTGTCGGCCTGTTATGATCGAAAAGTACGCCTCATGACGGTGAGAAGAGTTCGCGCTACGCTGACGAGTGAAAACTTTTTGAAACGGGCCCTGAGAAAGTGCATTATTGTCATGCGACAAAAATTGACTATTAACAAAAAGGTACACGATTATTATTCAATTTGAATTGCGAGAGTTTTGTCTGTTCTGTTGAATAACCGGAAGGCTGTGGAACTGTGATAATTTATGTAATGTGTGATTTGTTTTTTTATTTGTCAAGGTAGTCTTCTCTTTACATTCAACGTAAGTTTTAGTGTTTTTATTTTCCGCTTATTGCACACATAGAATAGCTGGTGGCCTAGCCCCTTTTAGACACATTCATCTTATCCAACATTCATTATAAACAACTCCTGTATTCATTATTTTCTGTTATAATGACAGTATTTACGTCGCAACTTTCGGATCAGATAAACGCTATACAAAACTTAACATAAAATAATTGTAGAATCGTAGATTACAGCATTCTTCTGATAAAAAGCACCTATTCAAGTACCCTGGTATCAATCTAGAAGACAGATGTACCTAACAGATATATACACAGCACCTCAAATTTAAATCTCATTATCCTTCGCTGCCCGTAAAATTATGAAATACCAACGCAAGACAACGTATTATGTGTTGCCGTCATTTAGAAAGTAAATTCAGCGGTCTTGGATTATTTCGTCTAGACCGATTTTTTTCTTCCTATTGTCAATTACCATACCGGTTTGGTGAGCAGCTTACCGTTTGTTTAAATATACAGGCATTCCGTGAGGTTATTTTATTAATAGCGCGAAATGATTGATTGTTCTCCGCAGGAAAAAAAAAACGAGGGAAAAATTTCCGCCTCTGAAAAAATGTTACCTACTAGGTGTAAGTTAAAGCTTTATTTTTATTTATTTAGTCGTGTTTTCAGCCTGTGCAAAAGCTCCGTAAACCAAACATCGTCAAGTAAATATTTAATAATACATGCCTACTTGATTCCCGTCATAGGTAAGCGAGGGGGTTATTGTTCTTCCCCTAGTACAAATAAAATTCGTTATCTAGGGTTTTACTACGTTTTAACTATCCGAGGTGGGGTGGAAGGGAAAGGGTTGACGTTGCTGCAAGGGTTCTATTCAATGGGAAAACTGTTGATATTCAACTGGTGATTCATCATGCATAGCAAACAATGGGCAATGCAGAAATTTAACGGTTAATTCTCGACTGAAAATGAAGCACGCTTTTTTAAGAAATTGAACATTAAATAGATGTGTCACCAAATATCACGTATATTTAGTTTTTGACAGTACTTCTTAGTGTTGTTTCCAGTTCCAATGCTTATTTTTCAAGTAAAAGCTCAAAAACCTTCAGTAATGTAACACATTTTTGCTACTATTGTCTTCAAACGAATGTTGCAAAGAATAATTGCATAATTACATTATAGTTAGAATATATACATTATAAAAAGCGAACCAAATCAGGAAACGTTTCCCTGTATCTAATATTGCGTGGCTAGTCTATCAAACATTCAACGTCTTTTGAGAAAATATTTATGAAACAATAATCCCATTTTAATCTGGGACTGGCGAAGATTGAGACACCTACAGAGAGAATAAAAAAATCACTTTGAACACCTGTTTCATCGACTATTTTCTCTAGGACATCTATTTTGAAACTAATAAATATCCGCAAACCTCATCAAAAATCAAACAAATGTGACAGTAATCAAAATACAACGATGAGATCCTTGCCAATTTCACTGTAACTGTTAAGGCAAAACGACTTTTCAGAATATACAATTTTGCCTATTTACGTCACATACTGTATTATTATGTATAGATTATTTTTATGAATGTATTTTTTTTTAACATTAAAAATTAGATATATTTTCCATAGGCGTTGAATCTATGGGGCTTCATTTTAATTTAAGGCATGTCCGAAATTTAGGGCACGACAATTAAGGAGTGATTTCCAGTTTTTGAACATTTAAAATTGGCGGGGGTGCATAATTTGAATTTGATGTACATAATAGCAAATGTAATTTTTTTGATGATTTTAAAATTGCCATAATTTTTTTTATATACATATTTTTATGTGCAATTTGTTATCAATAATTTGTTGTGTCCAAATCTGAAAACAATGTTTCGCAGACAGAAAATTTATGACAAAATATTAATTCAAAAAAATAATTGTGATATATTGCGGGTATAATTTAATGCTGGTTGGAGTAATAGTCCGCAGAGTAGGTGCTTCCCGCAATATCATCAATTCTCATATGCCTTTAGACACGAGAAAATTTTATATGTTATAAAATAGATTGTTTTGAAATTTGGATCTCAAGGCATCTCTGTAAATTTTTCAACACCCAGAATGTTGGCAAAACCCGAAATGCACTCATATTCACAATAAATTTTCCTAGACTAAACAATCGATCATAAAAAAAATATTTTTCTAAGTTTATCGCCGTTTCGTGTTTATTGTAGTGCACTTTAATGTTGGTATTAATAGATTACGAAATGTTTTTGCAACACTTTAAGTGGTTGCGAAAGTAACACGAGTTTACTAAAACCGAAACTAAAATTCCACAAAGAAATAGCGACGCCTTATCGGACGGTGTGTATAAAATATATTTCCTGTTTATTTAGCGGCGAGGATACGTGCGTTTTCACGATAAATAACGAATTAATTATTGTTTTCCCATATACAATCTTATCGCGTTGTTTTGTCTAGCTACCGAAGGATTCCACATTTTTCAGAGATCTACATTATTTTTAGGCGATTACTTGAAGACCTCTCACGCATCACTCTTTTTTATCTTTCGGGGCATATGTTTCATTTGAAAGTGTCTCCGTTCCATTATTTTATTCCTAGGGAGTGTCTAATTTAAGCTCGTCATATTAGTGTTTAGCTTTTGGTATTTAGCCTTCATCAATCTTAGCCATGCACAAAGAACAAAACAAACAATGTAGTCTGATACATTGGATGTTTGTTATTTAACAATATTTACGTTTTTATAATACCTAATATATTCCTCAATGTAATGACGATTACCTTGCCTAAGAAAAATTTCACCTATCTTTTTATTTTTGAAAAGCTGAAAAGCTGAAAATTTGATTTTCGTTTTTGCCTACTTTTAATATTGCTCTACAAATCTTATAAATCTGCAAACACTTAGTTCATATTTGATGAAATTTAACGATTTTTTACAAAACGAAGGGCTCTAAAAATCTGTCTGGAACAATTTAATATACACGCTTAAAATATTTCACGACTTCTTCATTAATTCGAAAACATTATAAAGCAAGTAGACCGTGTTTCGTTCTAAACAAATTAGTCTCTGCATGGCTTTAATCGTGTTTAATCTCCCAGACGGTGTTTTTATAAATGATGAAGCCAGACTGACACTAGAAATACCAATTTCTTAAATCGTCTACACCATAGTTCGTTATGTAACCTTATAGCCACCGTGGACGGTGGAAGTAAATAGTTGTTCTCATTCTATATGGGTTAGAAACTTATTCCTCGTAACTACTAGATTAGGTTTTATAATGTATGCTGACGGCGTTACGTTCTCAAAAAAAATATACTCGGGAATAGCCGCGGCTCGTGGTCCCTCGAATTCGGGTTTTTCAAAGTCACCTCGGGTTCCAGTTGCCCATATATCCGGGTAACATATAACGCAAAAAGTTCGTTTTACGTATCCAGAGGGCAGAGTGTACCTGTTATGCCATTAGTATGTAGGTGTGCGAGGTGATTTGCATCAAATATAAACAGTTTAGAAAAAATCATGAAGGTATGCGCATAGTTGTACTTTGTGCTGTCGAGAACGTGCCTGGTTAATCAACCCCAGAAAACCAGACTCCCCGTTCCATCACACCCCTTGATCTATTCGCCAATATGGATTTGTTTCTGGACTTATGTTCATCATATCATTGATAGTGGCTCTATTTTTGAGGAGTTCATTCTGCTTTACTAAAAAATTAGAAACATTGGGTGCTTTGGGTGACAGACTCGATATCCCCAGTCATGTATTTATTACTTTGCCAGGGAGGTTTTGGAGTTTTTCAGGCTTTACAGGCGATTTCTACCTCTTCAAGGGTTCTTGATTTGCTCAAAAATTATGTTCCTCATATGACCATATTCGACATATTATTTAAATACGTATCCTGTCTGTAAATATGCAAGCCAACCCCTAACGGATCCTTACTCCTTGGCAGCTTTACTTGTATATTACAGATTTGACACGGTGGTGCTGTAACTACTGGAATATTCCGAAGGAGGTTTTTTGAAACGGGCTCTTCACGTTGTCTTGCAGTGTAATGCACCCTGAAGTAGAACTAACTTGCGCTTTTTTTTTCGTTCCAACTGCATTCCTCAAGTCATCGAGACTGTTTTTACAGTTTTTGACGTACTCAAACCATATAATTAACAGAACACAACAATTATTCTGACAAGCTTTTTATACCCACTTGCTCTTGTATTCTACAATTGAAACATTCGCCAGAAATTGATGCTGGTTTTACTACAATTTACGTCACAGCGTTTAAGAATCAAATATACATTGTTCAGTAGTTGAGAGGCGGGTTCTGATAGTCATGCATTACAGAAGGCTACTGCTACAACGTTATAGACTTTATAAAATCGTTAAAAAGTTTGGAAATTTTTCAACTGCCTTAGTTTTTTCGCTGTGTGTATTTAGACATGTTTTTAAAATTATATCAATTTAAATTTTCCGCCTTCAATGATGTGTTTAGTGCAAACTTAAAATCATAAATGCGAATTTATTATAAGAATTGAATTTAATGTTTTTCTAATAAATAAATAAACAACTTGAAAATTAGTAAAATAAACAAAAATAATATACAAAAAGTAACAAAAAACAAAAAAAAAAGTCTAAAAAACTATTATTCGTGAGAACCTAAAATTTCCCTAGATTCTTATGAGTTTCCCTATTTCCCGAGAGATTTGCAAATTTCCCTAAAATAGGGAAATTTCCGTAGAGTTGGCAACCTCGCAACTAAGTCCCCGTTCACACGGGCGGTTTTTGCCAACTGGCGGTTTCGTAGGTCGGCGAAATCTCTCCAACACTCGACGCTTTTACGCCAGCTTTTTGCATCCGGTATGGATTAAATCGTAGATAATTAAATATTTTTTTCCAGAGATTTTACCGGGCGGGGAAAAAACCGTCCGCATGGAATAGCACTAACGCGGTGTGACATGCGGGTGGAAAAGAATCGGAGCCCGTCGATGCGAATTCCTCGGAATTTCGCCCGGCGACACCTCAGCGAGCCGGCTGTTATTAATTGATACGACAATTTTTTTCCGATATGCCAAAGACACGCATCAGTCCGCCGGGTGCGCGGACCGTAACAATGTTAATTAAATTAATGAGTCCTGTCGAGACCAGGCTACAAACATAGAACTGTCGTTGGCGCGCAAACGAGTGCGACATTGGCAAATATTTACCTGTAAAACACGGCACAGGACCGGATTCGCCTCGACGCGCCGGTTTTGACGAGCGGGGCAGCGGCTGTTCGCGGCCTGCTCCGATAAATTTACCCCGCGATGGTATTTGGGATAATTAGTTCTGCCACATTATTTAGGTGCGCCACAAATCATCGAGCCTGACGCGCGAAGCGGGTACGGTGGTGCGCTAATGTGGACGCCAGTAAAACAGAGGAATCCAACGGGATCGTAGAATTTATCTATCCTTGGATGCTAAAAACTTGTATTTTATATGTGTACAGATACCAAATTGGAAGTTGCAAAGAAAAAATGACGAATAGTGTCTGTAAAAATAAAATAACCAGTTTAGAATTAATGAGAGTGTTAATTAAGTACGTTTTAAAGGGCCAAAATCGATGTTTTTTGAGATACAAGGTGTTGAAATAAAAAAATTACCTTTTTAAAAATGTCGTACTGGGAATCGCTCTCACTGAAAACCCCAGAAATCGACGCTGTTTGTTCCATTTCAAATGGTTTCCAAAATGCCATGTTGTAACAATAATAGTAAACAAAATATCCCTCTTACTTCTCTCTTCGCAATTGTAATATGAATGATTAACAGAATGGTGCCTATAATAAATTAAAATTATCTGAATCACACCAAATTCCGCACTGCTGCACTGCACTGCCAGGCGACTTGTCGACAACTGAAATTTATGACGCAGTCGACCAGAGCAACAGTGCGTATTGCTGTTTGTCCGCACGCTCATTCTTCAACTGGGCGTATACATTTCTACCACCTGCACGTTTAGTTCGACCAAACGTGTATCTGGGTATGGCTCAATAAATATGAGAAAAGTTTTTCAAATATTTCAATGCCGTGTTGCTGCGTAGCGACCGAGCCTGGTATATACTCTCAAGTTCTTGATTCTTCAACTGAAATCGGAAAGACTATAACAGTACCTACTATAAAATAAAAAAATTATAAATCGGTAAATGGTTTTTCTTTCTAGTAAAGGCGCCACTAGGAGTTAACGAATAACGAAATTTAAATGAACCCCTTAACATTACAAATAACGCTGCCAAATTACAACAAAATTGGGTAAAGGGTGTTTAAGATATTTACGAAATAGCAATTTTTTTACAAAAGTTTAACACCCTGTATCTTGAAAACGAAGCATCTTCGGACCAATGTTTATATGAACTTTTTGTCTTAAAATCACTCAAATACTCGTCTGTCGAATTTATTGTACATACTTAATTAACACCCTGTATATTTAACGTTTTGAGTTCCTTCAAAATTTAAACCTTAAAAGAGCATCTTCATACAAAGAAATTCATTCTACTATTAATCTATTCAGAAATGGAGCTATAAAACAATTAACTCTGGATTTTCTAAATTAATTATATTATTTTCACAACAATTGTTTACCTTCGGATTTTTTGTCATTCATTACAAAAAAAATGTGGCGCGCTAGTCTGCTGTCCTAGAATTAGGTCAAGTGATTCGACATGCACTGTTGCAAAGTTATAACCAAAATCCCCCAATGTTATAAACTCGACGCAAATTGTTATTGTTATACCTATTATAACATACAACTTTTCTGTTCCTTTGCGCTTAATCTCTCTTAGGCTGAAGTAATGGAACTGAAATATACTGTTTATTAGGGTGGCCCAAAAAAAATAGTATCTTTTTTCGCGTCTCTTGTGAAAATATGTTAGTTTATCATGTTTTAAGAGCCCCCTCAAAAAATCAGCTCAAAAAAATTTTTTAGAGGTCGCTCAAGATTTTTAAAAATTTCTAAAATCGTAAAAAATTTAATTTTTAAAAAAATTTATTTTCTCGTTATTTTATCATTTTCTAGGTTGAAAAAAATCTCGATTTTGAAAATTTCAAATCGAAATTTTAATTTCTAAAGGTCATAATTATTTTAACTTTCAAAGTATTATACCTTTGTTTTCCAGCGACCTCTAAAAATAAATATCAACTAATAATTTTTTTTAATTAAATTTGATGAACAAAAGAATATAAATAAATCACGAGACACTTAAATTTTGAAAAATTAAAAAATTATAAATATTATTTGATACAGTGCGGTAGTAAATTTTGCCTCGAGAAATTTTTAAAGTGCCTCGTGATTTATTTCTATTCTTTTGTTCATCTTTTGTTTTCTTGAGTTTCATTTGTTTCAATTGCTATCATTTTTTTATAGTCAGCAGTCAGATTTTACATGATTTTCCACAACATTCACACAAGTTTTTTTAGACATGTTAAACTGCCTTTTTATTCAGAAACCTTTGCAAACTGAATTATTTGATTTTCTTGCATCCCCTTTCAATTCTTCAATTTTTCTGTTTGTATCTGTCACTGTTCCGTCAATAGTTTTTGAATACTTTTAAGCGACAGCTTTATTTATTGAAGCCTTTATTACAGCAAGACACGTGACTAACTAACTTCAATACGTACTTTCACACATATAAAGCAGGCCTTGGTCTTAATGTTGACGATTTTGTTTTATAAACGTACTGGATAACCGTAATAAGAAACTTACAATTCATTTATCCATATATTTTCACACCGAAAACTTATCTGATCCTTTACCGTGCTCCCGTTGGATATAACGGCTAGACAGAGCCCGCCATTACCCCCCCTAAGGCCGGTCCTGGCGCGCAGGAGAGTGAATAGCATTACGCGTCACCAACGGCAGACGTCATCGCTGGCTGGCAGTCTGGGGCTGGTTAGGGGTCACATTGAGAGGGTGGGGAGGGGCGCGGCGGCCTTGGCTGCGTCTGGCAGCAGTCTGGGCGCACACACTCGCCCCCTGCTTGCAGGTGTAAGTGTCTGTCTGTGCAGTCGGACGGCGGCGGGCACCGCCCACCCCCCCTGCAATTAATAACCCCCCAGGCGGCGACGGTTGTACTTGGCGCTCGGCCGGTTGGGTTTAGATCCGGTAACGGATCGGGGGTAGCAGGGGCTGCGGCGGGGTGGTTATTATTATTAATAGGCGGCCGTCGGAAAGGACGTCACCTTGATATGTCTCGTATTAATAACTGATGCGTCCAATATCTTCAGCATTATAAAGTAACGACTGAGAGGGGTAAATCAGTATGAAACTTTGTTACTTCAAGTTTAAAATTATTTTTTTCGTCTACAGTTTAAAATAGGATATAGTAATTTCATCATATTCATACAAAACAGAGGTGTTCTTATAAAATTATTCTTATTATTTTCCCTTTTTTCATTTAAAAACTAACGTATATTGTTTTAATCTCTTTAAAAATCTGAAGTAATCCAGCGGAAAATACTTCAAATTTGTTTAAGATACTCGACCCGAAATAATTTTATTTTATATAAATACGAATTTACAAGAATTCCTAGTGGTTCTTTAAATGTACTTGCTAGACCCATTAATGTATGACCTTCTGTATAATTTTTTAAGAGATTTGAAATTTACTAAGTTTTGTTTTAATTTACATATCGCGAATTTAGTTAATAATAGTCTGCTTGTAAGGTATTTCCTCAATTTTAGGATTTATCAATATCTCGATGCTGTATAATATGTTCACCGAGCCTTTTTTCAGTAGTTGTTTTAACTTTAGTGCCCTTGAAATACCTGAAGGTGTAAAAATAACTTAATAGACATACTTTAATACAAGGTTAGCTAATATTTCATCTTTCCAATGTTCTCTAAATGTTTAAACTGAAACAGAAACTTAATAAATCTAAAACATATAATTGAAGAGATACTTGTGCTTTGAAATAATGGCGGTTTAAGGATTTTAGACTAGTGTTCTTGTTCTTACTCATTGTTTAAAACGTCAGGTAAAGGTTTATACCACGACAAATCTACTCCATATCGCCAAAAAGCAATATTTTGAATCTAATATAACACAACTCTTTTAAAATCTTTGACATTATTTTGGCGCAGAGACCTATAACGATGTTATTTTGAACATGGGCAAGTTTTAAGTAAATTAAATAGTCCTATTTTCGAACTCTGTAAAGTATAGCTTTGCCACTTAGAATCTAATATAACAATTGTATTAATGTTTCAATGGAATGATGACGTAGTGTAGTGACAGACGTTTAGATTTTTTTTATTTTATACTATCTTCAATATATTGGATTTAAATGCAAGGAAACTAATACTTTTCCAAACATATAGTATTTTAAAGTTTGATTAAATCTATTTCAAACTCCTAGTCTGCCTACACGAGAAAATTAAGATTAAAAAATTAAGAACGAATTTTGAAAGCAATTCAATTCAATGAATAAATTGGTAAATGCCAGTTGGACAGCACTGTCGTCGTATATTTAATACATTAATACGGCAAAGTGCAGCATCTGCAAGATCGTATGCACCTGAACGATCCAGACAGACCAACGAAACATGTTCTGAGAGCATTCGCAAAAAACGACCGCGATTCTTTTCCGGGGTGACCTTGGAAGCTCCGACCTTTCTTCATACCGCATTGTTATTAAAATTAGAAAAAGCATTCCGACGGTAAATCCTGGTGCTTTCCGGCGCATTAGTCGGCGACATCTAGACAAGGGCAAATCGGACCCGAGGTCTAGGTGAGTCAGTTTTCACCCCGTGGAATGTCGGAGAAATTTCTTACTCCGGTTGATTTGAAGATATTCAAGCAAGTGGATAGTGAAAGAGAAATATTTTTTTTCTATCTTCGCTGTTGCATTTATTTTAAAATCAATTGCGTTCAAAGTAAAGTCGGTGACAATCAGTTCTGGAAAATTACAAACACAAAACAATACGGACGTCAGAAAGTTGCTGTATTTTTTGTAAACAAACCTATTCCAAGTGATTAAAGTGGCTTCTCGTCGTTTTGTGATAATGTAACATCGATCCAATAACAAAGTTGATTTCGTAAATCGCAAGTAAATATTTCCTGCATATGCACTGTCTGTGTAATCTACCTCTCTGAAGACGGTTATAAGCTAGGGACTATTTTAAAATAAGACAATGTAGTTTAAATTTAAAAAAATGCCCTCTTTACAGAATTCGAAAATAGGACTATTTAATTTAATTAAAACTTGCCCATGTTCAAAATAGCATCGTTATAGGGCTCTGCGCCAAAATAATGTCAAAGATTTTAAAAGAGTTGTGTTATATCAGATTCAAAATATTGCTTTTTGGCGATATGGAGTACGTTTCGTATTGAATTTCCAAAACTGCTTGCAGATATTAAAATAAGCGAAAGAAGAAGTATGTCTTTTCCTAAATAACTGAATTTAACGATTTCAGTAAAAGAAAACAATATGAAAAGATTGTCAAAACTGATGCCCCACTTGAAAGTGAATCGAGAATATACAGAAGTCTAAGAAGTAGAAATCGAAGCATTTGTTCAAGAAGCCCTTGATGACAATGTGTTTAAGTTTGTTCAAATGAAATATATAAATTTTTAAACATAAGTAGTCGCATTATTTAAACAACTTATCCAATTAAACTAATAAGTTGTATGAAAAATAATTTTTTGGAAAAAAGTAATTTTTGTTCCAGTTAACTAAAGCATCTTTTTGACATTTTATGATAGTTTTCAAAAAAGTAATTAAACCATTATTTGTGCATCACAGAAGTTTGAATAGAAACCAATAAACTCATTATTATAAGAGTTGGTAGTGTCCAATATCATTGCAATTTCATTTAAATTCGCTCAAGATTAATAGCATAGCCACACAAAAAAAGTCCAAATCGCATAACATTTCCGAAGTAATTCGACACGTTGAATACGATCCTGTAGTCAAAATTCTTGACTTCACGGCAAATTGGGAGAAAAGTTTTTGGGTGAAAACGCCCAAATATGGATCAAAACTGATTTTTTCCTAAATTCTGTTCAAATATCTCATTTTCGTAGTATTTTTATTCGCTGAACACGATGCCATTGGCGAAAATTTACCCATGACCTCGATATTTCTCAGAAAATCCACTATTTGGGTGAAAACTGGCTAAAATACTACAAAATTTAGGAAAAAATCAGGTTTGACCCCTATTTGGACCAGCGCATCGATTCCTTCGGAAATGGTATGTGACCCTCTTGGGTTTGGACTTTTTTTGGTGTACCTCTGTAGCCTTTCTAATTTGACTTTCTGTGAATTACACAAATGTTCCAGAGCGCATACGTGCACCACGTGCTACACACGCCGACTACCCAATTACAAACCGCCTGATTGTGCCCTTTCCCTTTGTATCGGTCTGTGGCTCTGTGGGCCTCGTGTGATCGTGTACCGACCGTCCGCTAACCACCGGTTATTCACACAAAAGGTAATTAACATGTGTGCGTACGTACAACTCGACAAACTGCCATTATCATCTAACGCTGTTCGTGTCATTCTCCTCACACACACACACACACACATGTATTTCGAATAAATCATGTAATTCTCAGTCATTCAGGTCTTTTAATTCGAATCGCCCGACCGAGCTAGGTAGGCTCTGATAATCAGGGTAATGGTACCCTTCCTCTATATCATTACAACATGGGGAGAGGAGAAAGACTACTAATCTCTGGTATATTGTTTTTTTATGGGGAAATGCAAAAGGAACTGCCTCTTTCTACGCAACGAACAGTACATAGTTAAATAGTAATTGCTATTCAATGTATAGCTATTACGTTGGAATAGAAAGGTTGTTAAAATTGTAACGGAATTTACATCGCGTATATTCTGTCGATTATGTTGTTTTAATTAACAAAAGTTCGGTCCTTGTGATTATTTGGCCTGCGCGCTAAGAAACGTTCCCGGCGCGTTATATAATGCCGTTAACATCAATAATACAACAATCTAACATGGGCAGTAAATAAACATCGGTTTCGCCATAAATGGCGGGCGACAGCAATTAAAAGCGGCGGTACCCACGAAACGTAGCAACGGCGGCTGCCGGGGACCTCCATTCACATCGTAGAGGCGTACACGTGTCGCGGTACGAAATAGACGGACGCGGATGCGAGCGAGCTAGCCATTACAAAATTCAGAAATAGACGGGCTAGACTGAACAAAAATATAATGTAAACAGTAGACGGACCAACGTGTTGATGGATCCGTCGTTGAGTCATAACATTTTCTCGGTTTCTAGTTATCGGCAGACTGTCGGATGGTCGCAGAGGTAAACAGTTCGGGAAGTAAGAGTAAAGATTTTTTTCGTAAAATAATTTGCTTCTTCGTCCTTCCAAGACAGATATTTTTGATCAGTTGGTCGAAAACCATTTGAGATATATCGACGCGTTACTGCGAAAACATGCTATAGTCTGTTTGGAAATGAAAGAGAGTAATACAACCCCGAGATAAGAACCGGCCATGGGCGTGGTAATATTTCGTTTCAGGTAATTATCGGGTAACACTAATGCCAACAAAAATGCCAGGGATTGGAAAATCGACTATCTGCAGACTTTTAAAGGAAACAAAAAATGAACAAGATACTGTAAATCCTCCAAAAATCATATACAGGGAGGTCAAAAGTCGTTATAGATGATTTCTTCAAAAATGTCATTCGCAGAAAAGTACACTCATTTTATTTTAAAAAAGAAATACCAACGCTAAACAAAATTTTAAGTGAACTTTCAGAGGACAACGATTTGCCAAAAATCAGTAGAAGCAAATTATGGGCCGTCTTACGAGAGTTGAATTTTTGCTGGGAAAAGCAGAACAGGAAGTCAGTTCTTATCGATAAAGATGAAATTATTTGTTGGCGAAGATCCTACTTAAGATCAATTAGAAAATTCCGTGACGAAGGGAGGAATATTTATTATCTAGACGAAACTTGGGTCAACGAGGGATATACTGTAACAAAAGTATGGCAAGATAAAAATGTAAAAAGTTTTCGACAAGCATTTTTGGATGGACTTTCAACAGGGTTCAAGGCACCTTCAGGTAAAGGGCGAAGATTAATAGTGACACATATAGGTAGTGCCAGTGGTTTTGTAGATGGCGGTTTACTTTTATTTGAATCTAAAAATACAGGTGACTATCACGAAGACATGAACGCAGATGTTTTCGAAGAGTATTTTACACAGATGTTGGATCTTATTCCTCCGGGGTCTGTAATTGTCATGGATAATGCCAGTTACCATTCACGGCAGACCGAGCGGACGCCTACGACTGCTTGGAGGAAAGCCGATATAATTCAATGGTTATCCGGAAAAAACATTTCTTTTGAAACAAATATGGTGAAAAAGGAACTTTTGACACTTGTCAATCTTAATAAAGATCAGAAAAAATATGTTATCGATGAAATGGCAACAAATCGCCAAATAACGGTACTACGGTTACCACCTTATCACTGTGAACTTAACCCAATCGAATTAGTCTGGGCGCAGGTAAAAGGAGATGTAGCGCGAAATAATACGACGTTTAAATTAAGTGACGTGAAAATTTTGTTAAAAAATTCCTTGGAACGAGTAACTGCAGATAACTGGCAAAGATGTATACATCATGTACAAAAAGAAGAGGAGAAAATGTGGGAACTCGATAATTTAATTGACGTTACTGTGGAACCTATCGTTATCAATCTAGGAGACGAAGATAATTCATCAGAATATTCAGAGGATGAATTTTAATATACCTACTTTTTTATTTTCTTTATTGTACATTTATACAACACACTCTTATCTGACTACTCTTACTTTTATTCTAAAAATAATTTTATAGACTGCAATAAACAGTTATTTTTCGCTCAGGGAATTTTCTATGCAATGGACGAAATCTAGAACACATAAAAACTACGTCGTAACCCCTTGCTCTTTAGCCAAATACGACAGCATTCTACTGTGTAGATTCTGAGATATAGAAGAAAATTTTGTTATACTTGTTAATGAATTAACAGAGATCATTAAAAAAAGAAAATATATATTTTTAATTTAATCATTAAAACGTGAATTTCGTGGAATGCATTGATGAAAACAAACTAATAAAACTTGATTACCACAACATAACTATTTGCAAAAATTATTTATTTTATTGATTTTTGATGACACATATTCGTATTCCTCTCGTTTTGCTATATCAAATTAAAAAAAAAAACGTCTTAATAAGTGCTACCGTTCCCGAGAAAAGTCATCTTTTATCGCGCATACGCATCTTGAAACCCATGTGGTGCGCGGCTGCGCAGTTGCTCTCAGTCATCCCCACTCCCGCTCTGCCGAGAAATTCCAGTGACTACGATACCTTTCTTGATTTTTTTTCATTAAATGTTGAAAAATTAAAAAAAAAATCTAAATGGTTATAAAAGTGTAAAAATATGTACTTTTAGTATTGATCAGTTTATTACGACAAGTATTTCTAAAAAATTGTGTTCCCTTTCTAAACCTTAATTTAAACCCACGGTATGCGATATACTTTTTGAAATTTTCTTGATTAACAATCCTGTCAATCGAAAACCACGCGATTGATCGTTACAAAATTTTTAGGGTAGAATTGACATATTGAATATTTATAAACAATTACTTGTTTTGCTCCAAATATACATATGATTTTCTACTATTTTCGGCCATTATTAATGCAGAATTCAACTTTTTTTGATTCGCAGTTGTAATTTTATAGAAAATCGTCAAATAAACAAAAAATAAGGAATGACTTTTTTTCATTTAGGGCTTACTTTCAATGGTACAGGGAAAATATGTCAAAAACGGGTAATTTTTCGTTCTTATTGTATGTTTGTTGTTCACCTGAATTTAGTAGTGCTTCAAACACAAACGCCAAAGCCTACTTTTACTGCTCTATCACCTGGAGTAATATGCTTTGCTTAGATTCGAACTTTAACAGGGCTCTATAACAATCTGCTCATGCGCACTTTGTAAATACCATTTTGGTTTTTTCAGAACCACTTCTAATGAGATAAATCCTGTTTTAGTTTTTTTTTTCAGAATTAGTTTATAACAGTTCTTGTACTATTTAAACAGTACCAATTTTAAGTTCGGGATTATGACATAAGGAGCAGCTTTAAAGTTAAGGTATTATAATCTCATAATTATCAATATGGATTATGTTTTAAAGATTTAAAATCTGAAAAAAAAACGATTGTCGAACTTGGTAACCCAACATTGCAACTGGTACTACTGGTAACAAAAAATCCCTAATACTAACGATTCGTTTACAATGAACAACACAACACAAACCGTTACGCCTACACTCTACGACCTCAATTATTTGTTCTAATTTCGAATTTTTTTTAATCATCTGATTTATTTAACTTAAACACCCTTTTGGGATGGCTACAGTCTCCGTGGAAAAGTCCAAATTTATTCTGCGATTGTCCGTCGTAAATGCCGGTTCCAGCCAGCTGTGCATCGCATTTAGACGAAAAAAGAAGGAACCAAATAACAAAACGACACCCGAACAAAAGCTCTCGGACGGTGCTCGTCCTTCCGTCGGCACCCACACCGTGGTGTAGCGGTCGTCGACCCCACACCTGCGGCACAACCACCTGCATAAACACCTTTCCTTCAGCGTTGCCGATTTGGCGGTTTTCACCCCAAAAATGGGGCGCCCACAAGAAAGTTTCTGAAGGTAGATTAAAAAAGTCCAACGTACCTTTTAACCTTGCTTGCTCTAGTAAAAAATTTCAACTACAAAATCGGATAATACAAACTGGACAATTTGTAATATTAAAAAATTGAGGATTTCCAATTTTATTCTGAAAAAGAAACAGTAAAAAAAGTAATAAAACTATGTTATATGATGTGATACATTAGCAACAATATTCATTAAGATAACACTTAAATAAACCAACCAATATATGAAATCATTGTAGATATAAAAAGTAGCAGTAGTAGTAAATTTTGAACATCTACGAAAGCTTTCAACTTAGTCTGCGTATATCCCTGACAAAATGAGTTTGGTTAAGCTGTACATTATTTTTGTAAAATGGTTATTTGGATAGTTTATTGCACTACATCGCTACTGATAATCAGGAGGGGGATACCACTTCTGGTTATCAGAAAATAGTCCGTTAATCTAAGTACCGAATGGTTCTTCAGATCCGGCAACGCTGCTTCATCAGTATCATTCCCGGTCGGCGCGACACTATCATCGGCCGTGCTCTTCGCCGTTGCACCGGCCCCAGCCAGACTTGTTGGTGCTACCCCAGGGCCAGGCTAGTAGACGTCGCACACCTGGTCCTGATGGCCCTCGATATTAATGGGCTTGTTGGCTGGTGGCACGGATGCACGCGCCTTTTTTGGTTTCCAAAAAAATCGTCGCCGAATTAGCATGGGGAAATTCGCAGGTGAGAGATGTTGTTTCTTCGATGAATTAGTTGCTACGTGGCCTTTCGAAGAATGGTTTCCGAATTAAAACATATATTCGAAAGTCTGTCATCTACTCTCCTTATTTCTGTAAATAATTCTGTACTAATACTAATGGACGACTTCATGTCATATTACGCCGACTGGGGAAAATCATTTCATCGGCTTGCGGGCAATCAAAGCGGCGTGAGTCTCTCTCGAAGAATGAGGAAGAGAAACCTCGTCGTGTATTAATAGGAGTTTGCGGAGAGAAAAATAGATTTCTGAAGGTCTCTACGAACCGTAATCCTCAAGGTTCCAATAGTAGTTGTTGTGATGCAGCTCCTGACACCGTTAAGTATAATAAAATCCGGATCGAATGTATAATTAAATAACGTAATAATAATCCTGGCTAACCGTTAATAGTTGTGAAATCATTTCAATTTTGGGATTTCCCCTCGGTCAGACGAACAAAAATTCTTACGTAATTATATAATTACAATGACTTCAGTACTTTTCCACTTAAATAACCGAATAGACGAAATAGTTTGGCTGACGTGATTCATGTCGGCAAAGCGAAAATGAAATACTGCTTGTCAGGACGTTATTTTTCTCTTAGCAGTGGCTCATTCCCAGCATATAGAGGGTAAGGCGTGCGACTCCACAGGCGTATCATTTTAAAAGGTTCCAAAAATTGTTAAACATAGAATAGAAATGCCGATTTTGGTAAAAACTTACACTCATCTTATAGGAAGGTAGATACCTTTTTTATTTATACTAAAGTATGTACTCAGCAATTTGCTCTGCTAAGCAAAAATGAGGTACTTAAACTCTTATCAAAGTCCCCGCTGTGTCTCCGTAGTTACACAATTAATCGCCTTCTGCAGAAGCACTTTTACATGTCTAAATCTGAAGGTTGTGTTATTTCGTGTCACATAATTTTTTATGTTCGCCCAGAATAGTTCAATGGGATTTGGCTCGCAGTGGTATGGAGGCAATCAAAGAAGTGTAACATTGCGGGCTTTAACTATTTTATTTGGTACATATTTATTGTATTACATCTCGTCTGCTCTTTTCACGTAAAACATTGTTATTTCTTTCCAAATTAAAATTTCCGTGCAGACAATGCACAAAATAGTTTTATCAGGTTAGGAAATAGTAAAAATTGTATATTGCCTACAATTTTGGCAGTAGAGAAAATTAGAAAAGAATAAAAGTTAATCTTTTTCAGCCGTGGGTACATACAATCTGCTGTAACGGGCAGAATATATTCCCTTTCTAAATATTTCATTTCTCTTCTAAATAATAAACTTCTCTCCATTCCTCTTGAGGCCTACCCGTGTGTATCGCGTTTACGCAAGATATGCAAATGCGGGAATATATACCGCAGATATATGGGAGGATGTAGTATAGTAAATGTTGCGATAGCCGAGTACCGGAATGCTGTGGGTTGCGGCACTCTGCTGGATATCCATTATATTGCGCGATTAAAGGAACTGAAAGCAATTTCTATGAAGTAACCTTCATGGCTGCACCCACACGTAATGGTTGCATTGACAACCTTCACTTGTTTCGCCGCACGACTGCCACATAATCTAACAGTTTTAAATTACAATGTCAAAGTAGCTATGCGGAAACAACAAAGATGGCTGTTGGATATTAACGACGTCAGGCTTCCCGGCCTTCTATGATGCTGCTGCCGGCACGCTTGGTTACTTTTCACACTCCTGCAAATAAATCGTTGTGCTTTTTTTCGTTTCGTTATCCTTTACTGGCCAATTCATCCAGTAACGGTACTTACTTTGTTTTGTTAGTCGTTGCGTTATGAATTAAGCCGAGCGCGCACTTGACTGGGCTGGGTCGCAGGGACTGCCCACTAGCTTGTCATCATACCGAAGTCTCTTGCATTCGCTTGAAATTAAATTGAAGAACTGTATAGAATTGGACGTAATGTTGGACAAAATTCCGAGAATGTCTTAGTGAATACTGTAGAATTTTCATTCCGTCGCGTGTTACTTCCTTTAGAAAACAGCTCATAATACTATAAAATGTCTGAGGACCGCCTAGCCGGGTGTCTTGGCCGGTGGATTTCGATCTGCCGAGGTAGCGTCACGGACGCAGGCTGGAATTTGGATGGGTGACCTAAGGCAGGCTCGGGGACGTGGCTGTGGCAGCCTACCAGAGACTTGGGTCGCTCAACTTTTTCCGCATGCGTGTGGTCCCCGATATATGGTAATGAGAACAGAGCAAAGAAAATATGTAACTCAAGACCATGCTATCACACATAAACTGTACGAGACTTTGCCACCAAGCCACCCGTGTAGTAAATAGGATGGTTTGAAGAAAAGTACTCGAGTAATGAGGGAGGGTGTACAAGGGACCTAATAAGGCCTAAGTGCCGCGGTGGAAAAACAATTCCACCACCCTCCGACATACATACTATAAAATGTCTATCTGCAACTAGTTGACATTAAAATGCGTTATTACACAAAAAATTCCGTCATCCACTATGAAGCAGTAGAAAATATGGCAAAATAATAATAAACCGTAAGTAAAATAAAATTCGCTGAGGAATTGGGTTATTACTTAGGTCAGGGGTTCTCAAACTGTGGTACGTGTTTTATTTCTTTCCGTTTCGTAATTGAATACTTGTGTGGTACTTCTCATTAATTTTTTGTAATGCGTTTCAAATATATTTCCAAATATATTGTGTTTTTGATGTAAAAAGTGTTTTTAATTTAACTGCCCCCCCCCTGGATCTTATATCCTCCACATCAGACTGTTTTTTACTGTTTTTTGTTGTTGTTGATATGCAGTTAAACGTATACAATACAATGCTAGTAAATGACATCCTACTTAGTACTGGCCAGGAACACTGTCCTGATTATATATCGGGGGAAACCGGAGTTGACATTCAAACTCGCTTTGGGATGGCTCCGCCAAGTCTTGAAGTGAATCTTCGGTACGGGTCTGATATTTAATCTCTTTGAATTTAGACGATTTGGATTTGGGTTTGTGCTCAGTCTGACTTAGGATCTGGCTGATATCTTAAATTTATTTAAAACTGTTTAGCCCGAGCCCAGTTTTTTATGAAATTGTTTTTTGCCTATAAAAATTTTTATCATTTCCTCCACAACTACCAAAACTAATAACATGAAAGATATTTTCACGCCTCCAACGCATACCAACGCTTACCAACGCTCTTTATTACAATTTGCAAGTATGGAATAAAACATAAATTGTCTAGACGCTCGCTGCTACACATTCATTTAACTATTCCTTTTGAAACTTGGAAAGCAGAAACATCCGTCCCAATTTCGCTGTGAACTGGAATGTAAAAAGTGTAGGTATCTGAAAAAAAAAATCTTTATACTCGACAATTACGTATTCATAAATTTTTTACACCCCAGATAATCTTTTACTTTATTATTTGCGTCACGCACACGCTCTTCCATCTAGATTAGGGTCAGTTGTTGTGAGTTCTGTGGACAAACGAATTACAGTTTCCTTTGTTCCTTAAATCGTAAATCTCGCGATAACCGGAGTTCCTCATGCCCATCTCAACAATTATCTCGTTATTTTTTATGGTCGTGCAAGTTTATTTCGTCCTCCGTGATGGGACGTCTCGCTAATTTCGTCCACTCGGTTTTTTGACACCGTTTAACATTTCTCGGTTAGTTAATCAGACATATTGTATACGTATACTTGTCCCATTCGTCACGGATACTGTCATCCAGACAAGGTTACACAAATTGTGCATGTGATAAATTCGTTCCTTGTTTACATTAAATTAATTAAAGAATTCCATGATTCAGACACTTGTTTGAAACCTGACGCTGCAGACAGACAGCTCATGTTGTTTCTACGAATTTTGTAAACCAATCCAAAAACGTAAATTTGAGTAAGTCTCCTACTAAGTGATTTAATAAGTGTATGAATAATTGCGTTGGAAGTTCAACTTCAGATTGTATAATTCTCTTATCTAGAAACACACTGACGTCATGTGTAAAAGTATAAGGATTGATTTCTAGTCACTTTAAAAAAATTAAAAAGCGTTTGTTGATTTTCATCACACCTAAATTTCAGTAAACTGCGATATTGAGTTAACGATGACATTACATTTCTGTGTATTAATAATAATAATCACATTTAAATTCGATTGTAAGGTCCTTCCAAAGTAAATATTGAGCTAGTCTGCTTTATTTAAGATGTCTAGACTGTCTGTCGTAATGCTATATGTAGACATTACATATTAAAAAGAAAGAATTTGTTTATCTCATTTATCTAATACCTACCAATTGAAATGCATATTAAATAGAATTCCAATAAAGTTTCTCTTATGTCTACTTTATTAAAGTAATGTTAAGTAACATTACTATTTTTGCATTTGTTTCTTTAGTAATTTAATTAAATTAATAAATAATAATCGTAAATTAGAATTTTTATAAAATGTCCTTATAATGTTATGATAAACAATAATTTAAATTCAAAAGAAAAGAAAGAATATATCATGATTTCAAATTCGCCTCTAGGTGCGCCACTGGGTCTTTTGTTCGGAAAATCGTAGCCATTGGAATTAGATTAAAGTTCAGTCAGTCATTTTTTGTCAATTCCAATAACCTTGCTCTTTTTCGTGTGCCATTTTTAGTGAAGGTTCATAAAAATAATAGTGTTAAAAGTTTGCTCTTTGAGAAATATCTAAGACGACGACGAGTGAGTAAAACACAATTTATAAATTTTATTTTGATCTTATGTAGATGACAGTGGAACAGTTACGGTTATAAACTTTTTTTGTAAATATTATTTTTATTAATATATAATTAATTGTTTTACAATCGAACAAAATACAATCGAACTTCGATTTGCTCTAAACTAAGAGGTAAAACCTTTATTATACCATTTGTCATTTAGGTGTCTTAATATTCAGTGTTTCAAATTAAAAAAATGTATATAAAAATTTTTATTAAAAACTCCGTTGTATTTCAAGATCCAATCAAAATTTAACACATATCTCATACCAATACTTTCATATAATTTTGATTTAAAAAGTCAAAGTGTGAACGAAGGGTTGTAGCAATTGTTATTTCGCACTTTAGTGTGGGCAAAACTGTGGCTGAATCATATAATCTAGAAATAAAGTGAATTGAAATGCAAATTTCCGATTTTTTTCACCTCATTTTACGTTTAGAATAGACTAAAACATTGTTTTTCCACTACTAGCCTATAAGCCCACCATTATCGACCTATCTTTGACGCGTAAACTTCTATCTTTTTAACCTGGGTGAATAATGATGACCTTGATTGACCTTGACGCAGAACGTGGATGTTATGAAATACGTTTTTAATGGAGAGAAAATATCCAGAACATGTCAACAGGTAATTATCAGTATAAATTAAATTAATTGCAAATTTCTTTGTGCGAAATGTCAAATTAATCGAAAATTTATTTGTGTGAAATGTCACAAAGTTTGATTTCAAGCAAAAGAGTACCCACTTGATTCTTGTACATGATATCAGCGTTTTTAGAGTATTTATTCAAATTCCGTGAAACTGCATGTCAATTATTGAAACTAAGGTGTAGTAGCTAGTAGTGGAAAAAATACTGTATAAACCACGATAGAGAAGAGTGCCATTACTTATAGCTTCGATACCTAAAAATCCCTCGCTTGCAACTCGGTATTTTAATCTTGGTACCTCAGCTATAATGGCATACTTTTCTACCTTGGTGTATAATGTACTATTATTTAGTTATTATTAATAATTTTTCAAACATTTTTTTCATTAATAATTTTATTGTAACATGTATTTGTGAATCTTTATTGATAATATTGTTTAAATTAATATTTTTATACAAAGTGCAAAATAAACATCAATTAAAAGAAAAAGAACAAAAAATCACAACTTCAGAAAATGCCTATATTCGAGATACCAGAAAAATCGATATAATTTTATCGATATGGGGTACTTTTTTCTTAAAAATATAGACTTTGAACTTCAAAATCCTTTTTTTTACTTTTTCTCTAGCCATTATTTATAAAAAAAATACGAATTAAAAAAAATTTTACCCCAGTTTTGATATAAATACGTTGTTTTCGTTAACAAATAAAGAAGACATAAAGGATCAAAGTTGGCGAAATCCCAATTCGCACTAGTGTGAACTGTAAGGTGGTCCACCCCAAGTGTGACCTTTGAGGGTTAAGAATGCATTAAGCCCTAACTTAAGGGCCACGTCACACGTCCGTCGTGGTAACGTAAACATCTCGAAATTAACTCCATTAGTAAATCCAAGATGTTTTCACAAGACGGCTCGTGTTTTTCATATTTTTAGAAGACGGTGATTCCTGTTTAGGTTCGACCGTCTTATTTATCTTGATCATTATTTATTTTCCATTTGCGTTCGGGATATTTCGGAGCATATTCCTGATTTGTTGAAAAACGTAGGTGCTGGATGGTTTTGGCGTTGTAGTTATTTAGTTCTCGGATGTTTTCATGACCGTTTATTTCTATTTTTCTTAATCCTTTTCAGTCATCATAATGACAATAAACATACTTCTGTGCCTATTTTTCTGGGTTGCAACAATTTTGTTATCAGCAGGTAATAAATAATTTTATGAAATGTAGGACAAAAGACAAGTAAACTCGTTTGTTGATATTGTTTTATTTTTCTTACCCGTGGAATTATAGAATTAAATTTGCGCGTCTACTAACAAACGCTATGATTGTTCAAATAACACTCGTTTAAAGTCACTATAAAACCAGTTTTTTAAATAAAAAAATTGAACGTAGGAATATGTTTTTCCAACAAAGCGGAACAAAAAAAATTGTTGAGTGTGTAATTGGATATCATTTGTCAAAACTGTTGACAGACCAAGACGGCGTACTCTGCGGTAACGTGTATTGCCTAACATGTGCGTTTTGTCTAAAATCAACCTTCTAAGGACACCTAAAAGGCAGGGACGGTACAATACAATTTCCTGGGTCTGAATGAGATAATGCCTAGAGATGAATCTACTTACATAATCTCAACGTAATATATTACAATTTCGCAATTATGCACAAAACTTTTATGCAAATTAAAAATTGCAGGAAACGCTAAATTGCCCTGTTCTAGATATATTAATATGAATGATTTTTTCATGTCTATTTCCCGTGTCTGGTCGGATTTCGACACCGTCTCGCGCAAGCAATTTACCATTTAGGAAAGCGAATACGAGATAATATACAGGGTGGTCCTGTTTTCTTTTAATCAAATTTAAGGAACAGGCAGATTATCAAAAATAATAATTTTAATGCATTTTTAAATGAATCTTCATTGTTATCGTAGAAAACCACAAATGGCGAATGTCGTCATTAAAAAAATTGATATGCCATTGGACGCAGAAATACAAATATGACTATTTTTTAAAATATTTTCTTGTTTTCAATAGAAAATGGTCTTAATTTTTTCTGGTAAATCTAACAGTTGCTCAATAAAAAGCCTTCATTTAAAAAGTAATAAATAATAATGTTCAAAAGAAATTCTGAGAATATTTTACTTAACTTACTTAAAATGTAAAATGTACTGGTATGTAATGATAATATGAAAAAATATCTCGCATAAAATACATTGAACAAATTTTCGCACATTTCAAAATTATTTTAATTGTATAGGGTGTCCCATTTATTCTAGACGTTATTTTATTTATATGTTTCAATTGGAACGTGCTGTATATTATTGCATTTTTTAATTTTGATAAATATGTACGTTTTAAATGGAAATTTTCAGATTGACTGCAAAAAATATTTACTTTTTCGTTGCATTATCAGAGATTTTGAAAAAATATTTTTTATAATTTGTCAGCATTGTATCATTTTTTTTCCAAATGAAGGCGTCTTCATTTTATATAACTGCCACAATTAAGGAGCAAATAAATATAGAAAATATGCGTTTACTGCAAAAGAAACATTCTGCAAAATTTGAACTAATATGCAAAAAAAAATTAACCTTTAACACCCCGTAAAACTGTTTTGGGGAGATAAAAGGGGACCATAAAAAAAAGTTTCTAATATGTGACGCAAATAAATAAAAATTACTCAAACCATTTTACAATTTGCTAATAATAGTTAGTCAAAAAAGTTTTGGTCCTTTGTTACATTATGTATTCTCGATGTGTCCTTGTATTTTACTACTAAACTACCTCAATTATTTTGTTAATTTACCTGTACCTAAAATTTAATTAAAAAAAAATCGGGTCACCTTCTACATAGCCCTTCGAGGGGCAAACCGCTAGTTCAAATTTCATACACTAATTTGCATTTTGCATCTAATTTTCTTCATTTACTGAATTCTCTCATTACTACCGTTGCAATCCCACTAGACATGTGAAATACCTATTAATGTCTGTTAATAGTGTTAATATAATTAATAATTAATAGAGATACAGCGAAAATCTGTTTGTGCTGCTAAAGGCAGATTTACGCCAGGCGATATGTTGTCGCTAACATTGAAAAACTAGTTTTTAAAGGAATTTGAACATTTCAAAGATATTTCCTTGTTCTAAAACCAAATTCCGACCGGACTGACCCTGATTTTTATTTTTTTCAGATGCTGTCGGTTGTGAGTGCCGGCGCCGCGGCGGGGATGGGCGGCATGGATCGGTTGCGAGGGGGCAGAGCTGCCCGAGAGCTGGCGGCGACGAGAGACCGCCAAGTCAGACTGCACGCGGTGCACACCGACATCGCCATCAACCTGCCGCACAGCATCGCGATGCCCGACGGCGAGGAACACCCCTTCACCTCCTCCAGGCTGCACATACGGGACGCAGAGCAGGTACGGCGCAAAAAAAAAGAAAAAGAAATATGTTTAAAAACCTTGGAGACGTATTTGCATAGTAAATATGCAATAATACCCTTTATATGAAAAAAAAAGTAATAATCCCAAAAGTACCACATCGATTTGTAGTAGCTACTTTGATATTTTACGTAATTAAAGAGAGTAGAAAATTAACATTGCGAATAACTAGGCACCATTATTATTTTTAGGATTCGTCCTTTCCTCAGCTTAAAAGATTATTTGGCTATTAAAGATAATTGATACTAATACGGTTGAAACTGCAAGCGCGAATTAAATTTGCTACTGTGCGTACATAAGGCGTAATTGGTCTAGTGAATGTGTTAATTAGACGACCCGTAATGTTTTCTCAGACGGATCGTCAACTAATTACGAAAATTGTCCCATATAACATTTTTATGGGGCTGCGTCTGTCGTGAGTCTTGCTAACAACTTAATTTTCTAAACAGCTCGTTTAATAATAATCACTAGCAAGGCTAATTGGCATCATAAAATTTGCCCAACTGGAAAATCTCCATGGCTACCTAATTAATAAATTTCACGGTATTGTAATTAAAAAATTTCTACCAAAAGTTACATTAAATATATATTTCTTGCGGAGTCACAGAAAATTAAAATTCACAGATAAAACTGTCACCAGCAAATCAATGTCAGTCTAATATTTACTTATACGAAACCAGATATTTACTTATCTCTTTCTATTTGATGTCTACTCGATCATTTTGGGATCGTAATATCCAAGCCAAGCCGAAAAATATTTTTGTACTTGTTTTTTTCTAGTCTAAAGGTCTAAGTAAATGAAAATATTGGAACTGTAATCTTACTCAGATCCACTGATAACATTGCGGATAAATAACATTTAACATCTATCAGCTATGTGGAAACTTAAGTTTTCCTAAAATAAACACCTATTGTATGTATGAAGTGGGATTTATAATTACAAAAAAAAATAACAAGCTCCTGGCAGTTCCTACTTATTTGTAAACTAAAAAGTAGAAGGTGACACTCGTTGAGGGCAACAACCTTGTCTAATTGGTGGAATACAAACCAGTTAATATACCTAACTAAAAAAATGCACTGTAATAAGTAAAACCTCAGTACAAAAAAGTAGAGTTAAGTTTCTATATGAAGAAAATAAGAATAATAAAAGTACATCAACATAAAACAAACAACCTACTCGGCAGATCTTAAAATAGGCAAATAAAAAAGGAAATTATTGCAGTCTAATAAGTCCGGTTACTATAAAAGTGAAAATGTGAAAAGGAACTTGTATAAATTGAAAATTTTTTTAAATGTTTCTGTTACAAGAACAGTCAAACATATTAAGGAATGCTCAACATTATTGTTTACTGCCGATACATTTGGATTAAATGATTTCTTAGGATTCCAGTATACCTACCTAACCTACCTAAAGTTTGATATGTTTATTTTATTCTCACACAATTTTCAGACGTATTAAATGTAAAGATACTTATGTAACTTTCCTCATTAACAATTCTATTCTTTTAGCAGGAAGTTTCTTATCATGCTTATAATCGACTAGATCAAGACGGCTTGCACAGGTGTTTTTGATTTCGCCGATTATGTAACGGCTATTATGTTGCCAAACAGCCACCGACAAGTTTGTAATTCAAATACAATGCAAAAGAAAATTTTACATTTGTAAAATTGTATACAATTTGTGTACAAGTAAATTTATCTAGGATTTTATGTTATAACTGTTGCAGAACGTATATAACTTATCTAATAACACACAATGATAAAATTTTAGCCTTACCTTTTGTAGATATCTTTTCTAAATGGTCACCGATTTTTCACTACAGTATTAATGAATTAATGTCAGTACGTATTGTCCTTTCTTATTATTAAATACTCGCTAGAATTCACAAAAATATATCACAACGGTAATTATTCAAAAGGTTCACTAAAAACACTTATACCTACAGCAAATTTGCAACGCGCCCGTAAGTACACTACTGCTTTCAGTTGTTTCAACAACCTACATCGCTTCTCATCTCATCACAGATACTTTGATTTTGCCGATTATTTGAGCAGTCAGGGTAGTTTACATTATTTTTAAAAAATAATAGAGTTTTTGCATTAACATGGCTGTATGAGACGAAACAACGATTATCCCATAAATTTGATTCTATGGATGATTTAAAAAGTTCACAAGAGAAACACTACACTACGAAACGAGGCGGTTTTTCTTACCACTTCTGAAAATAAAAATGTCACTATTAGAGCCGATTTCTTTTGGTTTCAGTTTTCGGATCTAAACGCGTTTTGATCCCAAAATCACGTTCGTAGTTGTTTTCTTGTTTCCGGATCTTACCAGATTATGTGATCAGGATCGGTAATCCCCTTTCACCTATGAATCAAACTTTTTCTGTGATTCCAACTTTTGATCACGATCACATATTTAATATAACTTTAAAATTGTGGTGGTTTCTCCAAGAAGGCAGTTACTATTTTTATTTTAATTGTGCCCAGAAGAATAGGTATACATAAACGACATTTAAAATCAAATCAAATGTCAACAGTAAACAAAATCCTGTTTTCTTCGAAATCGGATTCAAGGATCTAGTTCGTGTTTGTCTGATCCTGATTCAATGATCATGATTCAAAATTAAGAACGAAAGAAAACGGCTTAGGTCACTACTACTATCGGTAATCTAGATAGATGGCGTTATTGGCGTTCGGTTACAGGTTATGTTACTAATGTTACCATCGATCTTGTAGTCCTAGATACTGCATAGGCCCAATTTGTTTTGTTCAAGGGGGGTATTTTAAGGTACTTTACTTTTGATTGGCTGCTTATTCGGGCATGCTCGACATTATTTGTTTACATCATAGATTCATAGAAAATATATTCTAATTAATGACTTATCTGTTTGTCTTGNACTTTAAAATTGTGGTGGTTTCTCCAAGAAGGCAGTTACTATTTTTATTTTAATTGTGCACAGAAGAATAGGTATACATAAACGACATTTAAAATCAAATCAAATGTCAACAGTAAACAAAATCCTGTTTTCTTCGAAATCGGATTCAAGGATCTAGTTCGTGTTTGTCTGATCCTGATTCAATGATCATGATTCAAAATTAAGAACGAAAGAAAACGGCTTAGGTCACTACTACTATCGGTAATCTAGATAGATGGCGTTATTGGCGTTCGGTTACAGGTTATGTTAGTAATGTTACAGTGACTATTATATATTTTGTGAGTGACTCTATACAACAGTACAAGAGTCACTGTAGGATATGTTAAAGTCTCTAGATAATCTAGATATATAAGTGACTAGGTTATGTAATGTATGAGTCCCATAGACCTAGTCCCTACGATATTCTTTGTAACCTACACTTAACTAGGACTAGGCTCGTCTTCTCCATCTAGAACTAGAAGATTGGGTTCAGAATTAGAGTTGGTTGCCTAATTATAATTTTAATTTTATAAACATTAACATTGTTAAGAATGCCAAAGTTAATTTTTAACAGTGACGGTGTAATAATAATAGTAATTTCGGTGGCTCCGAAATCATGATAGTAATGAATTACTTATTGTTGGTCTTTAGCGTAGAGCGAAACATATGACATTTTCTCTGTAAATAAAGTGTGGTTCTTATTATCATTTTGATATATATCAGATTATAAATTAAATCCAGTAAAATCGTAATTATACTTCACAACGAAACATTTAAGGGATATGAATTATTCCAGTTTTAAATCGTGTTAGAAAAAAAGTGTCAACAAGAGCCAGGTATCGTAATTTAATGTTACAAAATAACGTAACAAAAGCAGCATTGAAATATTGGTAAATTAGTCTAGTCTGAGCTACATCCTGTGCTGTATGTAATATTATTTATTACATGTGGAAAAAGCCAATACGAATTAACAATAACTGCTTGAGGTCAACATTCTATCAAGCAAGTGTATAAATCTGAATCAATCTGAAGTTCATTTAACAATCCCCTAGAAAAATCTTTATTTGAATATAGCTTTCATAAACTGGGAGGTTTTTGATAAATGTTTATTTTTACTAAATGAAGTAAACACTTTTTAAAAGCACAATTAATAGGTAAAAATAAAAAATTGTTTAGAATATCTTTGTTGTACACAGACGTTCCATTTTAAAAACTCCCCAGATCAATATTTCAAAAACAGAAAGAGATATCTAAGTTCTATAAAATACATATGTTAATTATAGCATTTTTGCAGTGAATTTTTAAAATACTGTGATTGACCTGTAGACTTTTTTTGATTCATCTACAAAGACTATATGTTACTTACTTTGCTCAGCTTCTGTTTGACATTATTTTTTGATATCTCATTTAGGTCGTTAAAAAAATTAAAATATATGTTGTGACGTCATTAAGCAAAATGAATAGGGTGTTTGCCTACAAATATTGATGACTTGTTTATACGTTATATGCTTACTAACACTTTTTAATTTTTCTAGGAATCTGAAATCTACCAGAAATGCATCCGACCACCACCCAATCGCACAGTATTGGAGAGCGAATCGCCACCACCCTACCGGTCCAGTTCGGCGGGTGTCCTAGCATCCTCATCGAGCTCCTCCAGCGGCAGCGACTGGTCGGCTGGCTCGGCGCCGCTGGTCGTCCGTTGCCATTCGATGTCCTCAACGTCCAAGCCGATATCCTCGAGTTCTCACCCAAACGCCACCAGCCAAAAGACTGATTTTTTACAAAGGACTGTTAAAATTTTTACCGGCAAAAAGACGCAGCACCACCAGCCGCCCCCTGCCCCCACGTTACCCGTGGTCGTCGTGCCGGCGACGTCCAGAAGTCGGAGGACGGACCCCAGCCGTCCGAAGCCGCCTCCGGGAGTCTGACCACACGTTCCCACTTAGTTGACATTAAATTTGTGAATTGATTACTTTAAAACAGATTCCATAACTCATTAAATTATATGTTGTACTGGATGGTCCAAAAAAATGCTTCCCGAGTTTTTTTTTGTACGACTCAGTGATTCATTCAACGACTATGAGGACGTTTAGCCTTTTATAAAATAATATATATTTATCAGTGAACTGGACACTTTTTTAATGTGGTTTACATGTGTATTATATCCAAGGAGAACTCTAAAGTAGTAATCCTAGGAAGAGGTGGGATATCCCGAACATGCGGTGCCAAATATAAGGAGTTTGTGTACTGTGTACATAGTTTTGTAAATGCAGGGCAACATCTTCAAACACACACCAAAACATAATATCTACGTATTTTCTAAAGCCGCAACTTTTACTCGTACTTTTTAAAGTCACACGCACCGGAACGACATCAAAAGTCAGTGTTTCAGGTGAATCCTTGTCACATATTTATGGTTAGACGAATTGAACTTTGGAGGAAAAATACTAGATGGCGACTCTCAAAAGCATATCTCTCACCCTTAAGGTTCACGCGAAAACATTTTTACAAAATCGCAAAAATTGGTATCGTAAGAAATTTTTAATAAAAGAAATTTTTAATAAATTCTGTTCTATGTTATCCTGCACCATCAATGAAGAAAATCTATTATATTAAACGTTTAATTTTCATTCAGTGTTAACATCTAGTTACTCTAGATTCTTTGCCTTTTCATTTGTTGCAATTAGAAAAGGATACAGCACATCCAGGGCATCTAGATCTTGACAGGCATTTTTTAGGAGTGTCGCCATCTATATTCTAGTCCCTAAATTTGACGAGTTGTCTGACTATAGATATATATGTACAAACAAAGACTAGACTCAAAATTTGTCAATAAGAGGTTGTGTCAAAATATTTTTTTACAAAATTGTTTTATCTAACTAAGAAATCAGTTTCATGTAGAATTCCTTTAATTTCCATGTCTATATCCACTTGATTTGCCTATTTTTGCAGTTAAATATCGTTGCTTATGTGGCCACTTTAAACACACGTAATTTTATTTTAATTTTTTTTTAATTGGTAAACATTTTGGTGTGGTTTTGAGGCGATTGCCCGGTATACTCGTAAACGGAAAACATATGATATTATTAAATCAAAATATATTTGGCGATAGGCCGCAACTTGCTACTATTGATATTCCAGTAACCTAAATTATAAACAATTGACAGTAGAACATTGTTCTGTTTTTAAATATTGTTTATTGAAGAAGAAAAATACAAAATGGGATATTAAGTGCAAAAAATGGAAGATGGAAGACTTGAATAAAGGACTTTTCTTTTTATGCTAAAAAAAGTGTTCATCTGTTAGTCAAACCGTGGTCAAACTAGCTCCAACTAATCATCACTTCTGTCTGTCTTCGTGTGACCCTCAAAAATAATTGCCTACTTCAAAAAGTACGTTATCTTTTTTGCAAAATAACTTTGTTGGTTTTCGTTTATCGTTTATTTTAAATTTTGAAAAATTCGGTAGTATGTTTCAAGCACCAGTACCAAAGAATATATGCTGTTAAAGAAAAAGTCACGGATATTAAAAGTATAACTTGTTTTTATTTCGATATAAGATATTGGGAATATGTGTTTGATACGTGAAAATGTAAAAAACTGTGCAACATACAAAAAATTAACAAAGCAGTGTATTACGTAAAGAATTTTGTTGCTATATTTTTTTTCATAGATTTATGTTTTACCGTTACAATGCATATTCCTAAGTTTGTTCATTGTTACCTGTATTCCATTTGTATAAAAAAAATTCTGTTTGGCACTCCTAAAAATATACCTTGTTCCATATTTAAAATAATTAAGCAATTCGTTATTTTGATTTGCAATCGGTTATCTTCCAAAATATGTATAAAGTAAAATTTGTTTAGTCTCCCAACTGTGAAAAGAATATGTAATTACAATTTGAAATTATCTACATCTAAAAAAAGTTTTGTAAACATGTCATAGACTTTTATCATTAATGACGATGTTTTTTGTTTATCGCTTTTAGTACGTTTTTTTTTTAATTTCTTGCCATGTCATTTAAGCACACATGAATATGATCACACAAATCCGGAGCTGACGATTGAACGCCTTGTGTTGAATTATTTGTGAAGCTCTTAATTTCTAAATATTTATTCAATACAAAAGATGTATTATTGACGATTCAGAAATCGGTGTTTTAGTAAAATCCAAGTTCTGAGTATAAATAGGTACACATTTTTTTTTTCGACTAGGTTTTGAGCTAAGAATCGCATCATGTACGTGTACTATAAGAATGAATAATTTTTTGGATCAGTATTCATCAAGTATTAATTTTTTGTAGATAGCGTGAAACTGTTCAGAGGTGAACTGATTTGTATGGGTAACTTTTTTTTATTAGGAGAAATTGTGACGTTTAAATCGTGTTCAGCAGTAGCTGCTGATACAAGTGCCAGTTCAGGTTTTAGGAAGTTCGAAGTGTTATTAATTTATTTTTGTTTTTTTTTTAACATATTTCGAAAAGAAATTCTTTCAATCTAGTCATTTTGATCAAGTTGTGATTGGTTTTGAGGGTGCGCACTTGAGCAAATAGATTATCTAGCAAATGTTAAATTATATAATTAAATATATTGCAAAAAATATTATATGGTAGACAGAACCGTATATCTAGTGGAACATAAGCATTATTGTGATGATAAGGTGCTTGGGATCATAATATGTGCATATAACTTGTAAACCAACAAAAGACAAACATATATTCCTATAAAAAGTTTATTTTTTGTATCGAGTAGAGTAGTTATTATTTATTTTCAGAGCATTTCCCAAAAACACCTATTTTCTAGTTGTAATTACTTCAGTGGTATATAATTTATTTTTTTTATTGCTAAGGTGCGACTTTACATTAACTATAATAAATTTGTCTTATCAATGATTTCGTGATGCTATTTTAGTTTGTTTTAGTCAAGATAGCTTAAAAAAGCGAATGCTTATTAAAATAAAGTCACGAACTACCTGTATCCTTTGATCCAATTTTATAAATTATGTATTATTTATTTTTTATTATATTTTTTGTATACTGTTCCATAATAATAATATGCAGCTTAATTATTTGCGAAACAGATCTGTCGTATTTGTTATTTTGTCAGTAAATCTTATTTATTATATATTTTTTTATTAGATCTGCCAAGATCTGTTTCCCAAATAATTAAACACTCTGTACATTTTATTCCCATAGATATCTATAGTAAATAGTTTTTTGCATATATGTATGAGGCCCAAGCCGAAAAAAGTCATAACAACAAGAAAATTGTGATTAAATTTTATTATTATAATAAATAACAAATTAATGAAAATGTTTTTGTATTAGTGAATTATTAAAACAACTTAAATTGTAAATTTCGTTTTTGTTTTACTCTTTGACTATAGTTTTCTATTCTGTTTAGAGGGACATCATATGTAATAATGTGATTTACTTATAAGTGAAAATCATACATGAAATAATAAATCACTTTCATTCACTTTGTTTTATTAACTATGGTGATGTGGCTCCACGAGCACCCAAGTGGAATCAAAACGGGCAAAATAAACAACAATACAAGCAAAAAAAAATATTTGTGAAAGTTACTTTTAACATCGAAACTTTATTTTTTGCACAAGAAGTGTCCCCATACGTAAAAATTGTGAAAGAAGTGCAGTTTCACTAAATACACCCTTTCCTAATGCTCACTTCAAATTTGTGTGAAAGTGGACCATTTTTTTTATTTAGTCCTACGATACAGGTAAGTTGTACCTGTTTTCTTACAAACCTATCTATGTTGTTGGTTATAGAACATTCCAAGAGTAGGTGCTCAGAGTAAACAGACTGTACACTATGCGAAATGAGTGGCCCTTTGCAATTTCCTTGCAAGTAAGCACTTGTAAAAATGGCTGTTTGATTTATTTCAGTTTACTGTTTTGAAACTCTGGTACCTACCTTATAAAATAAAAATAATAAACTGCTGATGATATTCTTAATATAAAAAAAATATATATTTTTTATTTTTTCTGTTTAAATTTGAAATTAATACTAGCATTTCACCTTTCAACCTTTATAATGTAGAAAAGTAAAAATTTTGTGAAAACAAAAACCTCTTCATATCTATCAATAAATATATACAGCAGGTCCCGTTTTTCAGGTTACCTCTGAAAATGTGAGAAGGCTGTGGACTTTACGCAAGCCAATTTTTTTACAAATAGTACCCTGAAGGGAGGTTATATTCTACTAATCATTTTATTGATGGAACAAAAGCCTGGCCTACTACGATTTTTTAAAGGGGTGTTTTTCCAGAAAGTGGCATTAGGCATTTTTTTTATCAAAAATAATTTACCACGCTATTCAACACTCGTCAAGATCCCCATATACCAAATTTCAACGACGAATGTCTATTAAGTGTCTTTTTATGTGGTGCCAAACTTCGAAAATTCAGACAACTAAAAATTATAATAAGCAGGTCACAGGTTGCCATGAAAGTGAAAACAAGTACCAGTCGGACAAAGAAAAAACAGACACTTTTAACTGCGGCCACAATAAAAATAATAATTAACATACAAAAAATGTAGGTAATAAATTATAAGTATTAAATTTTAGTTTTCTCAAACTATGGACTTTTACTTTTGGGGTTTTATAAAACAAAAAGCTTATAAAAACAGACCAAGGAATTTGGATGACCTAATGAATTACATAAGACAAGCTTGTGCAGTGATTACTCCACAACAGCTATGTAAATTATTTTTAAATTTGAGAAGAGGATTGGAAAAATATGTTCGATTGGAAGGAGGTTTGGTGGAGAAAACTGAAACTTAATTTAGATTAACGTTTTGCAATTTTTCTGTTTAAGAACTTAGTATTTATAATTCATTAAATTTTATTATTTTTTATAATTAATTAATAATAATAATGAATTAATATAATTAAAAGTTTTAAATTTATAGTGCCTTTCTTTGTCTAATTAGTACTTGTTTTCACTTTCATGGCAACCTTTGACCTGCTTATTATTATAATTTTTAGTCGTTTGATTTTTCGAAGTTTGGCACCACATAAAAAAACACTCCATAGACATTTGCCGTTCAAATTTTGTATATGGGTATTTTGATGGGTATTGAATAGCCTGGTAATATTATCTTTTTCGCGATCGGTAAAAGGGTTATGAAGTTATTAATTAAATTAGTTTTATTTTTGACAACTTTGAAGACCTGTAACTCAAAAACCAAAACCTTTTTATTTAACTTTTTGTTCGTAGATCGTATTTATTTATCGTCAAACGTTGTCGGTAAAATTTGAGGACACCCTGTATAGTCGAGTAAAGGTTGGCAATTTGAAAGCATTGAACTAGCTCTTTTATCTATGAAAAATGAATCTCGCCGTGCATTAGCATTATCGATTCTTGTAAAAAATACAGTATGCTTACAGATAGAGGAAGACTATTTTGTTTTTCACTTTACAGAGATGATTCTCGTTAAAAAATTCTGCTTTCTAGGCGTTTAAAAAAACGTAATACTTTCTATTGCATTCTACTTGTACCCACTAAGATGTGCGTTTTTCTCAAGGGAATAAAAACGTAAGTACAAACCAAGTGGGTGGGTATGACTGGATAAAAAACACGTTCATGGACAAATTCGAAGACTGTGATACCCTTCATCATCCGAGCCTTGTATTACATTTTACACTTCACAGGTCAAATAAATGACTGGGAAAAAATAATAGCCACCAAAACTTTAGTAGATCTTTTTATTGCAAATATAAAGCTACTATATAAAAATACAAAAATATAAATAAAATAAATTAGTTTTAGGACTAAAATAATCGCAAACCTTAGCAAAGAACTCTTCTTTATCTTTTATCCTTATATTTACAGGGTGTTTTGTAAAAAAGTGCTGCATGTTGAGAGGTGGAACATATTACTTTCAATTATGTTTGTATAAGTGGAACTTTATCGAAAATTGGTTTATAAATACCAGTTTCCAGATTTACCTTAACAAAGCTCCCGTCATTTTGTTTTCTACGTAAGTCCTCGCCTTAACATTTTCGTCTTTCTCCACCTCGTCGCACTTAAGGGGAAGGTGGTTGGGTTCCTTGCACTTCCGACAGGACTCCTTCATTAAGTACGGATTAAGACATCGGAAAATTTTGTCCGATCCGTTGAGGATGTTAGCAAGTCACAGAAGGGGCAGGATTCTAGTTCTTCTATACCAGCGGTCTTGATCTCTGCCACCTTCTGGGCCCACTTTGAAAACGTTTTGAGTGGTAGAACACTCTCACTTCATCTAGTGCCAACACTGCCCGATGCAGATCCTACCTATATCCGAAGGCAATGTGAACGGTATGCCAATGACAGCGATGGCTTAAAGGAATTTATCAATCGTGATCGAGAAACGAAAAATTATCCCACTTTAAAGGAGAATAGGAGGTAAACGCTCGAATGGTTATTAAGTTATAATTAACTCTTATTTGATTATTCCATGATAAAATTAATATGGAAATAAATTTCAAGAATTCTCTTTGACTAAGTGTTAAATCTTTCTTGTTTGTGTAATTTTCAGAAAACAGCAACTTTCTGCCCAACAAAGGGATTACACAACACGATTTAATGTAGAAAATTTTATAAATCTCTTCCCCGAACCAGAAAAAATCTTTGAAGATCCCGACAGGAGCATTAAGTTGGACTCGCGCTCAATGAACTACGCTAGCGCATTTTTTAGAAATAGGCACAATAATATCTCGGTAAAGACGATTCAAAAGGTACTGACCGAGAATAACTTTAAGGCTTTAATCTGTGACAAAGTCTTGAGCAGTTACGTTGAGCAAAATGCCACCATGAAAACTAAAAGAAAGCCTGTTCGGTTACACAAAAATTGTGATAACATCCCGCTGTTGCAAGAGATAATTTAAAATAAAATCTACTTTGATTAATTTTCTTTCTAATTTTTTTCGTAACGCTGGTCCTCGTTAAAATCTTCCGATTTCTGCTGTTCTTCGGCCACTATTATGTTTCTAATCCAAACTCTTTTTTTCAGTGGTAATGACGATACTTCTATGTTCCCACGTTGAACGGGATTGACCTAAACATTAATAGAAAAAGAAATATTCATTTAGGCAGTTTGTAATATACGTATACGAAAAGCGTGAAAAAAAGAAATCGGGATTAAAATATCTTCATGGGAGTACGAAAATAAAAGTAGCTGACAGCCTAGTTGGGGCAGGGGCGTTTAAAACGGGGTAAAATGTACCACTTATCGAGCGTGCAAGCTGTGTGCGGGAAATGCATATATCTCGATTACTCCTTCACCGATTTCGACTTGGAAAGTTTCCTATCATTGGTTCGGTTACCAATACATGTGTATAAATATATGTACTTATACAGGATGTCGCGCTTAATTGTGATACAAGCTTGTAGCTTCTTTATTTTTTGACTGATTTCAACTATTTTTTTTTTAGAATGTAGGATAAAAAAACTATCTAACTGTAACACTGCTGCTTTTATTAATGCAAATTTTTCCAAAAAACATATTACGTATTCTCATTTAGCATCCCTTAAAATGTCATATCACCAAGTTTCATCAAATTCGATACATATTCAGACGAGTACTAGTTTGCCGTGCATTGCTTTAATGAAAAAGCAGTAGTATCACAGTTAGATAGTTTTTTTACCCTATAAAAAATTTTTTGAAATCAACCAAAAAATAAAGAAGTTCAGGCTTGATTTTCTTTCACGACATCATGGAGTGCTCGCACAAAGATGTATTGAATTTGATGAAACTTTGGCAAGACGTTTTAAGGGATGCTGAATGAGAATACGTAATCTGTTTTTTGGAAAAAAAATCGCTAAAACCAATCAACTGTTTTAATGTCAAGAAAATACGCCCTAGTTGGCCGTAAATTGCATTAATAGAAACAGTACAGTTAGATAAAGTTTTTTTAGCCCACACTCCATAATAAAAATTTTTGAAATCGACCAAAAAAAAGAAGTTACAGGCTTGTATCACATTTAAGCACGACACCCTGTATATTTCATAAAAATTATGCATATTGTATAGGGAAATTGATGATTTTTCCATTGTACAATCATTTTCAAAACTTTACCAAAAATTATTAAGTAAAGAGCTATAATGATAGCGATATTCATGAAAATTAGAGTAACAGCGTTTTTTAAAACTTCGTACTATCTCTGTAAGTTTTTGTAAACATGTAAATTTTTCCCAACATTACCTTTATTTGAAATAATTTTTTTTTTTTTACTTATGAGGTTGACTTTTTATTTACCTTACTCAATTATTTTGCAAAATATTAAAATATTAAAAATAGGCTGTTCCCTGCTCCCCCAAAGGTCTAGAATATATTCTATGAGTTGCTGATATTAATCTGATCACGGGGCAATTTTCGTATTTACCCCCGCACCCCCAGCCCCCGCCCCACAAGGGTTGTCAGCAAACTCTGAAACCCTCTGAAACATACGACCAACACATTAAAAATAAAATTGGCCATTAATCCGATCACGGGGGATTTTGACACCAATCTCTTCGTCTACTAAATGGGGACTCAATCAAAATCCTTGTTGACCATTTTTATGCATGCAGTATGAAACATCAGGGTGAGATTTTATGGGAGTCACTATCTACCACTTTTTATTTATTAGTTTACAGCAAGAACAGTTATAATAGGAATTTTGCTTCTATAGAAAATAAATTAGGCAAGCAAATACTGTCTTAAAAAATTTTTTACATCTGTTGAAACGCAGTGGCGGTTCGGGACATTGAAAATAGGTGAAGCATATTCATCGATTGACTAAACAGAAAAAAAAAAATTGCTACAGCAAAAATTTTCTTTTCAAGGTCAAACGGCTTTAAATGAATCTGGAAATTTTTCATTGCATTTGCAACAGTACCGAAAAACTGACGTTCGCGAGAAGGATTTTTATTTAGATTTTATAAAAAATATAAGTTTTAGTTCGGCTCGTGGACTTCTAATGATCTGGTTTAATATTACTAAAAAATTAACTTTTAAAGTTCGTCGACATACTTTATTAACACCCAGTATACAGTATGATCCATTTCAAATCGTAAATAGCTCAGTATGTGACGGTTTTTAGGTCTGAATTTTTGACACATGCACCGATTGACGTGACATTTTAACAGTAAGTAGAAAATTACTCAAAAAACAAAAGTTACATAGTGTCGATGTGTGCTTTCACCTTCGAGGGTAGCAATGAAGGCACCCATTTTAACCGCAAAAATCAATAGAGGGATGAATTCTAAGCAAAAAATTCTCTATAAGGTTTTTTCCAAAAATTTATATTTTGCAATTGAAAATGTTGATTTTTCATCTAAAAAGTGCATGTTTTTCAACCATTTTTGATAAAAAAAAGTTTTTGAAATAACGAATCGGTTCATTTTTTGTTGATTACCGTAGATGTAATAATAACCGAGTTACCACTCTCTAAAGGTGATTGTTTATTTTTCGGAAGTAAAATTGAACCTTTTACCGTAAAAAAATGGCGAAACAACTAATTTTTCGAAGAAAATTAATATAATCTTTTTTAAAGTGCTTGGAAAGACCTTTAAAATGCTTTTTGAAAAAATTTCATAGCTCAAAAACTGGCGGAGTCATGATGAAAATAAAATGGTCATCTCATTTTTTCGGAGAAAAAATCAATAATAAAATCTCTGGCTGAACCATGAAAATAGAAACTAAGCGTAATCCATGTACAGTACAGTTGACTTTATTTAGGTACTAATAATAGGCTCTGCAAGTTTGACCAGTTTAGAATGCCTAAATTTTAAAAAAAATTGAAATAATGAAAAAAATATATTTAATTTTTAAAAAAATTTCCATTTTTTCGAAATAACTCAAAAACTAAACAAGATACGTGAAAAATGCAAGAGTTCAAAATTAAAGGACACTCTTTATAATATTTTTACTCTCTTTCAATTTTTCCTAGAGCAAAAATTAACTGAGATATTACATTTTTTAGTTTTTTAGTTCTTTGAGCCTTTAAAACTAAAAATCTCGAAAACGAAGAGTTCAAAACCCTTCAACTATATAGGTTGATTTGTAGCTCTTGCAATTCCCTGCAAATTGCTTTTTGGAGCGATGAAAAATATTAAAAATTAAAAAAGTTATCCAGAAAAAACGAATTGTATTATTCAGTGAAAATTGTTGGGCCGTGTAAATGACTTAACTTCCGATAGTTTCCGAGGCGTAATACACACACAAACACACACACGCACATGTCGAAACAGCGGAAGTCGACAGTGATGATAGTTCTTTAGATAATATGTAAATTTTTGATAATAAAGCATAATTCTACAGGGTGTTAAAAAAAGAGTGTAAAATATTTAAGGAGGTAATAGTATGAACCAAAATAAGCAGAAAAGTCTTAATAAACATGGGTCCGCAAAGTAACGGTTGCGGAGATATGGAATGTTTTATGTTTTTTAACCCCTTTTCCACATAGATGGATAGGAAGGGCCAGACCTGTTTTATGGCCTCCAAGATCGCCTGATCTGAACCCTCTAGATTTCTTTGTTTGGGGATATTTGAAGACATTAGTGTATGGTACTCCTGTAAATAGCCTGGAAGAGCTGCAGCTACGGATTAATCAAAAGTGTCAAGAAATCCAAACCAAGGAGGGTGTTTTCGAAAGAGTTCGAATAACGTTGAGACGAAGATGTCGTGCCTGCTTGGAAATGGACGGAGGGCACTTTGAGCATCTTCTGTAACTTTGTTTTTTGTTTGTTAAAAGCTTCCTTTGTCGGTTTATTTCTAATAAAATAAAATATTTGAAAAACGAATAGTGGTCCATATCTCCGCAACCGTTACTTTGCGGACCCATGTTTATTAAGACTTCTCTGCTTATTTTGGTTCATACTATTACCTCCTGAAATATTTTACACTCTTTTTTTAACACCCTGTATAATACGCAAATATTTTTTATTTTCCCTTTCACTAATTACATAATTTATGTTTCGAGTTTTAAGTAATCTCGTTGAATTTAGTTGATTTATCGTTGAGTGTTTTGAAGCAAGTAAAAATTCTTCAATTCCTCATTAAGGGTTGTTTTTAAGGGTTGAAACCCTTCATTCATTCATTCATTATTGCCCTGTCAAAACATTTCAGCCGCGAAAACTAATTTTTGTTTTTTTTCCTCATAAAGGGTGGATTTTAAGAGTTTGAATGTTGCTACAAATCCAAAATTATTATTCAAAACATAAAAGAATGCTTATTCTATTGACATAATACTTAAATCTATGGTTTTTACGTTTTCTGCAAGAAGGGGTAGTTTTCACCCCCTAAACACCATAAGCACACATTATGGATATGTAACTTTACTAAAAACTAAAAACTAAAAAAGGGTATTTACTGACCAATTTAACTTGGGTTTGGAGCTTAAAAAAGTATTAAATCACATATGATCCGAGTTACGTTTTATCAATGTAATTTGTACGAAATTTCGAGAAAAAATATTTGTTGTTCATTGTAAAATTAATAGTAAAAGTTTTACCAATTCCGTTCTTCCTGAACGGGGTAAGCAACCTATGGAATTGTAAATAAATTGAATAAATAAAATGTACTCTTAAAATTCCTTTCACCTCTTTCGTGCTCGTTCGAGATCGAGATCATTTGTCACCGGTTACATAAATAAATTAATAAAAGTAAATTAAACTCACTTGTTGGATCGGTTCTCTAATTTGTTATTCCTCGGGCACCTTCTTGGCCCTGTCCCTGTGATCATCATGCGCACAGTCGGGTCCATTTTTAGTTTCGACACATCTATTTCGGCCTTGGCGGCTACTGCAGCCTCTTCAATATTCGACTGTTTGTCTTCTTGTCCTCGCTGAACAACGGGCACCTATAAGCGAACTGTTATCATACACAAACTTTAAACAACATGTAACAGCTTACAGTTCGTACTTGTCGTTGCTCATCCATTTGAAATGGGAGTAATCCGTCACGGGCTCTCGGCAGAGATAGCACATGCTGGCCCCACATGGGCACGTCATCTTGTTACATCCCTCATCTTTGATGAAGTTGATTCCACAGTGCCAGCATTTTCTAAAACAATAATTACTTGTTTAATTTATATATTTTCATTTCTGTGCGATATCTTATTGCCATTCTTTTAATTTATGGGGTTTGACAATGCGTGCCATAGCTCCCAAGTGTGTATGTCGCATGTTGCTTTAAAATTTTTACGTTTACATGTTTCTTCAATAACATTTGCTTGATGCTTGTTATAAACGCACACTAAATGTGCTTTATTTTGTTTTGAATTAAAAAAAAATATATATATTTTTTTTATTGAATAAACGATTGGATAAAATTGAACGTATTAAGTGTACAAAAAAATAAAGAAGTGAAGCTTTATCGAAGTTTATAAATATCAGTTTCCAGATTTACCTTAACAAAGCTTCCGTCATTTTGTTTTCTATGTAAGTCCTCGCCTTAACATTTTCATCTTTCTCCACCTCTTCGCACTTAAGGGGAAGGTGGTTGGGTTCCTTGCACTTCCGACAGGACTCCTTCATGCAGTCCGGATTAAGGCATCGGAAAATTTTGTCCGATTCGTTGGGGATGTAAGCAAAGTCACAGAAGGGGCAGGATTCTAGTTCTTCTATACCAGCGGCCTTGATCTCTGCCACCGCCTTCTTCTGGGCCCACTTCGAAAACATTTTCGGTGGCAGAACACTCTGATGGAATACATAAAGAGAATTAGTAGTTTAACAAAATTAAAAATGTCCGTGCTTGATTTGTTTAATCTAGTCTAGTGTCAACACAGGTCCTGCTTTCATAATATTTGAAAAATTGCAGACTACTCTCTGCCAGTTTAACCGTTTAAAGGTCCAGGTGTCGAGTAGCAGTGACCATTCACAGATAAAGCACCGTTTTGTTTCTATTAGCAGAGAGCGAGCTATAGACCGATCGAAATAACTCATTTAGGGGGAAAAAAAAAGAAAATTGTTACCTGGACTTTTATAAGTGGAAATGGTAAAGAGGCTTATAACAAAAGAAAAAAAAATAAATGCATGTGCAGGGGCGGCGGAGGGTTGATTTGGGGGGGGTTGAAAAGTTATGAAAAATTGTATCATTGGGATTTTTCGCGAAAGTTGACGTCAAACAAAAAAATGTATCCAATACAAAAGTTGTAGATCATGCAAGGTCACCTATTAACATATCCTCAAAATTTACGAGAAGAATGAGAAAAACAGGTTTTTTCCTTATTTTTCGATTTTTATTTCTCATTTCCTCAAAAATAATCTAATTCTGACGAAACTTGGTGAAAGTATACCTTTCTGTATCTTAAACAACTACAAATTTTTTTAGATAAAAAAATCAAGACGTTTCCGAGATATTCATTTTTTTCGGTCTGAAACACTTTCTTCAAAGAAAAAATTCTACTTAGAAAAATCATCGTACAGAGTTCTGCCGGTGATCATTTTTTTCGATTTGACATATACTTTTTGGTGAAACAAAAAAAAATCTGTAATCACAGTTTAAAAACATAGCCAAAAATGCAAAAAATTAAAAAATGACTTGCAACATTAAATTTTTCAGTAATTTTCGATAATTTGTTTAAATTTAAAAAAAATCAAATACTGAAACACCATTCAATTGTATCGAAAAAGTACAAAAAAAAGTCGAATAGTGAATAAATAAAATAAATAATGTTTTTTTTCCATAGGAGCGATTAGTGTACTTATTATTTTTAAAATTTTTATGAATTCATAGATATACAGTGTGTCCAAGATAAGGATGGTATAGCATTAGGATCTAGGAAACGATAAGAGATACGGGGTGGCTCAGATTAGAAAAAAGTCGTGTGTTTTTATACCTAACAATATGACGGTTAGAAAGTTTTAATATTCCGGGTAGTTCCGGAGAAACCCGAAATGTTGCGAAATTGGTTCAATTTTTTCGGATTTATTTGAAAATAAATTACATATTTACAATACCACTTTTTTCGCCCTACACAATGGCGTCAACATTTTTGCAATCCGACGTTTCGTCTTTTTTTCCTGAGTACGGCTTTGGAACGCTTTCAAAATATCTATTGGAGGAAGTCATAACAGTATAAAAGACAATACCGCACAAAATATCCAATAATTTTTTTGTACTACTATTAGAAATACTAATTAGAAAAAAAAAAATAATAAAATATTTCATAAATTCATATTATTTTTTTATTAGGTACAACTTTTTAAATTATTGATTAAAAAAAATTGTTGGATATTTTGTACTGTATTAACTTTTACACTGTTATGACTTCCTCCAATAGATATTTTGAAAGCGTTCAGAGCCGTACTAAGGAAAAATGAAATTGAAATGATAAATTTATTTTAAAATTCGTCTTCAAATAAAGCCAGAAAAAAATAAAACGATTTTGCAAAATTTCGAGTTTTCGGATTTCGCGTCAACAGTAGATTTTGCAGTTAATACTTTGTATTGCTGAAATCTCAAATCGTCCAGAGATAATTTATCATTTGTGCATTTGTAATTCGACTTAAATGTTTATTAACAATACTGTACAAAAATAAAGTTTTGGGTCAAACAATGAAACAGTTTTTTTTTTGTTTTTTTCCGTAGAATTGAATGGAGTTTTTGAATGTTTTTTAATTTAAATAAATTATCAAAAATTACTGAAAAATTTATTGTTGCAAGTCATTTAAAATTTTTTTTGGCATTTTTGAGCATGTTTATGAACCGTGATTACAGATTTTTTTATTTCACCAGAAAGTATGTCAAAACGAAAAACGTGTTTGGGTCGAAAAAATTAATATCTCAGAAACTTCTTGATTTTTTTATCTAAAAAAAATTGTGGTTATTTAATACACAGAAAAGTATACTTTCACCAAGATTCGTTTAAATTATTTTTGCGGAAATGAGAAATAAAAAAATAAAAAATAAAAAATAAAAAACGAAAAATCAGAAAAAAAACTGTTTTTCGCATTTTTCTCAGAAATTTTGAGGTTATGTTAAAAAGTGACCTCTACAAACGTTGTAAATTTTTGCATGGTCTACAACTTTTGTATTGGATACTTTTTTGTTTGACGTCAACTTTTGCCAGAAATCCCAATGATACAATTTTTCATTCATTTCAACTTATCAACCCCCCAAATCAACCCTCCGCCGCTCCTGCTCACGCATTTATTTTTTTTAGGTTTATTATAAGCCTTTTTACCATTTCCACTTATAAAAGTCTAGGTAACAATTTTTTTTTCTTCAAGTG
>NW_019416252.1:0-5678 GCF_000390285.2 Anoplophora glabripennis
CCTGTACATCAAAAAAGTAAGGGTACTTTTTATATAAGCTTTTTCGAGAATTGATAATAAAGAAGACATTTAAAGAGGAATTGATAAATACTGTTTTTTTTGTGATTTATTAAAAGTTCTTCGAGGCATCTTATTCGCATTTTTAACTTAAATTTAGGACATCTGGACGGTAATTTATGCAGCGTTATTTTTGCGAAAGGAAGAGTAGTTGGTACACACTGATAGTAATGGTAATGGAATTAAAATTTTATAATTGATTGTTTACATTCACAGCTAACTTGACAATATTTATGAAAAATTCCTGAAAATCCTCAAATACCTCAAAAAATTTTGACAGTAACCCTTACAATTTTATACAGAGTAATAATCGTAAAATTCCATTAGAAATAAAAAAGTCTTCGGAATTTCAAATTGACCACATGTAACCGGAAAAATTAAACACTCGGTAATGTACACCAGTAACTGTTGTTAGTTGTACCTTATGGTCCCACACTGTACCACATACGAAATGCAAACTTACGATACAAGCAAAATTATTAAGATCCCTGATGACTCTGTCAACTGTCAACAATTTGTTGTCAAATCAACCGAATATCTCAAAAAATATAGCAAATGTCGTAACTTCAACTTTGTAATAAATATACATATACGGAATTTCATTTAAAAAAGCTGCAGTTCGTTATGTACCTAGGTTTATATATTCACTTGTTGCTTTAAAAGAATCTAAAAGTTAATAGGAGAACAAAAGCAACAATTTACCTACGCGTTAGCTCACTGTTTTCCGCGACTGATTGATTGACTGGTGGATTAGAGTGGGAAATTGACAATATGCGCAGTGGTATATGTCCTATCTCCCTTGTCTTAAACCAATAAGAAAGCTCAGCAACTATTTTACATGTATTTTTTAAATTCTTATAGTACCCTCTACATGGGAGTCAGAATATTTATGAAAACCACACAATTTTTAGCCAACGTTCAAAACCACCAAATGTATTAATCATGTTGAAATATAATTACTAGCCAATTTAAGTCACTTTGCATCTGTTACTGAAATCGTTGTCCCAATCTTAAAAAGCTTTGTATATCTAGTTATATTCTATTATATGGCCATGTAAATATACACTTTTCTCTCAGCTTACTCTATATGAGAGTAACATTGTTTCAATCTAATGACGAGGAAGTTATATAAACATAAATTAATTTTTAATTAATTAATTTAATTTCAATTTACTACAATTACAAACTAAAACACCACGATGATTCAGAAATGAAGTAGTGTCAAAATTTAAAAATATATTCTTACATTCACGAAACTTTCGTTTTTAAGATGCAGGGTGTTAAAGTTTTAATAAAATATTTTATACAGGATGATTCACAAAAAAATGGGAATAAATGCGTCATGAAAAATGAAGTCAATATCGAAAAAAAAATTGTTGTAAATTCTTTATAGTTTCCGAGAAAAAAATGTTTAAAGTTGTAGTATTTACAACCCTTACATCGCTGGGCTACTGTAGTGTCTATCGTCATTCGTGTTGTGCGCTGTATGCAATGCGCTCTCTCCACCCAGGCGATTCCGAATACTGAAATCCGATTTTAGTATTAACGTTTTTCCGATAGTGTTTACATTAGTTTTTCAAGTGTCAAATATGGCTTACGTGTATAGCAACTCGGAGTTGATGATGAAGCAAGACTACATTTATTTATGTTATGGTGACGTATTTGTGTTACGGCGAACCAAGACAACGTTTGTGTTAGTTCGTAGAATCGGGCCCAAATGTGTTTACACGTCGGTGGACAAAATTTTAAATAGTTGTTTTAACATCAGGTATGTCAAATTATTTTATTAATTAAAAATCAAATTAATTTTATTAATTAGTAACAACAATAGCGGCAAAAGCTGTTGAATATGTTGATATAAAATACGTTTTATAAAATTTTATTTATTTCTTTCCTTGGGAAAGCATTCTTTAAATTTTTTGTTAGTTCATTTTTTATTACACTTTGCTGCCGTTCCGGTCGCCGACTGTATGCCTGTATATCTAACTATCTACTGAACAAATGAAAATATTGAAATTAAATTCGTGAATTAAGTGGCAATCGATGAGCAAACAATTAATTAGCAACAAAAGATAGTGATGTAAGTACATTTTCCTCAAAAATTATGGCACCCCACTGAAAAAAATATATTTTTTCTTCAAGCGTATAATAATACTTATATTATATAGTGCAACACCTCCTTTAGAAGCAGCCTATTGTTTAACTAGTACAAATATTTTTCATTTTTTAACTAGTAAAAAAATGTAACAATGTGTAGATAAGTATCCTAGCAACGAATTAAAGATTCAAGAAGCTTTGACGTTTCATTAAGTGTCAGTTGAAATTTGATGTCGCGTTGGGTCGTTTTTAAAATGCCTGAAGAAATGCAGTGCACACCACCAGAATTACTGGAAATTGAAATACATCAGTGGCAACACTTATACCAACAAAGTCGAGAAAAATTTATGAAAATGCTTACGATAAATTCATAAATTGGGCAAAAGAAAATAATGCACATATTTATTCAGAAAATGTGATGATAGCATATTTTACAAGATTATCCAGAACACTGAAAAGTTCAACTTTATGGGCGCAATATTCAATGGTAAAATCTAAATTAAACATAGAACACAATGTAAATATTGAGAAATATTCAAAATTAATTACATTTTTGAAACGACAAGGTGAAAATTATAAACCAAAAAAGTCGAAAGTTTTGTCTAAAAAAGAATTTGACGAATTCCTGAATAAAGCACCTGATGATAAATATTTAGCAACCAAGGTATGTACTTTTTAAATTATAGGTAGATATATATTTAACCTTTTTATATTTGTAATACAAAATTTTGTTATAATTTGTAAACTTCAAGTTATTTTATAGTATCCATTACGAGAATAATAAACAATTTTCGGAAATAAAGATAGCTCATTGGAAGAATGTTGTAAAAACTCATAAATATAGATGTCTTAAAATTACGTCATGTTTTAGAATTTCCTTGCATTTTCCAACTTTTTTTATTGTTACAAAATTAATAATTCTATATTTTTTAGGTTGCACTAATATTTGGAGTCACAGGAGCTTGTAGATGCGATGAACTCATTCAAGTAAAAGTTAATGATGTAAAAGATTTGGGAAATATAATATTAGTAAATATTCCCAATACAAAAACTAAAAAACATCGTTCATTTACCATAATTGGAGAGTTTTATTTAAATTTATACAGAAAATATGCTACTCTTCGGCCAAAAGACATAACTTTTGATAGATTTTTTATTAAATATCAAAATGGCCATTGTCATCGTGTTGTAATGGGCATACATAAAATTTCAAAAGTGCCAAAAGATGTTGCATCATTTTTAAGGTTGCCAAATCCACATGAATATACGGGGCATTGCCTTAGAAGAACCTCGGCAACTATCTTAGTTGATAATGGTGGAGACATTACAACCCTAAAGCGACATGGTGGATGGAAATCTACCAGCGTCGCTGAAGGATACATTGAAGATTCTGTAAACAATAAGAAACAGATAGCGATGAAAATATTAAACCCATTAGAGTATAATGAACCAAGTACATCAAGCGAAACTGTAAATATTGATCCTGAAAATAATTTAATCGAAGACTTTTCTGTTAATAATGGTACAATTGTTAACACTGAAACTGAGAACCTTATTACAAGTAACGTATTCAACGACAGAACTGTAAACTTTGAAAAAAAGACAGCCAGCAGCGCTTTAAATATCAACAACTGTACCATACAAAATTGCACATTTAATATTCATGTTAATAAATAAAGTTTGATGATAGACATGTAGGTAATTTAGATGTTTATTCGTTTAATTCAAATTAAAGAAAAATAATTGTTACATTTGTTTTTTTATTCATGAATAAAGTGGTTAAAACTGTCATGTTTAATTAATCAATAAAATGTATAAAATGTATAAAATAAATAGTATTACCTACCTACTGATTTTATTTTGTGCTGAGATTGAACATCGCGTTATCCGCTATAAATTTTCAAAATTAGTAATTTTTTATATTCACGCTTGAAGAAAAAATAGTATATGTCACTCGGAGTGGAAGGCTCATTATGTGTTTTGCCCAATTTGCTCAGCCTCGGCTAACGCCTCGGCGAGCAAACTTTTGGGCTCAACACATAATGATCGCCTTCTACTCCTAGTAACATAATATACTATTTTATCATTTTCGGAACTTAAATTTTATTTCTAACGAAAATAATATTGTGACCTTTTTTATGTAGCTTTTGTCATTTCTTATATAAATTAGCAGTTTCCAAAGATGACGCGATTAGATACAATGAGAATTATACAGGGCGTTACACAATAATGTATCAAAACTGAGGTAGCGGTTTTTCTCAGGCAAATTTAAAATATTTTTTTATATTTTATTGTATTTGCCCTTGAAGCCCATATTTTTAAGATACGAGGTGTTACAAATAAGAAAATAAGAATATATTCTTATAATAAACTCCTTCACGTTGCAGTGTATTTAAACTAACATAAAATGATTTCATTTTATTTGTCATATACCATCTTCTATATCAATGTAACAATAAAAAATGTGTTAAACACAAAGTTATATACGAGTAAAATATATCGCATTTCCTTCCCGAGATGAAACAATTTTTTCGTTTTTAAATTTAAAAAATGTATTACTATAGCGCAAATTTGTGTTAGTAAATGTAGACATTTTGTATCGAAATAAATAACTGAATATGGCATTACAAACAAAACATAAATAAACCATTGAAAACGTCATCAGGTTCCTTGCTCATATTACACGAGATTTGATCAAAAAGTAACAGGAATTGTTAATTTTCTATTTGTTTGTTTGTTTATTTATTTTAATTCCAAAGATCAAGACATTGTACAACATACAATTCTTAATACGTCACCGAAAATAATTAAATACAAACATTAATGTTTAAAATATTCATCAACCGAGTAGAAGGCCCAATGAAGAAGAAATTTTTTTAATTCTTGTTTGAATTTATTTTCTGAATTTATATTTTTTAAATATTTTGGTAGCTTATTAAATATATGTATAGACATAGACTGAATATCTTTAAAATCTGTCCTACACAGTGGCTTTTGCAGACCGTCTTTGTACTTTGTATTATGTATATGGATATCATCTTTTTTTATAATATATATGTATATACAGGGATGGCCAGAAGTACGGAATAAAATTCATATCTTTTGAATGAGTATTTTTTTTTTAAAATCCCATCTTTCGGTTATATAATAATTAATTTTCTTCAACCCCCTAACCCCCAGCTACCCCTACTTTTTTTTCAAAATGGAAACATAAGGCATGAGGGGGCTCCTTGAAAAGCTTATATAAAACTGAATCCAGCCATACCAAATATACAAGTTTTATTTTTTCAATAACAGGTTTTTTTTTCATTTAGAAATTGAAACAACTAGATAATTTACAAAAATAAACTCAATGTCGCAAATGGTGAAAATGTCCTCCATTTACTATTTGGCATTCTCCAAGACGATAGTAAAAGCTGTACACAGCATTCTGAATGACTTCAGCTGGTAAATTATGCATCTCCGCCCTAATCTTGTTCTTTAAATTCTCAATATTATCCGGTCTGTCCTGGTAGACTCTTTCT
>NW_019416252.1:6253-7553 GCF_000390285.2 Anoplophora glabripennis
TTGTACAACATACAATTCTTAATATAGGATACGTCACAGAAAATAATTAAATACAAACATTAATGTTAAAATATTCATCAACCGAGTAGAAGGCCCAAGGGAGGAGAAATTTTTTTAATTCTTGTTTAAATTTATTTTGTGAATTTATATTTTTTAAATATTTTGGTAGCTTATTAAATATACGAATAGACATAGACTGAATACCTTTAAAACACTTATCTGTCCTACACTGTGGCATTCGCAGATCGTGTTTGTACCTTGTGTTATGTATATGAATATCTTCTTGTTTTATAAATTCATTTATGTTGTTCTTTACGTATAATGCACTGAAGTATATGTATATAGAAGGGAATGTTAATAAATTATATTTAAGAAATAGTTTTTTGCATGTAGATCTTCTCGGGACCTGTGCCATTATACGAATGATATTTTTTGCGCTATCAAGACCAAATTTGCAGTTACAGCGTTTCCCCAACAAATTACCCCAAAGGGTAGTAAGGAATATACATGTCCATAATATAATGAGAGAAGCGTTGAATCAACAACTACCGGTCTTAGTTATCTATATAAGATGATTAAAGAGTTTAATTTGTTACAAACATGGGTCACATGTAAACTCCACGATAATTTCATGGCATCATGTATCCCTAGAATTTTTATTTAATCTTAAATGTTTATTCCATCAAAGTAGGCCGTCTGTGATATTATACACTTATGTCACCGTAGTTTTCTGTTTGAGAAATACTGGCGTTCTCTTTTGGTCTTGCGCACGGTTTGCGATTTTGCCTTTATCTCATTTATTGTTGAAAAACGTTGTCCTTTGGGTATTCTTTTGCGTTTTGGAAATAGGAAAAAGTCACAGGGGTCATGTCCGCAGAACAGGGTGGTAGCGGTATCACAACGATGTTGTTTCGCCGAGAAATGTTCTTTAAGGGCGCCGTATTCTCTAAATAGTGTTTTCCACAAAGACAAATAATTTCAAACATTTAATAACTGAATAATCTAAAGCATATCAAATAATAGGAATGTTATGTCATGCCATTTGAGTATTTTCAAAGACGCCGCAGTAAAACGAATAAACAGGTGCAAAAAACGATCAAACCATCAAGGTTTTAGGTACTGAAATGTACGAAAATACTAACTTTTTTATATATAATTCCACATGTAAATATTCTTATAACATTTACTTGCTTAGTCCTACATATAAAATTGTTTACTTTTATTTATAAGTACGTGAAAATAATTCTTAAAATGTGGGGTTAGAATAACAGCAAACGCATGTTTTACAAACGCTTTTTTT
>NW_019416252.1:8303-24012 GCF_000390285.2 Anoplophora glabripennis
GTCTCTTCAAACTACATATATCACCCCCAGCATTAGCAAGAAGTGTGGCCGAGGTTCTCCGAAAACAGTGACCTGTGTAAGCATCAGAATTTGGTAATTTTAAGTATTTTGCTATTAAGCTGGGCATCCCTCCAATAGAATTTATTCCAACAACTTGGTTAATGCATCTCTTATTTTGATACTTCAAAAACAATCGGCGACTGCTAGCATAACTTGGACGAAGAGCCACGTATTTTCGGTAAATATCGATATAATCTAGATTCGAAACCGTAAAAATTCGTTGTATGTTCGTTTTTGTATCCGGTACTTTCACAATCAAGATGGAACCTTTATCTTCTATGTCATCGACACTCATTTTAGTGAGTTCTTCACGGCGGCAAGCACCAGAAATACCCAATATTAAAACGACCTAAAAGGATATCGATATTTAGTAATTTAAAATACATATAAAACAATGATTAAAAATATACCTTAGCCATCAAATATATTTCATCATCTGCCTCTCTTATGAATTGATTTACTTCTTCTCGAGTTAATACCTTGGATTTCTTAGGGTTGTGTCCAACTGACAATTTTTTCAAATATGGAACCAACTTGGTAAATTTTTTAATATCTACGTTTTCCTTAGCATTAAGTGTTGATTTTAGCATAGAATATACTGCCCATAATGTGGAAGGCTTCACCTTCTTGGATCTTTCTGCAAAATATGCTAACAGCACATTTTCGGATGCTTTTCTTGCTTTATTTGTTTCACACCACTCCTTAAATTGCCGATATGCATTTTCATATTGGCGCTTCGATTTTTCCGGTAAAAGATTTGAAGTTACCAAATTGGCCGCATCTGCCAAATTAGGTGGGGTACTACTTAGTTCATCGTCACTAGCAATTTCCATTATTTTAAATAATATCTGGCACTTAAAAATTGAAGACGCGAGCACAAACGTCACTTTAAAATAATTATTATTGTTGTCAACAACAGCCACTTTGTTTCCATAGTAACAGTGAAAATTTGATTAGGGAAGACATTTTAAGCCAGCTCAACACTATTTTCTATAATAAATTAGGCATTTTACTTATTTGTAATATTTTTAAGGGATAGATTTTGACTTTTGTAGAAAAAATATTGTTTGCATCTCGTGCGCGAACTACTTTGGTGGTCTCGAATAATTGTTTAACTCGGCTTCGCCTCGTTAAAAAATTCAATTATCGATCACCAAAGTAGCATTTCGCGCACTAGATACAAAAATAACTATTTTTGTAATACCTGGAGAATGTTATGATGGATTTTAATTAAACTTACTCTGGACTTCCTAAGTAAGACACATGTTTTGATGAAGCAACCGCGTCCAACTGCCTTGGGCTAGTGGTAAATTGTCGAGTGTATTGGTACAAGAATTACCAGAACTTTTTATTTGGTCGGTGGAATCAATTCTTTTTTTATTGCATTTATATGCATCGGTACTTTTTCGAGATTTTCGTGCTCTTGGTAAAATCTTGTAGCATTCATAGTTTTTACCCAAAAAAATATTTTCAATTTTAGACAATCATTATCACTACTACTCAAGTTCAACAACTACTCACTACAATCAACTACAATCACTACTATCGTAGTAAGCGATGATATCATTTCATAATAAATGAATTGTCAAACTTTTGACGAAGCGGACGTAGTACGGAATGATCCAGAAATGTTGAGGAGGGCTCAATTCAATTTGAATCGAAGGATCCAACTATGGAACCAAGAAAATGGCGGGTATATCGAACATGTCTTGTAATTCCATTATCATCTATCGTATCTATCGTATCTATGTAACTATCATTCAGTTTCAATAAAGATAATTGTGTCTTTCCTAAGTACGTCTTTACATTTTTGTTAACAAAGAAACAAACTCTAATGAAATAAAATGATATTCCATCCGTCACCTCGCAACAGGCTTTAAAATTGTGACCATTTTTCTCTCAATATTGATATCCTAGGTAAAAGAATTGGCATAATTATTATTAGAGAAAGCTGCTTCTTGTAAAAGGGCAGATTTACTGCGATACGTGTTAAAATTATTATCGCAACGAAACAGAAAACATTTTTTTTTGCGTAAAAACTATGAAGGCTACAAGATTTTACCAAGAGCACGAAAATTTTGAAAAATTATTGATGCATCAATTAAAAAAAATGAATTGATTTCAGCGACCAAATAAAAAGTTCTGGTAATTCTTGTACCAAGACACTTAAGAATTTACCACTTGCCCAAGGCGGATGGATGCGATTGCTTCACCAACACATAAATCTTACTTATTTGTTCCACAGCTCTAACTAAAATCAATCGTAACTTTCTCCAGATATTACAAAACACATTTTTTTTTTTCAAGAACTGACATTTTTTCTTAATGGAAGTTAAATCAATCGTCTTCTTTTGAACCAAAGAATATCGCAATACCTTTTTGATCATGTGCTTATGGAACACTCTGTACATTTAATTTATATGAAAAATATGTTTCATCTCTTTAGAGCTAAATACATCAAGTCTTATTACAGTTTTTACAGATGAGAGGATTTGTGTAAATTTGTTCTGGAAGTTTCAAGATACAGGCATAAGTCATGATAATGTGTAGTTCTGGGACCCAGAATCTGGGGACATATTTGGTCCATAATCTGAGCACAATCAATTTCATTATTCAACAATTATTTATGAAGAAAAAAATTATCATGTGAAATATTTGCTGAAAGCCTACTTGGTAAAAAATTATGAGATGATCGATTGGGCAGATAAAAACAAACCGTATTCTTTATATGCCAAATATTTAAAAAAAATCTTGTGCACCATTTCTAAACGTACTTAGAGGTCTTTTAATATCTCATGAGCCGCGAAATGCGCGAAAGGCGTGGCGTATCCCCATAATTCTTCTAATAAGCACGTTGTGAAAACATTGACTCAGAACTAGACCATGTGCATCATTACAAGTAGACATGAACTAAGGCGCTCGGGCATCAATAAAGTCAACTGGCGAACGTTCGTTGTATATATTTTTATTGTTTAAATTAAAATAATAAAGAATAGGGCATTTTATTATGATATTTGTAATCGGATCAAAGGCTTGCTTACGCTAGAGCTCGAGAGAGACTGTGAATAATAGGTGTAATGTTTTTAGGACGTAGAATAATTTAGGCGACGGTCGGAATTATGTTTCTGCGCATATGAAGGTCAAAGCTCATAAGATTTTAAAACATCTCTACTAGCTTTTTTCAAGATTACACGCATTTACAGTCCAGTCATAATTATTATTTGTATCACATTTGTGTTACTTAGTATTACAACAAATCTAATCAGAACAACTGTGTCAGTGTTGTATCAAGTGTATCATTATCAGAATTGTCATTACACAAGAAGATTCAACAAGTAGCATTTTCCAATATAATGCTTTTTCCTGCAAGTTACAGGATATACAAGCTTCTATACAATATTCATGACATTTTTTTATTTTAAATTAGAGCAAGTTGGTTTAAAATAGTTAAAAAAAACTCATACTAATTACATAAATGATAAAAGAAATGTCTGTCATAGTGACAATGTCATTTTAGGCAACAGCTGATTTCCCCTCCGTCAACTCGTCTGAAANCGACAATTACGGCTGACAATAGATAGAGTAGGTAACCCGATGTGCACTACGAGGAGATTGTCAAGTCGGATTTTGGACATCATTTTGCTCTGAAAAGAACAGTTGGTTTGTGTATGTGCACGCGTGCGTATGTATTTTCAGTAAACACGCGAAATACCATACATTTTTTTTACTTCCTCAAAATAAAGCAGTTTCAAACTCATACGCGTAGACTTTTTTTTATAATTTCCTTATCTAAGCAATATTTACCAAGAACATTCGAGCATCGTTTTCGAAGAGCCCTACAATTACGATAATAAAGAGTTAAATTCACATTACACAATAATTAGAAGTTAATTTCATGTTGAATATTTTAGCTAATTTCCCACTGAAAAAAAATATACAAAAAATAATTTCTCCTGGCTTATAAATTGTAACAAAAAATAATAAATATTTATACTCATAGCTTTTGTAATTGTATTATACAGGGTGGTTCATAAATAAATCGACACAGGCCAGGGTGATTCAAAATAAAATTATTTAAGGCAACTTACCTGTACGTACATCAATTTGCACCTCAGGAAGTAAAAGCCGCCAATGAGAACTAAAATTTCGGAAAAGGTTTATATCTTCGCATCTCTAACGTAGAAGAACAAATTTATTCCACGATTTAGGTTTATTACGGATCTTAATTAATCGTAAATTAATGTTAATGAGAACGTTGCAAGCGGTTTATTAGGAGTGATTTATCTTTTTTTTCCTCTGGCTGATCTTTAAAAAATTACTTCATGCTATGCGATCATTTTGTAACTTCTTTTTATTCTTATTAATTTTTAATTCACAGTTTAAAAAAAAAACGGAACTAAATGAAGCAAGGTATGAATAAGTGCTGTTTATTTGAAAAATCAAAAGCTAAGTTATAATTCAATTGAATCTATCTGTCAAATTCATATCGAAGAAGTATTGCAATGAATCTAATCAATAAGAAAACGTAAATGAGGGTATGATATTTTGTTGGAAATAAAGTTTTGATAACTATTATAGTAGTTTCAATAATTATTTGTGCCAATAAATAATTTTAACACCGTATTGACATCTCATACTTTTTCAATCAAATTTGCAGTATACAGTTTACAGTATACAGGGTGTTTCATAATTGGATGTCAATATTGAAGGGTGTTAATCTGTGCGTGATTTTAAGACAAATTGTTCATATAAACATAGGTCCGTTTTCGCTTTATTTTTGATATACAGGGTGATGAATATCTGTTTGTAAAATTTATTTTTTTTTAATAACTCCGAAACTAAATTAGATAGGTTTATAAAACTTAGTATGTGTAAACTAGGTGCAGAGACACGTCTTTTGCATAATAAACGAATTTTCATTTTTAACCAGTGGCGTCCCAATTAACTTCAACCTCATTATTTTGAATGAAAAAAATGATACGCCACTGCATTTTTGAAAAACAAAAATTATTGTATAAATGGTGCTTTATTTTGTAATAAAAAAGATCTCTTGAGTTTTTTCTTATCTTGCACTGTTTTTTAGTAAAAAAATAAAGAACAACAATAATTATCTGTACGTGGAATGAAGTACTTTTTACACATTTTATGGAAATAATTCTTTTACTAGATAACTTATACACATTATTGTATAATATTATTAATAATTACGATTGACGATCAACAAATAACAATTTTGTGAAACGAAAAAAACAAACAATTACATCAGTTGTTGAANAGAACACGAATTTTTTGGGTAGAAGTTTGCCCGGATGTCGATAAGTTTTTTATTAACAAAAAAGTTGCGAAATACTGAGAACTTGGTTTTGGCAAAATAAAATTATTGTAATATTGCAAATTTTCATTAAATCGTTAATGTGTCGTTCGGTTTTCATCGTTTCTTTGGTCTAGAAATGAAAAGAATACGCGTCAAGATCGTGTATTAAACGCCTGTAAGAAGGCAACCGCTCTCTTACATACATGGCGGCGCACCCTTCTGAACGCTCAATCGCTATTTGTTTATAGCTTCAAATAACAGTGGAAAAACAAATTTTCACACTGCAATTACTCATAATTTGTAGTATTTAACGTGAACTTTCAAACGCCGTCAGCAGAATTACAAAATACATATTCAACCAAAAGTTATTAACAATTGAAAATCGCAAAAATTGCATTTTTCGAATTTTTATCGGCGTTTATCTTGAAGACTATGCGTTTAACAAAAAAATAGCAAGAGACATTTTCTTAAAATGGGTCAAAGAACAAGAAAATACTTTTGCCAAAAACTAAGTTCTCAGTACTTTGCAAGTTTTTTGTTAATCGACATTCGGGCAAACTTCTACCCAAAAAATTCGTGTTCTGCAGCTCAAAATATACAAAAAACACTTGGGTAACTCCATCTAAATAAAGGAGGCAATTGGGACCCCCCTGGCTATAGGACTAGTGTAAGTAATGTGACAACTAATTCATTATAAGCTACACAGCCTTCATAAATGTTTACAAGCCATGTGACCGGTGATCTTAGGCAATCCAACATTGCACGACTGGTATTGTTAACCAAAAATCCAATGACAAAACCTTACGACTACGCTCGAGATAATGCAACCGCTGGCGCTGATTGGTTGAATAGTAAATATTTTCGAAATATATACTGTTTTCTAGTGCAAGCACAGATGTAGATATAAAAATTTATTCAGAATTCTATAGAGCAGTGTTATTAAATTTTACTACAATAAAAGAAATATATTTTTTGTGAATTAAATGAAAATACTTTTCATACATGAGTATAATTGTGACAGTTTTTTGGTACAAATTGAAAGACCACAAAAATAAAGTTAATTTTTCAAATATTTCTTTAATTTCCTGACATATTTATTAAACATCGCTCTTTCTCTTCTCATATATCTAAGTATTTCGTAATTTCTGAGTTTCGAAGCAAATGATTTTTTATTTTCCAACCTAACGACGCCACTGAGATTCCTAAACAAGTTAGTACGATCAGTACGGCCCCCGAGGCGGTGACAATAAACATGACAAGTTCCGCCGCGACGCCAAAAATCTGTACACCCCGTCATTACAAAGTTTGTTTGATAAGGGCACGTGTTTATAGTTGGCTGGGGATTATTACGAGGGTAACGGGTACGTCGGCCACGGGATTATCAGATGGTTGTTATCGGAACTGTAGACAGTGCTAACTTGGATTTATGAAAGCGGTGGAAAAATTGAAAACGGAAATTTTATAGGTTTTAAGGAAATTGTTGCTTTATGACTGCGACGGGGATTAATGGGTTAGGTTTTGTTTTAGACGATGCAATGCATTACTTTTTTTAAAGCCGCGTGTATAATGCGAATAAATCTCTGGGTGGTAGCACCGATTCAATGAACAATTTTATAATTTATAGTTGTAAATGAAATCAGTCATCTCTATAAATAGTCTTTAGATCCTTAGATTTAGAATGAAAAACGTGAAAGCATAAAAATAATAACGATCGAAATTAAATTCGTAGTCAGTAACAGGAGACAAACTAATACAGGATGTTAGAAAGTAAGGGAGTTCTTATGAACTTACCTACCCCCAAAATTGCGTTATAGGAAAGATAAGATTAAATATTTTAATTTGATTCCGCCCAAGTAGAAATTTTTCAAGATGAATTTTACGTAAAATTGAATATTGTTATTATCAATTCGAAAAGTTTAAACAAACCTACATAAATAAGAAAAACTACTCTGTTTTCATATAGATGAAGTCAACTGTTTTCTAAATATACAGGGTGTCCCCAGTTCGGGTTGCCTATACCTGAAATGGATACAAAATTTCAATTGTCAAAAAAAATCATTCTTCATAAAAACTTTTGCTTATCCAGAAGCCCTTGGCAAGATAGTAATTTGTTCAATTTAATGTACAGGGTGTTCAAAAATTTGGAAAAGGTAAAAACAGTAAAGAGTAAAGTACCTTAAATCTTAACGCTACGTGAAAAAGTAATGGGGAAAAGTTGCTTGGAATTAAATTTTATGTTTAAATATGAAAGCATGGCAAGTTAATACTCGACATTCTGGGATATTCTAGGACTCTTCTTATTTTTTAACACTTTCCGAGAAGCCATTCTATTTAAAAAATATTGCTTTATTGAAAAACAGATACACATGTTTGCATATTAATAATTTATTTTTTATACAGGGGGATCAAAAACCTCAAAAACATTAATCCAACATTTATTTTGAGAACACAGCAGAATCAGTATGTACGCGCCATTACAAAACTATTCTACATGAAGTCCGCCAAGTTCAACACACCTCTCCAATCTTTTTCTAAATCTAGCGTAGGTCGAATGGATCATTTCTTCATTTACTTGGGCAACAGCTCAATTATCCTGCTTTTCAAGAAATCAACATTGTGTTGCACTGGTTCTCTCTACACTCTTTCTTTCAAGAAGCCCCAAAGGAAATAAACAAGCGGCGCCAAGTCAGGGGACCTTGCTGGCCAACAAATAGAACCATATCTTCACTTCTCTCTAAATTTTCTGTTGCGGACTAGAATTGTTGAGTGACCGGGACATCCGTCTTGTTGGAAATACGCTTTTTGTCTATATTCCAAATATTCTTCTTCTAATTCTGGCCAAAAAATCGTGTCTAGCATCTCCAGGTACGTATATTGATTTAAATTTGCTTAAAAAAGTATGACTCAAATATTCGGTTGAAAGTAATCGCACACCAAACATTTACTTTTTTGAACCTATGACTTCTTGAAGTAACTGTAAAGGAAGGATTGTCTTGCGACCAAAAACGACAATTTTGCGACGATACCACTCCGTTGGTAGAAAAAGTGGTTTCATCGGAAAAAAATATATTTTTGTGAAAATGTCTATCTACCACAATCCTTTCTCCTATCTATAAATAGAACTCCAAACGATGTGCACCATCACCAACTTCTAGAGTGTGAATTACTTTTGGTTTGAAAGCCTTAAACTTATTTTCTACCAAAATCCTCTGAATGTGTCTTGCTAACATCGATTTGTTTAGATATCTTCCTTAGTGACAGTCTCGAGTTTTCCTCCACCGGATTCAAAACTAGTATTGTGGCTGCATTATCGTTATCGTGTCTCCTTTTTGTCTTTTTTAACATTTTTTACATCACCAGTTAAATCAAATGTTCGAATTAGTTTTCTCAGATTTTGGCGGGTAACTTTAACATCTGGATTTTTTCATGAAACAATTCAATTGCTTAACTATAAGAAATGTTAACGATACCGTAACATTTAACAAGATAAATGCGATGCTGTAAAGTAAACTTTATTAGAATAAAATTAAATATCAACAGCTAATGTTACAACTAATGTTAAACAATAATTTATTGATAACAATTGCCTTCTACAAATTATTGGTATTTTGATAATTTCCTTTGGGGCTTCTTGAGAGAAAAAGTGTACAGAGAATCAGTGCAACACAATGTTGATTTCTTTAAAAGCAGGATAATCGAAGCTATTGCCCAAGTAAATGAAGAAATTCGACCTACGCTGCATTTAGAAAAAGAGTGGAAGTTTATTGAACTTGTAGGACTTCATGTAGAATTGTTTTACAAACCACGTGACCGGCTCGTTTACAATNCCATTACTTTTTCACGTAGCGTTAAGATTTAAGGTACTTTACTCTTTACTGTTTTTACCTTTTCCAAATTTTTGAACACCCTGTACATTAAATTGAACAAATTACTATCTTGCCAAGGGCTTCTGGATAAGCAAAAATTTTTATGTAGAATGATTTTTTTGACAATTGAAATTTTGTATCCATTTCAGGTATAGGCAACCCGAACTAGGGACACCCTGTATATTTAGAAAACAGTTGACTGGGAAATAGAAATCATTTTTTTTATTTACCCTTTAAAGAGCAGAAGGCAGTACATTTTGCCAGCCTTCGAAGATTATTTCTTTATTTTTTTGACCTTATGTAAAAAGAGGAGTAGGTAAACATAAAAAATCAGTTCAGTTTCAATTATGTTCAAAAAGGAAACAGAATCACTAAGAATGAGTAAATTACGAAGAATTTTGTTCTTCTACTCTTCAGTTAATAATAATTTAAGAATTTTGATAATTTTTATCTTAAATTAAATATTTTATTAGTTTCTGGTTGCATAATATTATACCTAACATACGAGAATAGAGTCGTTTCGAATACATTTTATTTTGAATAATTATATTAACAGGAATTTGCTTAATTTGTCCTTTTTAAAAACGTGTATATTTGCGATTTAGCTTTTAGTCTTAGCTAGGAGCCGTATTCACACCAGACTTGTTTGTTAACCTTTTGTTGCTGCTAGCTGTTCTGTATTCTAGCACCTAATTTGATGTGTTTGGAATAATTTCGGTTTCCGCTTCCACCAGTAAGGGAGTGAATTTACCAGTAGCTCTTTGATTGACGCATATACAGAGCCTTCATAAATATTTACAAACCACGTGACCGGCTCGTTTACAATGACAAATGACAAACCGTTACGTCTACGCTCGAGATATGCGATTGCTGATTGGTTGAAAAATCACACCAATCACAGCTGGTGAAATAGAATGTTGTGTTTTAATGTAACCCTGATCTTACTATTTTAGTAATTTTTAATTTTATCCCCAACCTAAACTAAATCACTGGTCAAGTGGCCTGTAATCTTTTATGAAGGCCCATATGTTGGTTTCTATTATTTAAAGTGATCTTAAGTGAACGTCATTTAGTGCGATCGAGATTCGAGAAGATCAATGACAGAGACAGGATGGCACGAATATACGAGCAAAGTGTGCAACAAAAGCTAGAGACAGTTAAGTTATTCCTCCTTCCTTCGAGGCTCCCGTCACGTGCGTTTCTTTATATTAGCTTCCGCCTCGTCGCCATCTGCAATGTAGACTAGACAGTAGATGGCTGAAGAGTAGTTTGTCTCCTCAGTCATCGCACCAAATGACGTCACAAGGCGTTATTGATCACGTGGCAAAGTTTAAATTTTCAAAAAATTTGTAACATCTATACTACTTAATTTGTAGCATTAAAGAAATTAATTTTTGTTACCACTGCTAGTAGTTATCTGTAGGCTTAGTACAGGTGAAGAGTATAAGAGAACCGGGCGCGGGGGTCAGTGGCCCTCACAGCTGACTCGCGTTCTGAACTGTTCAGTTATTTATGAAACCTTGTAGTAGTTGGTGTCGCGTCGATACCTTTCTTTTTTACGTCTGCTGTAAATTGTATTCGCCGTGTGTGTATTTAAATAACTATTTATAAATAGTAACATAATTACATTAACAACAAATGACCTGTTTTGTACTGTGTGTGAACGCATTACAAAACTAAAGTAACAAGACATTTGAAGAGCCATGCCTCATCCAGCGCTGAAGACTGTATTTTTCCACGAACTTACAAACGCCTTTCTTTCAAGCAATATTCCATTAAACAAACTAGAAAATCCCAAGTTCCGTAATTCCGTAAATTGGAATCACATGGACTATCCCTAAATGAACAATTTGATATAATGGGTGATGTACAAAAAATATGGACGATGCCAATGATATACTCCCAGTCAGTAGTACGATAAAAGATAAAATGCAAAGAGTGTTGGAAAAAAATCCAGGATACACCAGTTTGAAAAATATATGTAGTTTTATCTAGAACATATACATATATATATACATAGGAGTTACCAGTAAATATATTAATATGTAGTTTATGCCTCAACAATTTCTCATACTGTCTATTGTCAACAATAGACGTCGAACGGTCATTTTCCCTACCCAAGTTAAGTAAATATTAAGGCGATAAACGTCGCCGTTTCATTAAAGAAAACTTAGAAAAGCACGTAGTAATATGTTTTAAGTCTTTCCAGTATGCCACGGAAGCCTTGTTTCAACATTAAGGTTTATCGGGTAAGTGGTGTCATTTAAATTTATATAGGTGTTTTATCCTCTACTTAGCCTTGCTTTTTGGTAATAGTATCTACTATGTTGCGACATATTTTCTATAAACATATTAATATTTTCATTCGTAATCTGACTACGGTCCTGTTAAACTCCGCGCCGCACTAAGCCTTATAGACTTATCAATTATAGACTACAAATCTATGCAGTTCTAAATCATCTTGCAAGTTTCTTATTCCATCTTGCATTCAGCAATAGAGTGAAATATTTACGTTAGCATTACGTTGTGCTAAATCGACTAAGATTAAGTAATCGAATATTGCATTCTATTGAAATGATTTCCTCGTGCAAGATGTGTATCTTTGAAAACACACCTAGTTTGCTTTCATCATGGACATTCTGTCGGACAATCAGGTTTAGTTGAACCATGAAAATACAACCGATAAAAACTACGTGTTCCGTAATTGCTTTGACAAATTTTAATTAACGTCCTTACCTGTCTCTTAATTAGTTACTGCTCCGTGCAAAGCCTCCCAGCGTTATCCTCATAATCCTCACAATTGGACGCGCTCCCTTGTAGATTTTAACTATAATTAAATACGTGACCGACAATACTGTTCACTATAGTGCATCTCTCACCAGGTGAGAATGTTGCTGCTGTTAATTATCTTTTAACGGGAATTTTATGGCGGATATTCCTGCATTCATCAGCCTCCGAATAACCTAATGAATTTTTTATTCGATTCTCCTCTTTGTTTGCGCGGAGTAATTAAGTAAGCGCCAGTAAAGCGAACAGTTTTTCAATTAAAATAAAATATTCCCCGTTTTAATTTATAATTCGTTTCGAAAAACGTAAATTTAACATCCGCGCGGGCGAAAGATGAAATTAAACCGCGACATATTTCCCGTTGCGCTGGATAAATAGTTTTCACAGACCTCCACCTACAAAAAAAAAACGAGCGAACGTTTTCCAATTTAAATGTTGGAAGTGTCTAGTCGCCTGCCGGATGTATAAGCTCGTTAATTATTCCGTCCATAAACTACACATATACATAGTGGTTATCTTTTATAATTTTTTATAACTTTTATAATCTGTATTATTGTTAACTGTTTTTTTACTTTTGTACTTTAGTAATCTGATTTTGTTAATGCATCTAATTTTATTAGCTATTTCTCCCACCTATTAATTGTTTTTAACTGTCAGGTGGTGTAACTTAAATAAAAATAAATAAATAAATATACAGAGCGCTTGCCTTCTACATGGACGCCGCCAGAAATTTTCTCAAAGGGATGTAATAATACTCAGCAAAATTCTACAACAAGTATTTATTTGGTATACAAGAGAAAAAATAAAATAAAGATAAACAGAACACTCACAAAAAAATAATTAATAAAACAAATAAAAAAGATATATTTTAAAATTACAAAAATTATATTTCAATCTTTATGTATTGAGCAAAAATACTCAGTTCTTCTTCAATAAATTGATCAGGGTCGCATTCAACCTTTTTTGTATGAACACTTAGCATGCATAATCAGCACAAATGCTTTTAAATTTATGAAAATTTCTTCAGGTAAATCCCTTTGAAGAAACTATTGATAAACGGAAGTGTATTGCATTGCAACGCGATTCATGCACCGACTTACTTAAGGGCCCCATATTCTTTAAATAGTGTTTTCCGCAAAGACAAATAATTTCGAACATTTAATAACTGAATAATCTAAAGCTTATCAAATAATAGGAATGTTATGTCATGCCATCTGGGTATTTTCAAAGACGACTCAGTAAAACGAATAAACAGGTGCAAAAAACGATCAAACCATCAAGGTTTTAGGTACTGAAATCTACGAAAATACTAACTTTTTTATATATAACTCCACATGTAAATATTCTTATAACATTTACTTGCTTAGTCCTATATATAAAATTGTTTACTTTTATTTATAAGTACGTGAAAATAATTCTTAAAATGTGGGGTTAGGATAACAGAAAACGCATGTTTTACAAACGCTTTTTTTAGTTATTATTTTATTTGGGTAAATTTAAATGGTAACAATGAATAAACAAAACATCAAGGATTTTATTTTTGAGCTTACTTTTGTTCTACACGTTTTACTTTTCAAGATTTCAGTACCTAAAAATGCCAGAAATTTCACCATTTCTCGGCCAGGGATATGGCCACCTTAATAAATAAGTATGAACGTAAATAGCTAACGCAACAAGCAGACAATGCACACAGTGCGATCTAATTAATACCAAGAGTATCCTGGTCATATGAAAACAAAATGTCCTATAATCCTGCAGTTCTTTTAACTGTACCAGAAACCTCCTAGTCTTCAAAACCTCAAAAACTTCTACAACTTAACATTTAGTGGGTTTGTTTTTAGATACGGTTCTCAAATGAATTTATCAGCACTCATGGTATGATTAAAATACGAGACAACTGTGAATGAATCCAGAAAGTTAACTCATTATAAAACTAAACCAAATGATAGCAGTAAATAAATGAGAGGAAAAAACAGAAAAAGTTAACCAGTTTTTAGGGGCAGTTTTCTTGATTTACTTCCTGGAATTCAAGTATTTCAAGTATAGCCTGGTTGCAGGTGGATTCTTTTGATGAACCTCTACTTTGATAGACTTAATGTAAAGTTATAGTAATCTTACAGCTATAGGATTATTATATTTCTCTAGTATCATTCAAAGGCTGCAAGTTTGCGGGACTGGTTTTCTGTTCGATTGTTTAGGGTCTACGATGTTTACGGAATTAAATGACTCTGTGTCTGTGGGTTAGGAAATTAGATTCATGGTTCCTAATAAGCTCATGGGCTATAAATTGGTGGTTTGAATGTGTGATTTTTAGGCTTGGTGGTTTTCTAATATCCGCCCGAAGTTGAAATGGTTACCAGTGTCGACTGAGACTTGTACAGGGTGGTCCAAATTTTATGCAGGAAACTTCGAGGGCAGATAGATCTCTTTAAAATAAAATGTGTTTGCCTTATAAAAAGAAATTGATTTTTTGTTTATATCTCCGGAATTTATTAACCGATCTCAACAAAATGCACAAAATTATAGATCTAAATCCTTTGGACTTAGGGACATAATATGAAGCAGCTTGTCTACCATGTTGAAGTCACCACCCGTCAGCAGTTACTTGAAAGAATTCAGGATGCAGTTAACCAAATAAGAAATGATTCAAATCTCATTCCTCGAGTGACGGAATTTCTAGTTCGCCGATGTGAGACTTGCATTCGAGCCGAGGGTGTACATTTTGAACAATTTTTATAGTCTTAAGGTTGGTTAATTTGGAAAAAAATGGTTAAACTTTAAACACAAATAATCATTATTGTTACAGCAACCATAATTTTTATTTATCAGGCTACTACTATCATTGAGATATGAAATTATATTTTTTAAAATGCTTGTAACCTCTAAACAAAACCTATGTCATCGGACCTATGTCATATAAGAAAAAATGTTTGAAATTAACCCAACTAGGTACCATCTGTCAAAGTTTGTCCTAGAGCTTGTAGAACGCCCTGTATAGGTTAAAGTGAGATCATCCCTGCAATAGATTCACTTTATTTCTGTATCCTGTATTTAGTTCTACAATCTGCGTATAACCTCCTAGATATTCGATGTACAGAATAAACTTTCTCTACGTTTTTCACTAACAGTCCAACCAAATTACACTTGGACAAAAGGACTTTTAATAAACCTAAAAAAAATAAATGCGTGAGCAGGGACGGCGGAGGGTTGATTTGGGGGGTTGAAAAGTTATGAATCACTGGGATTTCTGGCGAAAGTTGACGTCAAACAAAAAAGTATCCAATACAAAAGTTGTAGATCATGCAAAAATCTACAACTTTTGTAGAAGTCATTTTTTAACATAACCTCAAAATTTCCGAGAAAAATGCGAAAAACAGGTTTTTTCCGATTTGTCGTTTTTTATTTCTCATTTCCGCAAAAATAATTTAATTTTGACGAAACTTGGTGAAAGTATACCTTTCTCTGTCTTAAATAACCTCAATTTTTTTTTTTAGATAAAAAAGTCAAGAAGTTTCTGAGATATTCATTTTTTTGGGCCTAAATACACTTTTTTTTTTTCAAAGAAAAATTCTACTTAAAAAAATCATCGCACAGGATTTTGCCGGTAATCATTTTTTTTGTTTTGACATATACTTTTTGGTGAAATAAAAAAATCTGTAATAACAGTTCAAAAACATGCTCA
>NW_019416252.1:24682-47400 GCF_000390285.2 Anoplophora glabripennis
GCCGTACTCAGGAAAAATTTTAAATTATAGCTAAAACAAGCTAAAAACTTTTTAAGCGATTACAATAGTAATATCCTCTAATTCAGAATTAAAAATGACTTTAGATTTTGTCATAAAAATAGCAGCGACGTATTTAAAAAAATTAACCCGATGATGGCCCCTCGAAGACGAAACGTCGGATTGCAAAAATGTTGACCCCATTGTATAGAGCGAAAAAAGTGGCACTGTAAATATGTAATTTATTTTAAAATTCGTTTTCAAATAAAGCCAGAAAATTTAAACAATTTTGCAAAATTTCGGGTTATTTCGGATATCTCCGGAACTACCCGAAATTTTAAAACTTTCTTACTTTGTTATGTACAGAAAAACATAAATTTTTCCTAATCTGAGCCACCCGGATCTCTTACCGTTTCATAGATGCTAATGCTATCCCATCCTTATCGTAGACACACTGTATATCTATGAATTCATCAAACTTTTAAAAAAATAAGTACACTAATGATCCTATAAAAAAAATATTTATTTTATATTTATTCACTATTGGACTTATACTTATAGCAATACTGTACAAAAATTGTTTTGGGTCAAAAAATGAGACAGTTTTATTTATATTTTTTCCGTACTTGAATGGTGTAATCAGTTTTTGTTTTTTTTAATTTAAACAAATTATCAACAATTACTGAAAAATACGTTGCTGCAAGTAATTTTTTACTTTTTTGCATTTTTGAGCATGTTTTTGAATTGTGATTACAAATTTTTTTATTTCACGAAAAAGTATATGTCAAAACGAAAAAATTGATTATTGGCAGAACTCTGTACGAAGATTTTTTAAAGTAGAATTTTTTTTAAAAAAAAAAATGTGTTGCACGCCCAAAAAAATGAATGAAACTTCTTGATTTTTTTATTTAAGAAATATTTGAGGTTATTTAAGATAGAGAAAGGTATATTTTCACCAAGTTTCGTCAAAATTAAATTATTTTTGCGGAAATGAGAAATAAAAAACGAAAAAACTTGTTTTTCGCATTTTTCTTGGAAATTTTAAGGTTATGTTAAAAAGTGACTTCTACAAAAGATGTAGATTTTTGCATGATCTACAACTTTCATATCAGATACTTTTTTGTCTGACGTCAACTTTCGCCAGAAATCCCAAAGATACAAGTTTTCATAACTTTTCAACCCCCCAAATCAACCCTCCGCCGCCCCTGCTCACGCATTTATTTTTTTTTTTCGTTCATTATAAGCCCCTTTACTATTTCCACTTATAAACGTCCAGTTAACAATTTTCTTTTTTTTTTCCTCTAAATGAGTTATTTTGATCGGTCTATAAGGACAAATGCAGAGAATAACTTTAAATTCTGTTTTATTATTATTAATTTATGTGAGCACGCCTTCTGCGAATAAACACGGTACTTTATGAAAGTGGGGAAAGTAGAGAAAATTCATAAGAAACTTGTTAACGGCGTAACGAAGACTTACACGTATCGGTGGGCGGCATCTCCGGCGATGCAGCAGAATATTGCGTATTAGAGAAACAGGAAAATCCGAAAATAAGCCCTTATCTGATTGCAGATAATACATGGGAACGGAGCCGGGGCAATTTGGCAAATTTTAGGTCAAGAGAAGCTCACCCGGCTCGACTGAATATACTCTTGCTTTTATTTGGACACTGAGCTCTTTTATCTGCAGTACACACACTCCAATTTTACTTTTCCCGGATGCGACTGATTTTCCGGGCTCCGTTTTCTTAGTTCTCTTTATTATAGGAGACCGGAGTCGGGCTTTTCCGTTAGGAGGACTGTATAGGTGAATTTGTTTGCTTAGCTAAATGGTAATCTTGATCAAGCGGATCGGATATTTAAAAGCTTTGAAACGATCCTGCCTTTTACTTTAGCTATTTATTTCTATAAAGGGCAGCGAAACCCTGAATTATTTTGTCTGTACAGATGATTATACAGGGTGGTCCGAATTTTATGCAGGAAACTTCGAAGGCAGATTAGATCTCTTTAAAATAATATGTGTTTGCCTTATAAACATTGGTCTGGAACAGCCTCGTTTTAGAGATACAGGGTGTGAAGTTGTTAAAAAAAATAATTTTTTGTTTATATCTCCCAAATCTATTACCCGATCTCAATAAAATTTGGTACAGATAATCTATGGTAATCTAGGCCTTATATTCCTTAAAATATGAGCTTTAAAGGTTCAACCAGTGGTGTACAAGTGGACAGGGGTCACCACTTTTTTACAAAAAAACCTACGCCACTGAATTTTTTACAAGTCATTGTAACTGATTTATATTCCAATGCACAAAATACGAAAAAAAGGTAAATTGGTTTTTTTTTCCTAAGATTCGCCGTTCTCAAGTTATTCATACCAATACAATCCCCTTGTGGCAGACACTTCTAACCATAATATTACAAGAATATTTATGTTTATACTTAAAAGTGAGTGCAATTTGTAAGCACATCAACAAAATCACACTCCTTTGTACACCACCTGTGAGGTAGTGNTTCGCCGTTCTCAAGTTATTCATACCAATACAATCCCCTTGTGGCAGACACTTCTAACCATAATATTACAAGAATATTTATGTTTATACTTAAAAGTGAGTGCAATTTGTAAGCACATCAACAAAATCACACTCCTTTGTACACCACCTGTGAGGTAGTGTTCCTGGCGTGTTTTAGTTTTCCCTAGGGGCCTAATACTCTTTACAAATAATAACAATTTATATCAAAATAATAATAAAAATATATTTACCAAGCAACAGCCACTAAACAGAAACAAAATTAACGTATTTACAACAATTGTTCAAAATGCGAACCACCCATATCGATACATTTCTGACATCTTCTATTAATGTAATTAAGTGAAGCTAATATCATGTGGTGGTTTTCTTTAAGAAAGACTTACAATATCATATAGAAATATTTTCAGTACTGCCCTACATATTTGTCGTTACAGGAGTGAGAAACCACGGATGCAAACCCCTATTCTGGCCCTTATTCCCCTTCCGATTATTAAAAAATGGTCGGCATTGCTGCTAAAACATTATTTAAGATGTAAAATTATTTTTAAGTAATATGCCGTTAAAAAACCATAGGTCGATATAAAATGTATTAATTTTATAAATTTGAAAAGCTTATATATTTTTTCCACAAGTACATAAGTAAATTTTTTTCAAAATCCAAAAAATCGTTATTAAAAATCAATAAAAAAATCTGCATTCGAATATTTTTAAATCATTTGGAATTATTTTTATTTTAAAATTAAAATCCAAACTTCTTTCTCTGTCTCTTTTTTCTTTTCGGCGTATAAATTTTTATGTGGTTTCATTCATGTTTATAACCGACAATCTTAAAGTTGTTTTTGTAAACGCACTTTTAAATTATTTTTACTAATTTTAAAAATATATATGCCAATGGCTGCATCGTAATTTTTGCATAAATAAATTGTTCAAACAATTGTAACAGAAGTTGCAAATATGCAAATGCGAGGGTACTGTTACTTCAAAACATATATTATATCACTGTTTTAAATGTAAGTATTTATATAAAGATTCTCATGAATATTGAGTTAAAATTAGGTGTTTATTTATTTAAAAATAATACTTTCTTGCACGTCATTAAATTTATAAATTTCTCAAAATATTTTCTCGATTCTATATACACAATTTTTTTTAATCTTAAAGACAATGCTTTCATAATTTCTACGGTATAAATGAAATTTCTCTTGAAATTAGGATAAAACTCATTTTGGATTTATACAGTTTCCGAGAATTGATCCAACGAATATGTACGGCATTGCAATTTTCATTCTTTATGTTATATTTCTTATGAAAATTTGTAAATGCCGTATGATGTGAAGGGGTCTTAGGATTATCAGTTTTAGTTTTAATAATTCTTACTCATGGTAATGATTATATTATAACTTTTTCTAATATTAATGACCTAAAAATTATCAGCCATGTACGGCATTGTTTTTTTTTTTATTTTTTTTTTCTTATGAAAAGTCAATTACAGCCATAATATTTTGAATATAACATTTTTAGTTAGTTTATAAAAAGGAATTTCCAAAATTTATTTATTTGTTTTTTAATTCGAATTTTGTAATTTGTACCATTAATTATAACCGACCATGATTTAGTACGATAGTTTTTGGTTATATTTTATCAAAAAAGTGGTTGCTGTACAGGAATTAATGATGTTATCGAAAAAGAAAAAATAAAACTCAATTCCAAAATACAAGTAATTGTTTAAATAATCATGTGGAATCGATGCCAATTTTTTTTAATGATTTGAAATAATGGGGGCTAAAATAGAGGGTTGCGCCCTACATTTCTAACCCCTGTATCTGCAGATATATACGGCGCGGCGTCACTAAAAAAGTTATCTACGTATCAATCCCAAACTTGCAGTATAAATGCCGTACTGTAGTAAATCACCAAAAACCGGACCAAAATTTTCAGAAAATCAAAAATTTTCCTGGCTTACGGTATTGCTATTTTCGTACGGCATTAGGTCGAGGTTCATTTTTTGTATAACCTTTATACTTTAGAAATGCCGTACAGAAATAACCAACATTATGAAATCCTAAAGAAAGTCATACTTTTTTTACAATAGGCGTTTTATTTTATAGGTATTTATTAAAGCATTACAACATTAAAGTTAATTTGAAAAGATCAATTTTTTCGCATAAAATGAAAGAATTTGTACTACTAATGATCAGATTTTCAAAATACATCAGTGGCAACGCATTTTCGGAATTCTTAAAGTTGCTTCTATTATCTACGCCATTGGTTAACATATTCACATCCAAATTGAGTGGATTTTTATCTTGCATTAATCATCATTAGCTCAAATTTCATAATCCTACATCAAACGCTTTCAAGCATGTTATAAGTGCCAGTTTTTTAAACTCAATTTTAAAAATATTAAATTAATTCAAACATATTTTCTTCCATATCTTCTCAAATAAAGTCAAATAATGTTTTTCCGGACAAAATTCATAGCAATATCAGCAGTTAAGAATCTTATCTGCTGGGTTATATGTCACCTAGATTTCTCGCATAGAAGAAAATTTGAATTTTTTTTTTAATTTGTTTGAATAGGTTTTTAGATGAGATTTTTTCAAGTTTCGATATTCTTGCTTAATATTTAAGACAAAGTGTTTTCAGGCATTTCTTTATGGGACCTTTCATCCTCCAAATTTAAATTTCAAATTCGACCAATTAATTCTAAAAGGCAGTGTTAGTTCAAGTATGACATTTTAATTTTTCATTTAAATAATACGTCAAACTGCCCTTGTCAAAAATGTCTCTCCTACTCCATTGCAGCGTTCCGGTGAAGAAAAACATAATTAGGCACAGTAAGACCCCACATTCACGTCTACTGCGAGTTGAAGGTTGGTAATTTTCTAGACAAAACAATTCGCGCCTTCGTAAACTCCTCTTAAGCACCCCTCCTCGAGACTTACCCGTCTCAGGTGTTCTTCCAGGCCCTTTCCAAACGTACTGCGAATGTTTCCGTTTAACATAAATTGCTAACGAATTTCCCCCGGTTGGGATTTTCTCAGCGCCTTCAGACAGCCGTCAGCCAGTCGGTGCCCGCCCGGTAGAACTCAATTTTCGGGTATGCTGATGACTGAACGTCAAGTTGTCAGGAAGGATACAGACGATTAACTTGCTACGATTGTTTCAAAGGGCGAAATCCCCGAGGAGGGTTATTATAGCGAATTGCTTCCACTGAAAGGGAAATTTTACCTGAACCCGAGCTAGCTAATTGAAAAGTATAGTAAAACACTGGGAACATCTGAAAAACCGGAGATGTACATTCACACAAATGTACAATGTGCATACTGTATACATAAATCCTAGGAATATCTTATGCAGATGACCTGTCTTCCTCACCTTCTCCGCTTTTACAAGATGATCTTGATACAATTATGAATTGGTTTTCTGAATGGTTGTTGCCTTTTAATTCCGAAAAGTGTTGTGAAAAAGTGCAATCAATTAATTTTCATAATTAAAAAATCTTTCTGTGATCTCACCATCAGCATGTTTCTCAAGTTATACAGAGTGTTTCAGGATTAAGTCAACAAACTTTAAGGAGATATTCCTCATAAGAAAGTAAGAAAAAAATCAAGTATAAATTTTTTCCAGAGATGCTTCATTTTCAAAATATAGGGCGTTAAAGATTAAAAAAAATATTTTTTAAACAACTTCTAAATGAAGAAGGCCATTTAAGCCAAATTTGGCATGACACATCTTCTTATAAGACCATTTTTCCATAGAAGCAGAAATCCCGCAAGCAACCAATTATAAAAAAAATTAATACGGTCCTACTGAAAATAAAAAAATGATGCTGTTTTTAGATAGAACAGTTTGTTATTGACAAAAAGTGTACATTCACTTTTTTCCTAACTCTTATAGTTTCATGGCAAAATTGATTTTTCGGAAGGGTGCTTTTGGATTCTGTCGATAAACTTTAAAATGAACCTCAACAAAAAATTTCGAGTAGGAATGTTAATTTGACGTTTTAATTGTTATTTTGCCAATTGTTGCATAAATTATCCATTAGATAAAGCGTTCAAACTGTTAATAAGTTTAGTAATGCCGTCCATATTTTCGAACAATGAATATGCTGATATGGTCTTTGTATATGGTTTTTGTGATGGAAATGCCACGGCGGCTCGCCATGAATATGCAGTAAGATTTCCTCATCGCAGACTACCAGCAAAGGAAACATTTTCAACGACATTCAGTCGTGTCAGACAAACTGGATCTTTCGGTATTCCAACTTATGCTGATGGACATTTTGCCCTACTTCAGGACGAAGTAAGATCGAATACTATTTTAAACCATTTCGATGAAAATCCATCCACGAGTGTCAGAAGATCTAGCTATGAGCTAGGTATTTCGTCAAGTTCCATTTGGAGGACTCTTCGGGCTGATGGACGCCATGCGTACCATATCCAGCGTGTGCAACATTTACTGCCTCAGAACATACGATGTAGGCGCGTGTTTTGTGACTGGATGTTAAACCAAGCATAAAATGATCAGTTTACGCAAAAAGTAATGTGGACAGATGAGGCAACATTTACTCGAAGGGGAATTTTAAACCAAAGGAACAACCATATTTGGTCCTACGAGAATCCACGGGCGGTAAGGGAACATAGTTTTCAGCATGAATTCCAATGTAACGTATGTTGGGTGTGTTGGACAACACTATAGTTGGTCCCTACTTCCTTCCGCATCGTTAAATGCTGACATGTTTACCGAGTTCCTTGAAAATGGTTTTCAAGATCTGTTAGAAGATGTTCCGCTTAATACTCGAATGAACAGTTGGTTTCAACTAGATGGTTGTCCTGCCCATTTTGGTAGAGGTTCTAGGGAGTGGTTAAACATTAATTATCCCAGGAGATGTATTGGTCGTGGAGGACCTGCAGCGTGGCCCGCACGTTCACCGGACTTGATACTGATGGATTATTTCGTTTGGGGTGCTGTTAAACAAAAAGTCTACAAGGTGCCAATTGATACCCTAGATCCCTAGAAGATCTAAGACAGCGAATAGTCCAAGAGTGTCGAGAATTAACTCCAATTCAGTGTCGATCGGCCACTACCTCCATAATTAGAAGATGTCATGCTTGTCTACAGACCGGAGGCTTGAACAACATATTTTTTAAATCATTTCATTTTTTATTCACTTTTCGCTTTGTCTAGAATATTAATTGGTAATTTATTGGTTGTTTCAATTTACAAATAAATTTTCATGTATTGTTTACCACCTTATTTTATTTAAAAGTACACACACAACACAAGTAAATGAAATGACTACAAACCGCCTGAAAAAATTTAGGAGTATTGCAAGGGTCGTTACGTTGTCGCATTACGATACAGTCACATTAGATATTAGGTACTTAAATATTTCTATTGTTTTCATCAACATCATTTTTTTTTCTAAAAAAAACACCATATCTCCTAAATAATTTTAATACTATTGGTTAAACCCAAGGGAAGGTGAGAGAAAAAGGCTTATTTGACTTACACATACTCGAGACTAAGACCAATTTTAATTTTGAAGCGTTAAACACGATACCATTAATAAAATTTACCTATGACCTCGAATTTTCTCAGAAATCCAAAATTATTGCTTTTTTACATACCTGAAAATTAAGAAAGGAACAGTTTTGGCCCATTTTTACGCTAATTTTGATTTTTCTAAGAAACATCGAGGCCATGGATAAATTTTACCATTATAGTATATAATGTATAGTATACAGGGTGTCTCATAATTAGCTGCCAACCCTGAACAGGCCGATACTATGATCAGAACTAAGTAAAAAAGTTCATATGAACATGGGTCCGGAAATGCTTCCTAAGGGCACAGGGACCCATTGAAGAGGGAGGAATGGAAATCATTTTTTTGCAATATCTCTCAATCGCGTTGTGATAAATGAATGAAATTTGGTATACACAGCTAAATTTTGATGAGCAATTTGATGGACTAATCCATTTATTTCCACAAGGTCCATTGGGGTGGGTACGGGGGGGCCCTTGGTACTTTGCGTGTGTAACTTTTTCATCTTTGACTTTTTAACAAATTGGACAGCAAATTCCGTTTTCCCGAACTGTTTTACGTTAAAAAGGTACTCTTGTTTCAAATCGTTATCTTTAACGGTTTCTGAGAAAATCGCTCTTGAATTAATCCCACTTTGGTCAATTTCATAGTAATTTAAACAAAAAATAATAATAATAATTTTCCTTTCCTCTCTTTTCCATTTAAAGGATTAATTTTTATTTAATTTAATTTTTTATTATTATTTTTTTATTAAAATTAGATTAAATTTAAACAAAAAAATTTTTTTTGTTTAAATTACTATGAAATTGACCAAAGTGGGATTAATTCAAGAGCGATTTTCTCAGAAACCGTTAAAGATAACGATTTGAAACAAGAGTACCTTTTTAACGTAAAACAGTTCGGGAAAACGGAATTTGCTGTCCAATTTGTTAAAAAGTCAAAGATGAAAAAGTTACACACGCAAAGTACCAAGGGCCCCCCCGTACCCACCCCAATGGACCTTGTGGAAATAAATGGATTAGTCCATCAAATTGCTCATCAAAATTTAGCTGTGTATACCAAATTTCATTCATTTATCACAACGCGATTGAGAGATATTGCAAAAAAATGATTTCCATTCCTCCCTCTTCAATGGGTCCCTGTGCCCTTAGGAAGCATTTCCGGACCCATGTTCATATGAACTTTTTTACTTAGTTTTGATCATAGAATCGGCCTGTTCAGGGTTGGCAGCTAATTATGAGACACCCTGTATACATAGTGTTCAGCAGCTCAGAATATTAGGAAAATTTATGAATTTTGACTATAGAATCGTGGCTTTCTTGGGTTTTAATTTTTTTTGTGGCTTATCATTTCTGACTAAAAAAGAAATTCTGTTCTCAATTGCCATATTAACTTCATCTTTATTTGTGTACCGTGAAAAATCGTGAGTATGTACAAAGTCCCCCCAATGCCAGTTAATCTAATTTCAAAGTTTTGCTTTTGTTCAGTAACCTTTTCAGAAGCTGGGAAAACAGATGTCAAGGCCTGTTTCGCTTCAGCGTCACAAGTCGTACAAAAACAGTCCACTTCAGCTGATATATAAACATGTTTAATTAGAGTACATAAACACTACACAAATCCATAATATTGGAAATAAAGTGGGAGCCTGATCCCAACTTCTGCGAATGTGTCTGCCAACTTCTGTGTAGCTGACAACTTTATCGAAATAATATACCAATAACTGTATTAGACAAGCCGTATAATACACAATCAGGATGAAACTAGGTGGATGGTGGCCAAATAATTTTATTTGTGACTATGTTGGATTCAATTCTGACCATCAATAGACAAATTTTATGATAAAATTGAAACAATAAGCCCCAAAATTTGACGATTGTTTCTCGTTCCATTAAAACTAGATTTATTAGTTTAACTGAATATAGGTATCTGTTGTGTAAATTTAATAAGAACAATGATTAAAATCAATTATTTTATATAATCTATATTGTTCCATAAAATATAAAAAACAGTAGACTTGTTTCGTTACAATTACGTTACATCAAAATAAATGCACTACTGAAAGTTCTACTTATGGTTCAATAAAAATGTTTATCGTAACTTTGTTACTAATAAACTTTCATTTAAAAAAGAATCGTCAAAATGAAACTGGAATTTGGTATAAAAAAGAGGTAATTACTGCGTAGGAGTTTCTGAGATAGATTGCATTATCAGTGTTGTTTTAGCAACTGCAAAAGACAAATACAATTGATTCTATGATACTGATATACTTGCATGAATAATTTCAATTTATGATTCGTCAACAATATACTCATTGGCGTTTCTATGCTATTAAATTCATTTCATATAATATATGTTGCTGTTGATGGTAACAAAACTAATAACAATATTTTTATGTTTGTAAATAAATAATAATTACAGGAAAATGAGACTCGAATGCTATTTGAACAGGAGTTATGCATATGCATAAAGTTATGCATGCATAAACCCGAATACTCAAATGAGGAATAGTGAAGGCGTCAATATTAATTATTCTAATGTGCATCGAGTCTTTAGAGAAGTTTTATACCCGTACCACGTGCAAGGAGTGCAGGTGCTTCTATTTCAGAATTTCGAACAAGAGAAATTGTTTGCAACTGCCAAGAAAATAATAAAGATCTTCTTATAAGATCTATTTTTTTTTCTTACGAGGCAACATTTACGCCAAAAGGAGTAATTAATATCCATAACACCTGCTTACTGGATATAGCTTATTCCCAAATTTAGCACAAAGTGACAATATTTAATACAATAGCTCTTAACAATATTTATATACAGTACGCGCCTAAAGTATGGAATAAATTCAGTAAAAATGAAACAAATTATTTTGGGAAAAATCCTCGAACAGGTCGATTTTTAATTCAAAAAATACATATTTTAGCATAAAAGGCGATTTTCAACCGTCATTTATTTTCGAGTAATGACGTCATCGACATTTTTTTTAAATAGCAACCCCCTATTTTTATTCTTGATTCTAAAAGATCGTTTCATTGTCGATCCGACAGTATTAAAATGTTGCCATCTTACATAGGAACGTTTTCGAGTAAATGACGATTGAATGTTAGAAAACGTAAATTTTATTCATTAAAAAAATAACAATTCCTATGTCAAGCAAATACAATTCATTAAGTTTTCTACCTAAATTAAGTGTTCGAATTGCCACCCACCGACTTCTTGACAATACGCAAGTCTGTGTAGAAATTCTTCTTGCGCATTTTGAATTATTTCTGGGGTAACTCTATTTCATCTATAATACAATTTTGGAGTTCTTCTAAATTATGTGGTCTATTAACGTACACTTTGGTGTAAGATCTTGGGATCTCGCGGGCCATTCTATCGGTCGTCGTTTGCCCATCCACCTCCTAGGAAAACAATTGTCCAGAAAATCTCGAACAGGGCGCGCATAGTGCGGAGGTGCACAGTCTTGCTGAAACCATATGGTGTCATCAGGAATATCAGGGTCATTACCGTTAGGAAAAATTACTGCAAGCGCTGTAACAAGGTCATTTTGTAAAAACTCTAAATATCTTTCTCCTCTAAGGGTTCGTTCAAAGAAGAAATACCCTACTATTCTGTTGTCAACTATTCCAGCCCACACATTTAATTTCTGTGGGTATTGGGTATGTGTCTCTGCCATCTAATGGGGATTTTCCCGACTCCAATACCTGCAAGTTTGACGGTTCACTGTACAATTGAGACAAAACGTGGCCTCATCTGAAAAAAGTATTTGCCGGTGTATGGTCTATTTACTTGACATAAATCCATCATAATTTCACAAAAGTGTAAGCGGCGGTCGGGATCGTCTTCATTGAGTTTCTACACAAGTTGAATTTTGTAGGGATGATATTTTTTCCTGCCTCAGGATACGTAGCACTGTGGTCTGACTAATTTCATTGTTTAATGCAACCAATCGTGAAGTATTATGAAGATTATCTAACATACTTATCAAAATGTTCTGTTTGTGATCTTCACTTATCTTGGACGCCCAGGTTTTGGAATACCTACAACATTGCCAGTTTCTCTAAATTTAGATTCTATCTTACTGACTGTTGATTGGCTGATACGGCTATCTGGATGTTTTTCATTAAATAAATCGCAAACTGCTGCTTTCTAGTCTTATCCGGGGGCATCCGATAAGAATTAAAATTTCAATTCTTTGTATGACAGTTAAATGTGCCATAATACTTGAAATTCAACAATAATTTTTATATCGCTTACAATACTTAGAAAGTCGGTATGACTCTTTGTAAAGATTTACACCTACGTGATCCATAAAAAACTTCAGGAATTTCGAAAAACTAAATTTGATAATGTTTTTGCTTTATTTTAATTGATTTGGGTTTTCTAACATTCAATCGTCATTCACTCGAAAACTTTCCTGTGTAAGATGGAAACGATCTTTCAGATTCAAGAAAAAAAAATAGGGGGTTGCTATTTAAAAAAATGTCGATGACGTCATTACTCGAAATCAAGCGACGTATGAAAATCGCCTTTTATGCTAAAATATGTATTTTTTAAATTAAAAATCGACCTGTTCGAGGATTTTTCCCAAAAAAAACTTGTTTCGTTTTTACTGAATTTATTCCATACTTTAGGCGCGTAGTGTATACTTTAAAATGCACTGTTTCTTAAAGAATTGCAAATCCTAACCTAATGCACACTAAATATTACTTTAATGTATCAAAAGTGATACACTAACGCCTCGCGAAAATTAAATATGGTCTTACTTTGAAAATGAAGCATAGGACTCATACCGATTTTTAGGATATGGTTTCTACTCTCACAAATTAAAATATCTTCATGAAAAGATTTCGAAAGAAATTAATTCAGATCTCGAAAAGTGTGACATATATTTGCAAAATGTTTTTTTCATGTTCTGATTTCACTACAATGAGGTGTTTTTTATATTATTTTATAAAATGCATTTTTCTTTTTAAGCAAATTAAATTTTTGTGAAAAATACAAAAACACCTGCTTAGTAGTAGATCAGTAAATCATGAGACAAATGTGTAATAAATATACATTTTCGAGACATCAAGATCGGTCACCACTATTTTAATATTTGATTTCGCAAACGTTTGAAATTTTTGCGTCATTGAACGCCTTGCCATAACTTCGGAAAGTCCCAAAAATTTTACGAGAGAAGAAATAACTATCACCACCCTACATTCCTTCACTTGTACCTTGACTTTTTAACAAAAACCTCTGAAAATTGTGACGGTAACCTTGTAAACATGTGAAATCATTAGTACTCGAAATTTGAGATGATAGCGCTATTAATAAAAATAGATTGGCCTACTAATTTGTAACATCCTGTAGATTTACACTTAAGCCACTAATTCCTGTTATTAACCGTTGATGGGACTGCCAATTTAATAACATAAAACTTTAATACCTATTATTTTGATGAATTCCCGTGAAACAAGATAAATGACAAAAAGTAATATTCCGCTCATTATTGACTACAATAAATGCTTTATGTTTATACAAATGTATTTGTTATTCACTCATTGAAACGACCCTGCCATTACAATTTTGGAAAGAATGCTTTATGTCCATACAAATGTATAATTTTATTCTCTTATTGAAACGACCCTGCCATTACAATTTTAGAAAATGCGATGAAAACTGCGATAAATACATTAAGCAATTGAAATAGATTGCCTCTCCAAATGCGAACCGAATATCAGACAATTATATGAATAATTCATCATTTATAGTACCATTAAAACTGGATTTCAGTCATTAAGCGATCCGAACGTAAATTCCCGGTACGGAATTATTGTCCCTGGGCAAATTCACTCACGTATCTTCCTTAAACTGCCCCCGACACATCCTGCAGGTCTCTTGCATCACGGTGTCTCGTCGCTTCGATCAAATACCATTTTCCGATGGCATAACCCATATTCGCTCTTTATTGATAATGAATTCCAGACATATCAACTCGTGGGACCGTACAGGGTAGACAACTTCAGCAAGGTATCAGAAAGTTTGCAAGTTAATAGGAATACGTTTTCTTACATAGTTAATTGACTTTGAGTAATACACAATACAGTAAGTAAAAAATGAGATGTGGTACAAAATATATCTGATGTGGTAAATTGCGTGAGTGTGAAAATTTACACTCACGTGAATAAAATTAACACTCATGAGATAATCGTATATAAATGTCATTTATACCAGAAAATTCGTCGAAAGTAATGCCTGAGGTTTAGGTATTCCATTTTGTGAGTACCTATTATTTTTTTATGCATTTGTGCATTTTTACATAAAAATTACCTTAGTAAAATGTTCACCAAGTGATGTATCTCCTAAGAAGGAGATACAGTCCCTCAATATTACCAAAAAAAAATTAGAATATCGGCTGTAATTTGAATACCAAAAATGTAAAAATTTGAAATTTTACACAAGTTTTCTACAAGTCTTCTATAAGTGCACCTTTTCCTACCATTTCTCGAAAACTTTTGCCCATAGGTGAAGCTTGACATAAGCACCTGATAGGGTATTTTCTGCTTCAATTTTTTTGTTAGGAAAAAAATATCATTGAAAAATACGTATCAGATAATCTAGCCTATTTCAAAACTCCCTCGACATAGTGTTGTATATTTCTAGTTTCTGGTAGCATTTTTTCTTCTATTGGAAAAGTCTGTCTGGGCGATTTTACTATAATTCTTCCTAATTTATCGCAAAAAATAAAATCAGCAGCAAATCCAAGGAAGCACTCGTAAAACTTCATAAAGGGTTAGTTTTAAAGCAAAAATTTGAGAGAGGTAAAAGTTTTAAAATAAGTTAATTTATCCGATACGTACTTCTGAATACTCAATTTTTGTCAAACAAAAAGCTGTAGCAAAAAATAACTGAGGAGATGATTGTGCCAACCTCCTCTAAGGGACATAGATTTTTGAAAAATGAATGATAAGTTACACCTGTATTAGTGGATAATTTGTGTAGAATTTGACATTTGTACCTATTTAGTTTTCATATTTTAGCTTTACCATATTTTTAAGGCACTTTGAAGGGCTGTGTCTCGTAAGGGGTAAGGAGTGAATGTTTTACCAAGATAATTTTTATGGAAAACGTGTTGTTTTTTTACTGCAGATTCGCTGGTACCGTTTGTACTACTCCTTTTGAAAATACCTTGTAATCCATAAGAAACTTATCAACTCGACATTACCAATGATGGTACAAAACTCTAAAGAGGTAACTGTTTGTAAACACAGTAATAGAATTATTTTCGAAATTAAGCTCCTCCACAATAACGGCAGAGCTGTGGCCAGAAAGAGACCAGAAAGAGTCAAACCTTTGTACCAAATGCTGGTAAGACGAAAATTTGATGTAAAATACGAAATCTTATGGTGATTTAGTCTGTGTAATCTTTTCGAAATCTATCACAAGCATTTTTGCACGTGTAAATGAATAATTTTATTGTAGGCTAATATACGTTACTGTGACTATATTACTCTGTTATAACTATAGCCTCACAATGAAATTACAATAAAAAAAAATTATAAAACAAAACTGCTAAACAAATGTAGAAAGAAATCATATGGATAAAGATACATAACAATGAATTTTTCTGATCTAGTTCTAGACAGGGTCAACATAACTACAGAAAATAAGGAAAACCCTGTTTTCCATGTTATGAATGTAGGCAAAATTAAAATAACAAGTTCTATACTTACCGATAGAACAGAGGCAATATCAAAAAAGATAAATTTCCAAAAAGAGAAATCCCCTAAAAAACGCAAAAAAAATACATGTTAAATCAGTGTGAAATTTTTACCATAAAAACAAAGAAATATATCCTTTTTTCCTTAAAATTATCCATACAAATTTATTACTTCGTATGTAATCTTTCTTTGTCGACTAGGTAAAACTGCTGGTTTTCTGCTTCGCATCCTGTATACGTGCATCTGTGCCAGTATTGAGGTTAAGGTTTGACGTCACGATAGAAATAGGTGCTTAAGAGTCACCAAGATCCTAAAGCTGTCTGCTGCTACATACCAGAGTTATATTATATTACATAAAGCACATATAAGTGTTATAGTGCTCCTTGCAATTTCAGTAAACGGTGCTTTCAGAGGCAAAGTACATATTCGCAAATATAAACGAAATAAATTTGAAATTCTGTAGGTAAATATTATCATTGTATATTTTACTATCTTTCATATACGTGATGCATAACGTTTTCATTTGCTACAATGTTTAATAATGCAACTTTAATGACTGACATAAATGCTGCCCTAAATATACTCGACATCGAAATTATAAAATGAATATTAAAAGCAAATAATACTTACTAAAAATTATACAAGGTGTTTACAAAATTATATTTTTTTAGGGTTTTAAGGTTTTTTAGAAAGTAAAAAAAGTATAAACCTACTGACTGTGCTTAACAAAAAGTGCGAATATATTGAGAACTGCTGCAGTCGAGAGGGAATTCAATGTAGCAACTTAATGTTGAATCACCACCTACCAAACTCAAAACTTTTTCTTTGGCATTACGTAAAGGCCTATCGCGATCTCCGTCAAGTCGTTGGTGAGGTTTTAACTGCCCTGTATTATGTATTAGAACAAGTGATCTTTCAGCACTTCATTTATGATGAAGTGTTAAACAATTTACATGCATTCATCGTGCAACTCCAACAATTTGTACATTCACCATAATAAATAGATTCTACACCAATTTGTGATTACTGTAATTATGAGTCATTTTAATACAACACTAACCTCTAATAATAATAACACTCGATTACTACAATTTTACCCATACTAGACTACTACAGACTTTTAGGTGCGCAAGGATGACAGTGAAGAAACAACTAATATTACAGCGAGCAGTAGATGTACTGTCTAAACAATGAACAATGATGTCATTCAGACTATTAATCGGTGTTTTTCGTACACTGTTTGTACTTCCTACAATAAAGTCACTTATTTATTTAGTTTTCTTCTTACAGCTATTTTCTTTCTGTAAAAGGACAGTGTACCTTTGGTATACGTTTTGGAAAGGGTAACAATAAATTAATGGATCTAATGGTAACTTGCAGCAACGCAGATGAAAACTACGAGTTAGCTACACATCCGGAATCATGAACTTTAGGGAGGCTAGCTTAAAAAGCTACAGCACTTGGGCCCCAATGGGCCCTTTGTACTTCATCCCATTAGGAGATCAATCCACCCGAGTCGTTAACCAACCTATTAAAAAGAAAAAGGTAGTGACGTTGCTCAAAGGGATCTCCCCAATATAGACCATAGAAGGTCAACGTTCTCAGAACACGGATTCTCTTGTTGGCGAGACGGTAGTGCATTCACATCATATCACCTGTAGTACTGCCTCGTCTTGTTGTTCACAACTCTTGCAAAGACGTGTTTCACACTTCCCCATGGAGGTGCTTCCTAAGTCAACAATGTCCAGTTTGAATATCTGTCACCAGGCGAAGATTTGACCTAGGTATTTTTTAGCTGTAGCCTTGGTAGGATATTCTAGGAACTCCTTAGCAAATTGACAGCTATTTGTTTCATCCCACCGTTTCATAAACTCTTTTGGATGTTTTCCTTAATAATTTCAACAAGTGCTGACAGCGGAAGCCACTGAAAGGACCAAACCCGAAAATATTGAGTCCCGATGCACTCCTGGCTAGCTTGTCAGCATCTTAATGAGGGTCTGTCAAACGCAAATTGAGGAGAAATACTGTCAGTGTCTGCCTGCAGAAGGGGCATCTTCTTGACAACTTCCTTCCATAGGCGACTCCTAACTTCTCCATATCCTACATGCGGTTTGACACCAACGTTCTTGAGGCGAAGTATAGTTATCAAGGCCACTTCTCCAGTGGTGACAGATACAGCATTACCTCTATTGCTATGGTGGGTGTTGTTCGCATAGCTCCAATTATGCTCAGACAGGCAATCCTTTGTACCTGGCTGAGCTTTTATTTACTATTGTCTGCTGGACCTTCGACCACCAGACGACAGCCCCGTAGGCTGGTCTCACAATAGCGGTGTATATCCACATGTCCGGGTTTTTCCAACGGTCCTGCGGCTCTGCTCATAGGATATGTACAACATTTCTAATCTCCTTTCAAAATAAAGATTCTATGTTAGCTTTGCATCGAGTGTGACTCCTAGATATTTTAAGTCCGGTGCAAAGCTTAGCGTTTAGGAGAGGTGGTGCCTTTATTGGCCCCAATTTTCTTTTCCTTGTGAAGAGAACAATTTCAGTCTTCCTGGGAATGATAACAGAACATGGTCCTCACACTACTTTTCAATAGTTCTTAAGGCTGTTTGCATTCTATGGCGAAGAATCCCTCTGAATTTTCCACTAACCATCATAGTGAGGTCATCTGCATAAGCCATTTCCGAGTTGAGGTGACATAGGAGACTGTCTAGAACCAGGTTCCATAGTGGTGACAAAACACTGTTTTAGTGAGCATATTTAATATCCATCTACAGATAGTAGGAGAAACTCATCTCTCTACAAAAGCTGAGTTAATTTTCGAGAAGGCCGTTTTGTCAAACACCCCTTCTATGCCAATGAATACCTCGTGCTCTTTATTGTATTGCACATCTCTATCAACAGTGATTTCCAAATATTTGTAAACAGACACAGAACTACAAGAGGAGTCAGCAGTTCCAAAAAAGTTGTCATGTATCAATGGTAAGCTAGTAGGTATTAAAAATATTTGCAGAGTATTTCTGCAATCCTTTTCGGATCCCCCGTATAATTGACCTATGTTATTTGTGATTTTCGTGGGTGTTCCTCATCATGAATAGAATAAGCTACAGAAACTCACAACAGGCCGGGTTTACAGAGACTTGGCAAAGTTAAAATCACCCCCAGGTGTAATGATTCCAGCATTAATGATAAATAAGTGGAATCCAGAGAACGCGGGATATTATTCATTTAACTCTTGGCTTGCCATTACAAGTATATTACCATCGGGACTTCAGTTCTCCAGTAATCTCCATGGATGGTAAAAAGTAACTTCTCAACTTCCAAACCAAATTTCTGGCCCTCTGCGAGGAAGTTGGGGTAATGAAGTAAAGTTGGCGGGTCTAAATATCGAGCCGAAAATATTGAGCTGTACAAGAATACGGGATTGAGTTGAAGCTAAGCGTAGGGGAAGGCCGGATTGTATGCCTACTCTGTTTTAGGTTTATCATGGATAAAAGTTTTTGAAGTGGGAGGATTGTTAACTTTACTGGTGTACAGTTTTCAAAGCGTCAGATCTCTAAGGGCGAAACTACATTCAAACGCGTTAAGATGCGGCTAGACTAGCGGGCGATTTGTAGCGAACGAAAGATCATGGACAAAATATTTAAGCAAATTACTTAAGTGGATATACTAATTTTGTATATATTTTAAAATATATTGTAGGTATTTTTCCAATCCTGTATTTGGTTTCTGTTGGATTCTGTTGTACCCTAAATAAGTAAACGACTGAATAAAATATAAATAAATGGCATTACAACAAAAAGTTTAAGGACTCTCGCTGATGAGTGTTCTGTCTTGTAGATGACAATGTAGCTAAATAAAATCTACATTATCTTCACTGCAAAGTTATTAACAAATATTTTTTACAATTGCTTTGGCTCTGTTTTTGTTTAAGAAAACTGTTTGTCTCCCAGTTTTTTTTCTTCAAATGTAAAAGATTAATATACAGGGTGTAGCGTGTATAATCTATAAAAAATTAAACTACAGCTTCCTAACGATATTTATAATAGAAAAGTCTCATACGAAAAAGTTAGTCTAGTTAAGTCTTTTGTTAAGTCACGGTCTATGAAAATGTCCCTAATTTTTTAAGTACGGGTTCTATGTAGCTCGAGGCTACGTGCTTTTAGAGATGGCTTCTTGTAAAGATGTTTTCTTGCTTGGGCCAGTCTTTCCTATGCACGATTTAGATCACATGCAGTCTTTGTAAAGAAAGTGCACGATTTTGGTTGCTTCTAGGGCTAATGTATAATTAGGCACTTCGACACCTAAAAATACAAGCGCAAAGCCTCACGATGTCTTGTTTGCTTCGGATAGGGTGGATACAGCGATTATAGCCAGCAATTTCTCGAGAGAAATTCCTACTGAACTATAATTTCTCCACAGCCTAATCGCTGATGTCTTCTTACTTGCTATTTTCGAGAATTTCTTTGATTTGATTTTTCTTTGCTTGATTCTTGATTCTCCTGGATTTCTTAACTTAGGGGTTCTGCCAAGGATATGACAGCGGTACAATCTTCAGTGGTTCTTCCTTGGTTAGTCGACGGTACGACGAGAATTCCAATATGCCCTTGGAAAACTCCAAAAAAGGATCCTACCGACTGCGCCAGATAACTTTTGTGCCGAGCGGTTTTAGTTTTTAAAAACAAAATTTCTTTTTATTTAAAAACTTTCACAAAAGTATCGATGAATTAAAGTCAAAATGAATACAATAATCTCAAAGGTATGAGCTCTGTATTACCTCTAGACAATAACTGGTTAAACAATGAACTTGACCCATATTTATAAGTTTAGCAGAACAATGAAACTGCAAGGGTTGCAAAGTCAGCATCTTGTCAGGATTGATAACTCGCGNAATGAGTTTCCCTAATCGCGTGAGGATTTTCATCGGCCCATATGTGCATATTATGGAAATTCACTTCATCACGGGTAAATGTCGCCTCATCTGTTACACAAACATAAGCAGAAAAGTCTACTTGATTGACACATTGCCGTAAAAAACATCTGCAAAAACGCATTCGTTGATCACAATCCAGGGGTAAAATCTGTTGAACTGGTTGCAGATGATAGGGGTGCAACAGCTGCCGCCTTAAGATGTGATGTACGGTACGAGATGAGGTTCCTACTTGCTGTGCGAGTCGTCGAGTACTAATTGTGGGGTCTTCGTCAAGATTTTCCAACACTGCATCTTGAACATTAAGGTTCAATTGCTGACCACGTCCTTCTTCTCGAGGAATAACACTTCCTGTATCTCACAGCCGCTGAACGCACTGTAGGATTGTATTTGCCATCGTTCCCGGTACAACCTAGTCGCCGTTTTTAATGTAATCGGCACGATATTCTTATTTTTTACTTCTTTATAAAAATTACACTGTCACTATCGTGGAATTACATAATAAAAACTTTTGTCTGGAATCTTTCACTTTTTAACACTGACGAGTTGATGGACGCTGCTTAATATTTAATAATTAAGTGAATAATGAATTCAATATAAATACAAAATCAGTTAACCTAACTTTCTTTTAGCATTACTAGTATTAGATTAAACCGACTTAAATTATAAGGTTGCATCTCGAGTCGCATAAAACATTTCCAAAGTTTTTAATAAATAACACAAGGTCTTCATTTTCGCTGAATAAATGAACTTTAATTTACAAAAAAAAAAAAACGTGAAGATAGAACTTTTTCGTATAAGATTTTCTGTTACAAATATCATCAGGAAGCTGTAGTTTAATTTTTGTAGATTATACACGCCACACCCTGTATACATCTTAATAACATGTAATTGCATGCATATTGTTAGTTACAAAAATGTTCTGCATTTCATCAACAAAATTTAAAACACATTGGGAAATATACTACAAATGCTGGAAAGTCAGTTTTCTTTAAACCCAAACTCATGTTGTGTAACCGCAACTACAACTAAATAAAAATTCCTTGTGAATCCAGCAAATTTGAATTCAGAGCGACAATTTTTTTTTTTCATTATTATTTCAAATATAATTTTTGTCGTAAATGTCGCTATATTGCTGCCATTTCGCTCACAACAAATCGCTTACCAGCCTAACTGAATTCGTACAGAGCATATCCAATGACAAAATATTTTTAAAAACGAACGTTGACTAAAGCTACAGTCTAACACACTGTGCATGTTGAATATTAGTCTAGCTGTGTAATTTATAAGTTCGGATTAATCATACACTTCCTAACTGAACTAATACACTTAGGTACAAACTTGATCATTAATTACTTTTTTTATACAAATTTTTTAATACCTACTAACTTACCACATTGAAAACTTTTTGGAACTGATGACTCCAACAATAGCTCTGTCCTTGTTTACAAGTGCTGGTGCATCCATATTTGGAACTAGTTATTTTAGAGACGCACTATTAACTTGCAGTTTTAATCAGCGTTTCCTACGTTATCACCATGTTCATTAATTAATTGTTACGTGTGGATGGGACAATTTAATGTTTATCAATACATACTGTCTTTTCACAAAAAAATTCACTAAAAATAAGGATGGATTTTGAAAATAAATAACTTTACTTAAAACAACACTAAGAATTTTCACAATAAAAGTCACACACTTTCTCGTAACGAAAATTAAATAAATGCGACTATGAAGCTTTAAACGATTCACAATAAGAAAAAACAAACAAATTATTAAAATTCAATGAAATAAAAGTATGTTTGCAAGTATCTATGTATGTTCCGACTACCTAAAGACAACAAATACAAAACAAAAATGTGACCTTAAAATATCGAACGCAATTATAACACCCAGAAAGAAAACACAGTTGTCAGTCGTCAGCTCTATTCACTCCAAGTCAGTTTATTAAAGGATCACGCGCGCGTTATCGTTCGGCTTATTAGCTAAACAGTAGGCAAGA
>NW_019416252.1:48878-131199 GCF_000390285.2 Anoplophora glabripennis
TTTGGTGTTAGTTAGCCGGCAGAGCCGGAAGGTACTGAGGTCCCATAATACGGGAGGCTACTCAGCTAAAGTTGAGATTTCGGAAGATCCTTCTTAACACTGGAGTCCCATACGGGAGGCTATCCAGCGTAATCCAGATTCATTCCGCACGGGCGAAAATGTTAGTAACTTCAACAAGGCTCGTATAGACGTGTGACATAAAGTGAACACAAGAAATCAAAGAACAACCTGATCTTGTTTAAAACAAGATAAATGTGAAATAAAGCAGTCGTTATTGCGCTATCTGGGCGGTCTCGACAAAATACATATTTGAACATGTCATAAATAATGAACAACCTAAAATAATAATTGTAACAATTTTATATTAGGAAATATACGCCCCTAAGCGTAAGACAATGAAGGCTAAACATATACAGAATTATTATCATGAGACATCTATATTTTACGTACAACGTCATCACTACAAAAACAAGTTAGCTGTAAAACAAAGGAGTCATTATTGTAAAGTCGGGGCGCCCACGACAATGTTTATTTTAACATGAAATAGATAATGAGCCATCGTTAATAATAAGTATAACAATTTTACCTTAGAAAAATATATGCCCTTGAGCATAAAGCAATGGAAGCTAAACATACAAAGAATTATTATCATGAAACATCTATAAACATCACAATCAAAAGATTACACAGAACAATTAACAACAAATGACTTAGAGAATATTACCTGCTAACTAATAACACTTTAAACAATTAACTTTTCACTACTTTGACACACTGCCCGCACACTGTTCTCACTTCAACTGCCTATCTTCAACTATTTAGGCTTCCTTCCGCAATTTCCTACCTAAGTGCCTGTTTTTTTGTGCTTCCTTCTATCGACCGTTAATATTACTTTTTCATTGTTATACAACACCTATGTAACAGGTGATGTGGAAGTTGATAAGATAAGTACGGTTTTGCACACTTTGTTTTATAATATGTTAAGATATAACTCGGGGATTCTAGAGTCTTTCAATAAGTTTTAGTAACATCGAGTGTTATTCATTTTAAGCGCTTTTTTGCCGTTCCAATGACTTGATTATCGAAAATATTTATTATTAATCAATCACACCTACCATTAAAAAATTCTATCTAAGTCTGTAAACACCCTGTGCAAATTGCGCATTGCGCAGGCAACAGCGGAATCCGTTCTAGCTAAAGACAAATCATAAAATGTAACTAATTACTGTATACATGACGAAACCGTAGACATGAAAAACACGCTAATGTCATAGTTATAATCTTGCAATGACGTGGACAAGTTTCAACTTGAGTAGGGTCTGTTTAGAACATTTAAAAAGACGCTTACGATTTACCTAACTAGAATACTGCTATAATATACGTTGTAGTACAATATACTAGAACGTACATTATTAGCAGTATATAAAATAGTCCTAACACTTTAGTTTGTATCCGCTACATCTTATTTTATTTGGTATCCTGAATGCAGAAAAAAGAATAACCATTTGCTTTTAATTAATATTTATCAATATTAAGTCATTCTTTACATTTTTAACAGTTTTTATATTGCTTTGAAATCGCTAGGTATCAAGCTGAGATTACTTTTCAACAAAAAATAATTATAAAATGTAATAACGTTGATTATCGAGTTTGCTTTATGTTTTCTTCCTAATACGGTCTTTTACTGAATTTAAATAAAGGTATTTATTTAAAAAATGGCTAAACAACCTTAAATTTTTAATATCTTTTTACCAGCTGCATGAAAAGTTGTAATACCCGAATCAATTACCGATTTTCTTTTCTCTCGTTATATTTTACTAGAACAAGAAAATTAGCTCTTGTCGTTGCAAAAAATATCTTATATCAAGGCTCTTAATGAAACTGAAATTTTTCGAGTACATTAATGAATATACAAAAAGCTCGTTATTCTTTAAAAAAAGTGAAGCTCGAAAATATTTGCCAGAAAATTATATTTTATTTACAACTCGGTGGAAAATCTTAACTTTTCAACAATTTACGTACTTTTAAATGTTTCAAATTGGATGCTAATTTGCCTCGAAACTTTTCTAAGAAACGAGCCAGACAATTGAAAAGCAAAACTTGAACTAATCCGTTGACTAAACTTTTAAAGTGAAATACGTCTTTAAAAATATTTATTTGTATATACAGGATGTTGCATAACATACTGAACAAACTTAAGAAACAAGTTTCTCAAATCATGCTGAGTAAAAAAGTTATAATATCTATGTACACAGATTTTAAACTTTTACTATGTTTTATTGTCAGGAATATAACAAAATAACAAAACAAAAATAACGTAGTTACATACGTTGTTCAAAATGTACTCCTTTAGCATTAATACACTCTACAGAACGACCAAGAATACATAGATTGAGTAGATTGAGCGACTGCTCTTAAAATCTCCAGGTTATTCCTCACTTGCTGACATTTATCAATAATTAAGCCTAATCACCTCTCTATTCTTAATTGGTGTCTCATACACTAAACTTTTAAGATGACCCACAGGTAATAGTCGAAAGGATTGAGATCTGGTGATCTCTGTGGCCAAGAATGTGGTCCTCCATATCCGATTCACCTATTAAAATAGCTTTCATTAAGATACCCTGTCGGTAGTCGACTAAAATGAGCAGGAGCTTCATCATGTTATAATATAATTTGTTGTATTGTAAGTATACACGTCTATCTTCCAATAGACCTGGTAATTCATTACGAAAAAGGTTGATGTGAACTTTTCCTGTAATGCGCTGTTAATAATCAACACCAGAAGTTTATAGAAACTCGTCGTGAAAAGTAGAATCTTTTTTAAAATGAAGATTTTCATCGGACCATCTGTGAGAGTTGTACATATTATTCACCCCATCTCGAGTAAACAGCGACTCATCTGTAAATAAAATACGTCTTACTAATTGAGGATTTGCTTGAATCCATTGGCAAAAATGTACCAGTGAAAGTAAGTCTAGATTCTGAACCTGTTGTACACGATGAGGATACAATAGATTGTTACAGGTATGTAATGTTCGCCGTACTCTCCAACGAGGAACATTCGTACGTGTTGAAATTCTCCTGATTCTTAATTCTGGACTGTCTTATTATCTGCAAAATGTTTTCTCGTTCAATAAAATGTTGTTCAGGATGTTTATAGTTAGTTGACATTGTTGAAAATGAACCATGCGTTCGCAGATATCGGAACACAATCAAATGTTTGACGATTTGGTATTTTTCTGTATGGAAATCGTCGTTGATACGAGCAGTTCGCGAATTTCCGTAACAAAATCCATGAATGGAAACTATGTCGACATACTCTTCGTTTGAAAACAGCAAAGGCATGTTGACAGAAAAGGTATTACTACACACGTTCATGCGGTTTACTACATAACTGACATTTATAAATGACATGTCAACTATCACTTGTTTTGTCAACTAACATGTTCATAGTTAACGAGATTGAATATTAAAACATTCTTTCTAAACTTTATGTAAAATAAAATTAAGATGACCAACATAAACAGAGTATCCACTACAAAGAAGTGAATAGAAACGTAGTATGTAGTTAATTTTATCCTTAGTAGTCAATAATACATTTCATCAGTTAAACTATACGTAAAAACAAATTCTTTTCTACATTTAATATGTTGACAGTAAACGGTAATTTACTGGAAAGGGTATGAAATTTAATACAGTTGGGTTATAACTGTAAAATCAACAATATACTATAATTTTATTCATTTCTCAATAAGGACACTCTGTGAATGTTGAAAGTTAAAACTATATTTTTGGACATTTGAGAACTAAAAAAAATATTTTTTCAGCCCTAACTATTTTTTTCTGTATTTTATTACTAATAAAATTGTAGGTAATGAAAATAAAATAAAAATAAATCAAAACAGTAGTAAAGAGTATCCTCGAGCATTTTACAGCATTTTGTTTATCCTGAGTTTATTAATTTTCTGTCAGATGTATCCGACATTCTCTTTAGTAGCTGAATAAAAAATTCCAAAGGAGATATTTTATCAAAGATTTTTGCTTTGCTAATCATCAAAGAGAGTCTTGCCTCGTTAAATGCGTAGCCTTTGTTAGTAACTAGATTTGTCGACCTTGTTACATCTTTTTATGACGCCTCTGCTTTTTTTTATGTTTAGCGATAAGTTCTAAAGGCGAAAACGATCCTATAAATATAATTTTACGTTAGACGTGATACCAAACATAAATTTTTTCAGTCACGGAATAAAATTATCAATTTGACTTGACTGAACCATTGGAGAAAAGAAACAATCGTTATACGCAGTACAATTAATTATTTATATTTAAAATAGTGTATTTAATGTATAAATAAAGATTGTTGTGGGCCATTATTTTATATTCAGAACCGAGTAAAAGTCGTATTTACTTGCCTCAAAAAATATATTAAGGGGATTTTAACAAGCTTCGAGCCCTGCTCCAAGATGATCTCTATAGATAGTGTGCTGCACGACCAAATAAAAACAAAATCCCCTCAAACTTGCTGAAAACATGACTGATATCCTTTCAGCTCTTTCAGTTTCGCTGTCCACTATACTATATCATCTTAAATCCTTACGGAGAGACCATACTTCGTGAAAAGAGGATATAGCATATAAATAGTGCTATCTCAAACATACATTTTTTATAACCCTTATAAAGTTAAGGCGGATAATGCGGTTAAAATTGAAAAACGGGACAAAGAAGCTTTTACGTTAGGAAGAAATACCGCTATGCATTTAATTAAATATAAGGTACTGGAAGGAGAAAAAGTAGACGTTTTAGAATAAAAATAGGGTGGATGTTCATAACTAAAGGTGGATATCTCTAGAAATAAACTGTCATATATTCATTGTTTAGAACAAAAATATACAGGATTAACGACCACGAAGTATTACAGCATCTGTATCTGACGAAATAAGTAGATTTTATTAGACACACCGTAAAATTTGGTTATTTGTGTGACGATTTATGACTTCATTGAGATGCGGTATTATTCAATATATAACAAATAGAAATTGAAGTAAGAGTTTTAAGTATAAAATCTAATAGAAATTAAGTTGAAATACAATAAATAATGACATATTAGATATATGGTGACAAGATAGTAAAGATGATTTGGTTGACAGCGGAATGAAATTTTGACAGTATAATACATATAATAATAAAAGTAGAATGAAATCTCTGTATAAAGGAATTAAAAGTGTCTATAAAAGAAGATAATGTAGTAAAAAAAGAATAAAAGGGTATTAAATTTGGAAAAGTAAAAATGTATAAATTATAAATGTATATGATTGGTTGAGATCCAAAAACATTGTAATTAGATATAAGAGTGCGGTGAAAGAAGGATATAAAAAAGTGGTGACGAAGGGAGACAAATAAATAAATAGTGAGAGGGGAATCAAGAAATAAAAAGTCAAATTAGAAGATATTCAAATTGTAGCCATTAAAATAAGTTCAAATCAGAAGAATTGTAAAAAAATACAGAAGATTAAAAGGAATCCTATAAAATAGCAAGAAAAGAACAAGTATTGAAGAGAAGAAGAGTGGTAGAGAAAAGCACAGCACAGCATCAAGCACAGAGGCATTGTGGGACAGTTAAAACCAAATAAGAAAGAAGCAACCAGGGAGAGTCAGGAAATAGGAAATAATTTATTTGGCAGAAAGGAAAGTCGGTTTAAATCTAAACTGACAGATAAATCAAGAGAATCATAATACTGTCAGGTAATTAAAACATTATTTTTCATTGTCGTAGACACATAGAAAAGGGAAGGCCAGGAGAGGTGACACAGACAGTGGCAATCTATGGAGTAGAGTAGCAAACAGAAGGAAGAAAAGACAAATTGGAGGAGAGTTCAAAGAAGGAAAGGAAGGATAGGATACAGGAAGGAGAAGACAGGAAGGACATCACGAGTAAGAAAACACAGAGAAAAAGACAACAAAGTGTAGTATAGGTAATCATAAACAAAAATTGTATAGAATAAGGAATTAGAATTCAGTTAGCTCAGGTTAGATAGGGATCTAGGAAAGATTTTATAAATTTATAAACTGTTCAAACTCAATTAAATATTCCTATTTTATTTTTTTTACAAAAACAAAGAAACAAAATTAATTACCTAATAACTTTTTCTTCATAATAAATTTCAATAGCTTTCGAACCGACTACTGAGATTTCAACATGCTCTATTAAAATTTTTTAAAGTATAATTAAATTATAATTTGATAGTAATTTTTTTAAAAACGTATATAAAGAATAAATTTATATTTAAAGATTAAAAATCAAAATTAAGTGCGATATTAAAAGAGCTTGTTTGGGGTAAGTATAGAACATAATTCCTTATAATAGTTTTTAAGAATACTATTGGAAAAATCAAAATTTAAACAATTTAATACATTTCACATATAAAATCGATCTTTATAATATACTATAAATTGCCGCCTAACATTATTCTTTTAAATTCATTACACATAAAAACAAAATTAAATTATCATAAATATAACACAAAAATATATAATTATTTATAGTATTATAATATGTCCGAATATTTTAAACAGATAGAATGAACCATGTAATCTTGTTTGTTCTCTGTTGCAATTTAACCCAATACTTTATGACACCCAAGTTACATTCATTTTTTATTGTATAAGGAATATAAACAGAACACATCCAGATACCTGTTCTCTTGTAACTAGATATTGCAAATGTTAGGGCGGCTGCAATGTGGTACAGGGTTGGTTATAGGCTGGGTTCTCGTTTATTTAATTTTATTCAAACAAAAGTAACACAACCGTTGTCTTCTTATAACTGCACCCTTTCGATTAGAAGAATATATATCTAAGTATGTGCATAATAATATGAAACAAAAAGGGGCAGTATCTATTTTTCTACCCTGAACGTTTCACATGGATCTTGCCATAAAATATATAAAGTCCTTACAATATTTGTTGAGATAGAATTCGAAGAAAAGGATGAGCCAATAAAGTTCTGTTATCGGAACTACTATAACAATTTACCTAATTCCAAGAGAGTGCCTTAGGACTTCTATCTCAACAAATATCGTACTGACTGTAGGTATAGTACGTAATAATAAATACCAGCAAAAGTAGCAAAATAATAATTTCTTACTCATAAGGAAAGCGATTGTAGAAAATAATTAACAGTTGTCCTAAGTGTTCCGCGATTAACCGTCTCTGGCGATCGATAGGTAAATTATCATTTTAAAAACGAAAATGACAGTTCAACATTTACCGAGATCACCATCGCATGCCTAAAATAGTCGAATAGTAGCGAATCATCAACTACTTCACATTTTACATGTACGTGCCTGCTTCTGATCTGAAGCTTCGCATCGATCAATTTATTCGATACGTATTTAGCGGCACTCCCAGTTTTTTTGGTGAAAGACGTTGGCCGTGCATTTCATTGTCGTTTGTGCGTGAGCGAGTTTGACGCCTTGTTTGGTCGAGTGCATGGCACGTGTTCATTGTGGCAGTGATTAGCATTGTGTATTGTGAGCACACGGTTTAACCACACATTTAGTTGCGACTTACTACAACGCGTATTACCGCTTACTAGCATAATATAGATTACTACTGTTTATTTATTTGATTGTCACCACAAAGTTTCCGATGTCTACTTGTAACACAGTAGTATTATTGAAAAACTTATTCAGAAGATATGGACAAATGAAGAAACATTAGAGAAAAAAAAGAAATTTGCAAAATGCAAGTAATCATTTAAGAAAGTAATAAGGATAAAGTAAACTACAGAAAATATGTCTGGCAACTTACAAAAAATAGTTCCTACTCGTTTTGTTTCCATGATCTCTAAGTTTTTTTCCCAATTTTCTTACAATTTTGAAATTAACGCCAAAAAAGAAATGTGAACTTCAAAATAGTGCCAAGACTATTGTTCTATAATTTTTTTAAGTTAATTTCTTTTGTGTAGTACATAATTACTAATATAATACTAATTTCCAACTCATGAAAGATGAATACTATACAGGGTGTCCCACAAGTATCTGTAGATTTAATTTAAGAAGACATTCTCAAGTTAAAATAAGCAAAAAAGTTTGATCCCTAAACTCAGCGTTTTCGAGACATGCCTTCTCATTAAGAAGTAAATTTAAATATTTAATAAAGGCGTAACCTCACAAATTATTATTATCAGACAATGCTTATATTTACTACTTAAAAAATAATGCTAGTAATTTTGAGTTTCACTTACCAGTGCGGTAGATATGGGGGCAAGTCAGTCTTTTTCTGGAAGAGTAACATTCACGACTATGATTTTTTTTTTAGAAATATCTTTACATATTTAGTAAAAGCGACACATTTGAGAAAAAATATACACGTGTCAAATTTTCATAAATCCTTATTTCATATTTTGCAAATTATGCAATAAATAATACTACCACAAAAAAGGGGGTTGTGCCGTGAATCAGACTGGTGTATGGTAGTTTGACCAGCTGAATCTGAACATAGTTTAAGTGGAGAGTTTTTCTCATTGTATCAAGTAACTGTCTTATCCTCTCCTGCCCTGTTTATTTCGCGGTGATATTTCCTTGTTTTGCGCTCAATTTCACCAAACCCGATTTATCAAAGTAAGTTGGTCTTAATGTCTACATTCAGCGAGCTGATAGCCAGCACCCGCAGAGGCCAAGCTAAGAGCGTTAGGTGGACACTAAGTAGAAAATATTACTTTAGGCTGACATGTTATGAGCCAAATATGAACTGGAGAGATTAAGGGATCCCCTGACTTTTTGACAAACTGCTGGCGACGCCTAGATTCGCACCTTCAACTGCCTGTCGGGTCCCGATTTGGCGCTTTCCTTACATTATGAGAAAAAATGACGGTGCGAGATGTGCGACGATGTATCACTCATGGTTCAGAGAAGAAAAAATCGTGACAGTTAAAAAAATTTAACAGTGCGTGGGTCATAAACTCCTTAGAGGAGGTAGACAGCCAGTCACTTTTCTGTGAAGCTAGGAGAGGTTTAAGAATACTTAGAAATTAATATAAAGAATTTTACAGGATACGCTCATAAGAATTTAATGTAAAATTACACACTAGATCATCATCATTTAGACGTCACACTAGAAAATATAATATTACCTTATACAGGGTGTTAATGAACTTATGTCAAATATTTTTGCCACGTATTCGTTATGTCAAAATGAGGCAAATACACGGATTTGTGTTGAGTAAAATGTAATTTTAAAATCTGACCTACTTCAACATTGCAAGGAGCCACCTTTTGAGAAGTGTTGATTTTCATAGATGTTCGATGTACCCACCATTTGCTTGCACACAAGTTTCAGGATTACGTATCCAATTCGCTCGCACGCGTTGCAACATTTCCACGTCCTCTCGAATCGTATTGCAAGCTTCGGCAATACGATGTCGCAGTTGGTCGATGTCACACGAACTTCCGTGGAATACACAACACCTTTAACATATCCCCACAAAAAGAAATCTAAAGGGGTGACGTCCGGGGACTGGTGGGGGGGGGGGCATCTAACTAGGCTGCCGCGGCCTATCTAGCGATCGGGAAAAGTAATGTTTAGAAAGTCGCGCACTCTCCGAAAAAAGTGATCGCGGGCTCTCTGGCCGCGATCACCAATAACTCCTCTTCCAATAACTCCGGTAAGCGATTTTCCAAAAAAATCTAGATATGAAGCACCGTCTAAGCGACAATTCAAAAGGTCCTATTAAAGTGTCATTAACGATACCGGACCACATGTTCACTGAAAACTGTTGCTGAAAGGTACCGCAACGTATTTAGTTTAGATTTTCGACAGTCCAGTGGTGAGTGTTGTGGACGTTACGTACACAATTTCGACTTAAACATGCTTCATCTGTAACAAGTATTTGTGCTGTAAATTGTGGATTTCTTGCTTGTTCCTGAAGCAACCATTCGCAAAAACCTCAATGTAGTGGAAAATAATCAGGAGTAAGCGCTTGAACAACGAATTCTAACCACTAGAAGGAGGTTGTTGTGTCAAATGTAAACAATGAGACACAACGGCAGTGGCGTACTATCAAAGAAGGCAAAATCTTAAAATTTACAAAATACCAATACACATTTGAAAGGATTACTCATTTTATAAATAATTTTTACATATTGTTTTTATCAGTACTGATAAATTAAATGCTTGTATCCAACACTTGTATATAATGATACTATAATTTCTTTGGTTTTAAAGGAATAATGTTGCCTATAAGTCACTAGTGAGTTATAAGTCATAAGTCACTAGTAAGTTATGACTTATAAAAACGACTAGTGACTCATAGAAATCATAAAAAGACAAATGTTTGGTTTATTTTTCTAGTTTTTATTAGAAAACCAATTTGAAACAGTAATAAGTTAACAAATAACCTAAAATGCTACAAACTTGCAATCTACCTACTTATTAATATTAACATTAACATTTATGGTAAAGGCGTAATTTGATATTTGAAGGAGCACCATCAAAAGTAACAGAAACTATTTTGATACCTAATTCTATTTAAATTCCAAAATTTTTTTTAGCAAATTAGCTTTTTCTCCACCACTCAAACCGTTTGTCAAGAAATACCCAACAGGTATTTTCCAATAACTATTTATAGCTACAATGGAATATTATCCCCATATACTTCAGTGCCGACATCAACTTATCCAGTGAATCGTTTCCCATTCCACTCAACACTATGCATTATAGACGTTCCGTCAAATACCAAATTGCACAAAATTTCACTGTTTGTTTCTCTTACTTTCATTTTAACAGCAGCCAATACTTCATTTGCAAATTCAGGTGTTCCATCTATAGATCTGTACCACTTAGAAATTGATTTTATATGTGACAAAGCCATGTTAAAACTTCTTCTTGTATAATTATAAGCATCTGTTGAGTAAAAGCTTAGCGTTAAGGCAAACGACCTAAGCACAGGTGAATACTTTTTACGAGATTGTCATTTTCTTGATCTTTGACAGATTTCACCTAACATTCCAGGTGCTGATTCCTAAAAATACATATTGTTTACAGACACAGAAAGAATAAGTATTTTTCCACTTACATGAATGATTGAGCAGTTTCTGTTAAGTCATATTTCTTTTTCAAAAATTTCAGAAGAGAATTAAGGCTACAAATTCTGGCTTTTAGACGACTTTTTGCCTGCTGCAGACTTCGGATCTTTATTGTTTGCATTTTAATTTTTTTCTTACAAATACTTCAATTTCTTCTTGCTCTTTTTGGACTATCCATGTCAGAAGTATGGCATTCTCCAAAATACCGTGGATAAGGCCTTTTCCTAAAAATGATGAATTATCTATTCCAGATGTATTTTATATAAACACTAACGGTAGTGTTTATATAAAATAAAATGGTAATATATAAATAGGTAACAAGGTAGAATTTTCTTATTTTAAAATGTACTGAATAAAAAAAAATGTTAGATAGGTAAGCAGATAGCAAAATTATAGGGTATTAGTTGTAGATACTATACAAAGGATATATAATTTGTTAATTATATTTTTATAACTTACTTCACGTTTATAATTTTATTACGATTGGGTGAATCCATTCCTATTTCTGATGCAGTTAAAGTTGATCTATGTTTTAGTGATGTGTCACCAAATTTCAAATATAATTCAGGCAGATCTGTAGCCTTATTTGTAATAGATAACAAGCCTAATTGAGCACTCAGTGTCAATGACGATGAACATGTGGATATATTTTCTGGTTTTTGTTGCGGCGAGTGCAATGACTGTTCCGTAGGAACATCATTTAGATAAATGTTTTCCTTATTAAAACTGTCTGATCTATAAAAATTAAATAAAAATGTAAAGAGGTACTAGGTAACTGTAATGGCTTTTTACTTGTATATTTTAATCAATATAAAAGTTATTTTACCTGTTATAAGTAGAAACTATTATTGGAATAGCTGTCTCTCGCAAGTACGTTATACTTGATGGCTTTGTCAGAAAATCATTAATCGCAAATTGATCAGAACAAACAAAAATGTTGTCGGTAATATTGACATCACCTAGGGAGAGCTTCCACAAGTCTCTCCGTTCCAGATTCTTAGGAAATATAAAAAATACAGGTATTACTCATAATATACTTATAATATTACTGAAACAGGAAAAAATAAGTTGAACAATTAAAAAATATATCTTTTTAATAATTTAGATAATGATTTAGTCAGTATTTTGTCACTACTAATGAAGTACTAAATGTAAAACACCCTTATGTAATTCCTCAAACGCCGCCCATGTTGCTTGTTTACTTACCTGTGAAAAGACCGCTGCTCGCCATTTTTAAAAAAAACTTTACAAATAACACATTTTCTAACCATGTCTTTGCACTAAATAAATGTCCATACATAAAAACTATACAACAATAAGAGGAAAATGTCACACTAAACACAAATAAACTCAAATACGCTACACACTTTTCCTTTGACATATGTCATCGACAATCATCGAAATGCGGACGTAGGCGGGAATATTAATTCGACCAATAGAAATTTGTGTCTCCTGAAGATCTGATTTATTTATGTACATTCGCAAACAAATACATCCAAAGCTCCTTCTAGGGGTTACAATTCGTTGACGTTGAATATGAAATGGGTACAACTGAGCTTCTCGTAATGTCCACCACACAGCAGGATGCGAAATATTTACTTGCTGTGCGATATTTCTGGTGATACGATGCGGATCTTCGTCGACGAGATCTAAAATCATCTCCTCGACATTTAAGATTCTTAGTGGTCGCTCTGGGCCACCGTCGGTGTCGCGACCTCGACGCGGTTGTACTTCACCGGTATCCAAAACTCTTTGCGCTTAAGCAACAAATGTTCGCAGTGCGGGAGCACGTCGTTCGGGATATCTTGCACGGTACACTTGACAAGCTCTGTGGGCATTTTTGTTTGCTTCGCCATAAATTATGAGCATATCACAAAATTCGCGATTGCTAAATAAATGCGCCATTCTCAAAAGAACTTGGAAATACGGCCATTAAATGTACTCTCGAAAAACAGCACAGCAATCACTACAATGTATTACAAACTGACTTTCGAATACAGTCCGGCTTCATAAGAAACCTAAAAACTTATAAAAGTGTTACAGAATTTTTTCGTAAGTACTCGCCGTGATAAAATACATGTATTTCAGCAGTTCCAAATCAGTGTTGAACACATTTTTAAATAGCTTTTTTCTCTATGACCTTAAACTTAAACAATTTTATGAAATCAGTTATCTCCGTTTATGCTCCTTTTTCACCTCTTTAAATTTTTGACATAAGTTCATTAACACCCTGTATAAGTTAAGTGATCTTTGACATATCATTTGACACTTTTTCTGTAAATGACTGAAAATATAAATTAACAGACTCTATTTATAGCTAACTTGGGAGATTTAATTGACTGCGTATCGCTTAATTTGAATTGTTTAAATAAGGCACTATTAGTTCTCAATAATTTTCTTTAATTAATTCCAGTTACCACCTTCCTCTCGTGACCTCCTATAACATCACGAGGATGGGCTAATCAATTATATATACTCTATTATTTTGTAGCTGAAAAAAGCCCGTCTATTGAAAATCAACTTTCCTTTCTCCTATACTAAATCAGCGCCCAGTGGACGCAACAGATGTCTACCACTTGGTATCTTTTTTAATGTATCTTGTTCAAAACGCTTTCGGATTTTATGGTTTACTTGTTGTGATGGGCTTTGTAAATTTATTACTTTTGGTGGCACGAAAATACGATGAGCCCTTTTAATGACAACTCTGAAATCTACTCAAATATGCACTCAAATGCAAAATGTTGGAAGTACTACGTTTTAAAATGTAACAGTCCAACGTAAAAAGTAACAGTACGTGTCTATCCATATCAAAAATATTAAAAAAGAAGTCTAATGAATTTACGGATGATTTGGCAGTAGCATGTGCAATGCATCATCAACAAATACATTCTATAACAACGCCTTGAAAACTACATGCGAGATTAACAAAACGGAGTTAATAATTCCAAACAGTTTTTTCACAAGTCTTCTGCGAAGAATAAATGACTGAATAAAATAATCTCCTACTAGCTAATTCGTATATAAACACAACAGTGCAGATATTTATGTTGAAATTTAGTCTGCACATCAGCCTCAAGCAAATTGTGGTCGTCGTTTGTGGCGAGGAATAACGCTCTCAGTGTCTAATAGACACTGGAATACCGCAATAAATACCCTAACGTGTGGTTACAGTCTTTCTAGATGTCGTTTACCAAAAATAATAATGTAAATAAAATATTACACAAATAATATCTACCTATAAACCCAGTATGTTTACTGCATTATACTCTGTAGAAATCTAGAAGAGTCTTAAACTAGTTGAAGTAAATGCATGTGTAACGTCTAAATTAAACGTCAGTATACTAATATGCAGAAACGTTTTGAAAATATAACGATAGCTGCATTTAATGCACATTCAGTTAGAACTATTTTCTAATCCGTAAGTGCCCATTCACATCTAAAAGCTTTCGAAGTGAATACGACGTCAGGAAACCGGAAAACAACTGCTGCAATTCCGTCTTTATTAATTTCATTCGAAATAAAACTGGCAACTGCTCCACAGCGCTTTTCTAATTTAGTTTTATTAACTATTAATGTTTTACCGGAACGACTTCAAGAGGGACGAAAAGAAAGACGGAAACTTTTCTCATTTCTGCTCCCGGCCATGAACCACCGGAGTTCAAATAAAACGTTTTATTTCATTGCCGGGAAATATTGTCCGTTTTGCGAAAAGGCAGGTCGAAATATTATGATGTGTTACTGTCGACGTTTTCGGCAAATTATACGATAACACACCCTGTGGGGGCCGTAGACATTCATAATAAGGGGCAACAAAGGTTGCGGTTTTAGTAATAACGGGTTATGAATTATGGACAAATTTTTTTTAAATTAAAAACGAATTTATGCAATTTTCGATAAAGCATGAGATATGAAGATGTGAAGATCGTAGACATTTATGTAAAGGATAATGAGAATTATGGAATTTATTAACGAAATTATGAATTAATTCCCAATACACCAAAATGTTTAAAACTAAAACAAATATGTATAGGGTAGTTCACATAACATTTTACCTCTACTATCTTCTTAATCTTTTTATCTATGAAAAGAATGATAACGACCAAAGTTATAAATACATAAAAAAATATTAACTGTTGCGTTTTGAAGATACAGAGCCTTCATAAATGATTACAAGCCAAGTGACCACTAATTTTATTTAGAACAGTAATTTTATTTCTTTCATGTTGGCAATAAAAATTCCGGTAAAATTTAAATAATAAGATCAAGATTATATTAAAACGCAATATTCCGTTTCACTGTCTGTGAGATTCTATTCAACCAATCAGTCATCGCTTTGTCTCGAACGCAGACGTAACGGTTTGTCATTGTTCATTGTAAACGAATTTGGTGACGACAAGCTTTAGATTTTTCGTTATTGGTACCAGCCCTGCAGTGTTGGTTATCTAATTCCAGTGCTCACGTGGCTTGGAAACATTTATGAAGGCTCTGTATCTTCAAAACGCAACATTTAATATTTTTTTATGTATTTATAACTTTGGTCGTTACCATTCTTTTCATAGATAAAAAGATTAAGAAGGTAGTAGAGGTAAAACAAACGGAATATTTCTGGTTTATTGCAATCTTCTCCTTTTCCTGATTACGGTAATATGTACAGGGTGATTCACTATATTTTGACCCCCTTTAACTTTTTTGTTTTAAGAGTCGTAAAAAAATGTGAAATATAAAAGTTGCACGATTTTTTATGAATTTTTCGAAAATGATAGTAGAAAAACAAATGAAGTCCAAACAAAATGGCGGCGGATGCTAACTTTGTTAAGTTAAATGGAACACCCTGTATATTTTACATATTTGGATAGAACGTTTCCTATCGAGCATAGCCATATAGGGTTTGTTGGGTCCATCTGCAACAATAAGCAAGATACTTTAAAAAAACGAAAAGAAGGTTTTTTATTAAGAAAATAATACATCTTGTAATTGTTAGATCTCTTTCAGGCATTTCTGCCTTTTTTCCAATTACGTAAGGATTTACAGATTTAGTTATAATATATTTTGATATATCGCACATTGATACGGTCCAAAATGCGTATAGGTAATGTAACGTAATCTCACTAATTAGGCCGTGAGAGGTCTAATTACTCATGGACATTATATGGTAGGTCGTGACAGTGACAGGTAGCAATGTCTTGACAACATTGTTATTGATTGATAGTATGTATTATTATTTAATTAAAATAAGTTACACAGAAGTAGAAAATTATTTATTTAGAATTAAAATAGAGTGTGGAGAAGAACTTTGTTCTATTTTAATTCCTATAATATTTCAATTATCTACTTCTGTGTAACCGATTTTAATTAAATAATAATACAAACTGTCAAACAATAACAATGTTGTCACGACCTACCATATAACATTGTCCAAGAGTAATTAGACATATCACGGCCTAATTAGTGAAATTTTGGACCATATCAATGTCTGATCTGTCAAAATATATTATAACTAAATCTGTAAATCCTTACGTAATTGGAACATGGCAGAAATGCCTGAAAAAGGTTTAACAATTACAAGATGTCTTATTTTCTTAATAAAAAACCTTCTTTTCGTTTTTTAATAGTATCTCGCTTATTGTTAGCGATGGACCCAACAAACCCTACATGACTATGCTCGACAAGGAACGTTCTATCCAAATATGTAAAAATATACAGGGTGTTCCATTTAACTTAACAAAGTTAACATCCGCGGCCATTTTGTTTGGACTTCATTTGTTTTTCTACTAACATTTTCGAAAAATTCATAAAAACTCGTGCAACTTTTATATTTCACATTTTTTTATAACTCTCAAAACAAAAAAGTTAAAGCGAGGATCAAAATATAGCGAATCACCCTGTACGTGCCATACACTTGCTTTAACATTTTGCACAATATTTTGGTTTATTTATTGACCCTTCACAATGGATAAAGTCAAGGTTGCCAAGGAACCAGCGCATTTATGCTTTTCTGCTATCAAATTTACTAAAAGATATTTAAATACTTTATTACCAAAAAAATACTGTCATATGAAAGGTGTTTTATAATAAACTCATCGTGTGCTAGACAAAGGGCTTTCTTTAATAAATTTTTTAATGAATGAAGGGATATTATGATCCGGAATATCGATTTGAGCACAGTGGAGTTCTTCCTATGTGGTATTCTGAAAGATAAAATCACCAAAGAAAGAGCTAATAATTTGTATGACCTAAAGGAGAAAATATTGATAAGGTATAAAAAACTTGCATAGAATACATATCTGTCTTTTGCTTTGGACAGGAAAGTTATTGTGAAACATCTTTTATAGTAAGACAATATTCTTTATTAGTAGAAAACTTAAAAATTGTTTGGTAAATTTAGCAGCGGAAAACATACCTACGATGTGGTTCCGTGATTGTGACTATGTGGAGAATCATGAGTTAAACCAAAACTATTTTTGAAGCAAATTATTATCTTCTGCGAAGCCATTCACCAACCAGTGGCAAAATTGTAAACGTGCGTGGTGAATTTTCAAGTTCTTGAGTAGTAGTTAAATAAATTATCCAAAGAAGTTGCTTTTTTAAAGTCTTGTGAACATTAGTTTTACATACATTTAATTGTCTTGATACACTGCGGACACTTCATAATTTGCATGTGTGGATTGATGAGAAACCTAAAGAAACACAACAATAATGACATTACCTGATAGCCACAACAATCAACATCTTGTTTCCATCGCCTACTGAACTCAAAGTTTTAAATCCGTGACACTGCTATGCAAACCGAAATGCACAGACCTGCAAATAAAGCCATTTTTCTCAAGAATGGTTTTAAAAAAATACGACGACTGTAAAAGTTTTGACCGCTAAAAGGGAGAGGTTACCGGAGAAAACTATCACCAAGTATATCGATTTGACTAAAGCTTTAAGAAATAATACGCCATAATAGCCCAAATAAATGTGCCACATTTTATTTTTAACAACTTTGAAGGCCTGTAACTCAAAAACCAAAAAGTTTTTATTTAACTTTTTTTCGTAGATCGTATTTATTTATCGTCGTAAATATGCAGTCAAACGTTGACGGTGAAATTTGCGAACACCCTGTATAACATGTACATAACGGAAAAGAAATGGAATTAGAAAAAAGTGAAAAATTAAAGTTTATACCGAAATACAGCAGTTAATTGTTTGCTTTAAAATCGTAATAAAACTTTATAAAACTTTCGTGTTTTACTACTTTTTCCTGCATTGAAGAACAGTAGAATTACTACTTGTGAGAGTCTTAGATTTCATGTAAAAGATAATGAAGACTAGAACTAAACATTTTTTAAACTGTACAGAATGCAATCAATTAAATTTCATTTTATTTAAAGAATCATCTCTCTTCGAAATAAATTAAAAAATTTAACTTTTCATAAGAAAACTTTAACGACCTGTGTCTTAAAATGAAGATTTTTAATTGTTGCGTTTACTCGTGCATGTCATTCTGTTTGGCGTAGAAAGGTTCAATTTACACAACGACACCAAAATCACTCCGATAAGACCACTCCTGCGCCCAGCGGTCGACACCGAATATCTGTTAGACTTTGTTAGTTTATAACCTCAGCCCCCTATAATTGTTAGTTTCTGCATATTTTCCTGACGTCTAGACTTATTTAATTTCCGAAATAATCAGCGACGTCATCCTGAGGTTCTTGGTGATGACTCCCAACATCTCTGCACTGGTTGATATATTTCAGTATGAGCTTAACGAATTTTTGTCAATACTTAGTTAAGTCATAATCCAAGTTTTTACCACTCTCAATCAAAAATTCTGAGAAATATTTTAAGTAAATGTATTTTTTTTTAATTTGAACATTTTGTATTTCGGAAAGAGTTCTAGAACTATATGTTTTTTTTATTTTGAGGTAATTTGGCGTGTGTAATTTAGGACACCCTGTATACCGAGTATGTTCCGTTTAAAGTTTCATATTCAGATGCTTCTTGTTTTTCTGGCGACACATTCTGACCATATACAATTCTAAATAACTTTATTCATAATCATATTTCATGAAATATGTCAAGGGTATTTGCGCACTTTATACAATATAGGTACACGTCAAAAATGTGTACGCTGTACGCAAGTTTTGATGTACTTATATATCTAAGTATAATGTTACACTCTAATTATCGCCTCAACGTATTGGTAGAATACGTACGAACACAAAGCCCAGGCTAAGCTGACGACTAGCTGAAGTGCCAGAGCACTTGATACGTAACACATACAATGTTGCGTGTTGGTTTCCATGAGCAGGTCATGCCACAAAAGCGATCGGTACACGTGACTCAGTGTCGTAATTGATTTATTAACGATTCGAATAAGTGGCCAATGCGATTCGAGAAAGATTACATATTTCCATTATGGCCGCTGAGTGTGTTCGCCTGTTTATCTGCGACGTTAATAAAATCCAATCGGATTTGAAGAGATTTCTCCGCTGGATATCACAGTAAGCGATAGTCAGTTGCACACTTTCCAGGGTTGGCTCTGGGGATGTTTTTTAACTTTATCAAAGCCATCAAGCATAAATATAAATTATTTTTCTACTTCCATACTTTAATGACATTTTTTAAGGGTAGATTTCATAATCACACTAAAATCGACTATAAAATAATGTGCAATATTTAAAATAATGTTATTGCTATAGTAACATATTGTTGTGACAATACTTTAAATAATAATAAAAAATAATGATTTTATTTACCAAAACGTACATTATACAATATGTACTTATACAGGGTGGCACAAAATTATGGGAACCCCAAAAAATCTCGCGATATGCATTTTTCGGCAAAAATAAATATAGGATCCGCCATCTTGAATTTTGAAAATCTGACCTCGGATTCGTGATCAGCGAACCTCGAAAACCTCCTTATACAAAATTTGGTGATAATTGGTTAATTTTTTAAATGGTCAAGGTCATATCTGAACGTAAAATTTTTCGCTCTTTCCATTTCCGGAGTCAAAAAGTCTGGACCCCATAATGACCACGTGGTCAATGGTCACTGGTCATGGCATAGTCACCAATGAATAGCCAGGAAAAAATCTTAACTTTCCCTATATTTGTTTTTACCAGCAAATGCATATCTCGCGAGATTTTTTGGGGTACCACAAAGAATATTTTTGTACGTGGTTTACATTATCTAATTGCAAATATTTCGATACTTTTACAATTAATTATTAATTATTATATTTATTACATAATCCCTCATAGACGAAAATTTAATTTTTTTAAATAATATAGACTATGAGACAGTACCTACCTAACAAATAACAGAAAACTCAAACAATAATAAATAAATATTGATAAATGAAATACACAAGAATAAGTAAATAATTTGTTTATTTACTTGATTTTTACAGCATATGACATACTTGAAATATTGTGACTAATCTTTGAAATCTTGTGACTAATCTTTGAAATCTTGTGACTAATCTTTGAATCTTGTTTACTAGGATCCTCTTCCGTGTCGTTCAAAGCCGCCGTAATTTCTGAAATGTTGTTACCCTTCGTAAGTGTTCGGAACAGAATTGGATTATGCTTAAATTTAAACTATTCGCGACATAATTTTGTTGGTTTCTTATTTTCATTGGGTTAATTTAATAAATTTAACATGTAACGATTATTTTGTTAAAATTTTATAACTTTTTAATATTATCTGTTTTAACTTTCCTAAATACATCCTTTTGTAAATAAAATTGGTGACAATGATGTAGTAGTGAGAGTGAAATTGAGGATATATCTCCAAAAGTAATTGTGGACCAGGTGACAATAGTTGCAAACTATACCATAAAATCAGCAAAATGTACGAAAAATTTTACTCTCAGTATTTGAATTGAAGGGATCAAAATAAACTTAGCAGCTTAAAACAAATAATTGTCTATTTTGCTAAGTTATCAAAAAAAATGCAATCCACAAGTTTATGGGCACATTATTCAATTTTGAAATGTAGGTTAAATATTAAAGATAAACTAGATATCTTAATTTGCACATATTAAAAAACGAATATGAAGAGCATAAACTTAACATAACATAACAAGTTTTCTACAAATAAAATAAAACAATTATTGGAAAACCCCAAATAAACTGTGTTTGTTCATAGGTGGTAGGCATCTTTGTTATTACGAAAGCCAAACAAATTAAAATTTATAGGTATAAATGATTCTGGAATTATAATCCCAGTCATTATAGCTTTTTTTCGGGAAAAAAATACTATTAGAAGTTTCTCTGCGGAATATTGTTCAGAAACGTGTTATAAACAAAATATCAAAAAATCTACTCGAGATTAGTTGGGAAACTTTGTTAAAACAATGGTCAAAATTATGGAAAAGTGGTTTTTTGACTCGCGTAAAAAAACTGTTATTCATAGAGAAAAAAGGTTTATACAAAAAAGGTAGGTATTAAATAAATCTGTAAAATAAGACAAGTCCGATTAAATTCCGATAATTTGTTTATGCGCAAGAGCTCAAAAATGGTCGAAATTGTCCGCTTTTTTCAATTGCTAATAATTAATGCAATTTTCATCGCAGACACTTGTAATTCAGGATTTTTGAAGCTTTTTGCACCCTTAATAAGTGGTAAAAATTTCAGCCCAAAAACTTCATTAGCTTGGCGTTGGCGGAATTTGTTATCTAAGAAGATGCTATTTTCAATTCATTTTTCCCAAGCTCACAGGCGTTGTAGGGTTTCGATCATTAGTTGTTTTTGTACCTAAATAGTTGTATTGACATATGCATTTACTGATAATTTAATTTTTCAAATTTAATTTGTTTAAAAATGACTGAAAAAATGTTAATATTTATTACATCGTTAAGCGCGCATGCTAAGCCTCGCCTTCCCCACTCGTTCGCTAGACCAAGTAATAGAACGCATCGCCGCTATCTTCTTTTTCGAAATTAAATAGTTGAATTCACCTTAATGTTAATGTAGGACATGAAAATATAGCTCTTAATGTATACTCTCTCCAAATTTCGGCTCTTAATATTAATAATTAAGGTCACTGCGATTAAATAAATAAAAAAAATTATCTCAGCTTCTAATCAACTTACAACAACGATTTTTTTTTAAATTCGAAGAAAACTAAAGTAAAGAGGTTACTATTTTATTTTATAATAATTACCTATCTTAACAATTTAATAAATATTAACATTTTTTCAGTCAATTTTAAACAAATTAAATTTGAAAAACTAAATTCTCAGTAAATGCCTATGTCAATACAACTATTTAGGTACAAAAACAACTAATGATCAAAACCCTACAACGCCTGTGAGCTTGGGAAAAATGAATTGAAAATAGCATCTTCTTAGATAACAAATTCCGCCAACGCCAAACCAATGAAGCTTTCGAGCTGAAATTTTTACCACTTATTAAGGGTGTAAAAAGCCTCAAAAATCCTGAATTACAAGTGTCTGCGATGAAAATTGCATTAATTATTAGCAATTGAAAAAAACGGCAATTTTCGACCATTTTTGAGCTCTTGTGCATAAACAAATTATCGGAATTTAATCGGACTTTTTTCATTTTATAGGCTTATTTAATACCTACCTTTTTTGTATAAACTTTTTTTCGCTATGAATAATAGCTTTTTTACGTGAGTCAAAAAACCACTTTTCCATAACTTTGACCACTGTTAAAACAAAGTTTCCCAACTAGCCTCGAGTTGATTTTTTGATATTTTATTTATAACAGGTTTCCGAACAATATTCCGCAGAGAAACTTCTAATAGTATTTTTTTCCCGAAACAGGCTCTTTCATGTCTATAATGACTAGTCTATTAATGACAATTAAAGATACAAAAACAACACGAAAATTCGTAGTTCTGGGAAAATATTATAAAGTCGTACATAAATCCCCATCCTCTTTTATTAGTCATACAAATGGAAAATGCACCAGACAAACTGTAGAAATAACCAAATTTGGAAACATGGGAAAATAAATTGGTACTTATTTAAATCTTGCGAATCCCAATTTGTATACCGGAAATAGCTTTCGCAGCAGTTCACTGAAATACTACAGTAGATGGAATTTCACAGCATTGATCAAAAACTGCATTGACGAATCAATTAAAAAAAAATATCACATAGCCTATCAAATTTTAAATTCGATTGGACCCAAGCCAGCAATTTAATAAATATTACTTCATGAATATCTACAATGGCTTCTATTATTGTTATGAAACTACCAGAAGTGTTTGTGACAATATCTATAATATTTCCTTAGTTGTAACTCCTGATTTTATTATAAATCTAATAAATTTTGAGAATAAAATGCTTATTTTAGAATACTATAACTTATTATCACGTAATTCCAATCCTCCTGTCTTAATAGCTATCATTGCATATTTATGCGATATTATTATTGTGAAAGATAAGACTTTAAAAAAATAATTTCAAAAAAGCGTAATTTTCTAAAATAATCTAGGTCTTAAGGGGGGCGTTTATATGCGCAGTTTTTTGTCCAGCATTTTAGAAAATCTAAGCATTTTAGAAACAATATCTCTTCACTGTACCAGTTATATAAGTTTCCTTCAGGTTGTATGACAACCGACAATACTTTCAAAATAAGGAAGAAAGCATATTATTACCTCGTATGTTTATCTTCCGTTTCCAGAATTTTGCACGCCTGTTAAACATACAGAAAATCGCTTCCGGTACTATAAACATAATCACACCCCGTATAATGCTTTCAGGAAACTATTAACACATGCATTAATCACAATTATTGTGTATCTTTACGAATTTGCTCGACAGGAAAGGTACATTTTCTGATGTGTACATGTTCTCCGTAATCCTTCAATGCGAAAAATTAAAAGAAATTTGCTCTAATTTAGCGTTACGCTTTCTGGATTGATCTATTTGGTCTATCATTGTTTTAGTAAGTGATTTCTTGTCTGTAAAACGCCAGTTTTAATGTAAATTTTATATAATTTATTTTACACTTTTAATTTTTTATAAATTTCACATTTTGCTTCCATCCTCTTATATATTTTATACGTGCTATAACCCTCACTCTGTATAAGCGAATTGTGTGGAAGTCTAAATAGGAAAGTATATCCACTGTGTCCTATTTTATCTTGGGGCAACCCACATAAAAACCTTATTTATGTAGCAATTTCAACCTCGTCTTATATATATTACTTTGAAAACTCTATTTTACTGCTCAGCGAAAAAAAATACATTTACATCATGGCCTGTCCCCAGTTGACAAAAATAAAGAAATTTAATTAAACAGTTGTATGGAACATCAAAAATTTTTACTACCATTTCGAGATCAAAAATTCAATAATGATAAAAAACTGTACAAAAAAATATATCATCGTTATTGATTGTATATTCTTGTCTTTGTCGTCGATCAGATTTTTGTTAGTGAGTGTTTGTGGTAGAGAATTGCCATCTATCAAAATTCAATTCCACGCTTCCTAATTTGTGGCGGATGCGCCGGTGAAACGATGACGTTCATCGGATATTAAGCCCCCATAAAGCTCGTCTTATCGAAGTTCTATTTTATGGTTATTTAGAAGCCCAATTGTATTTGCAGAGAATCGATAGCCCAATACCGAACAATCAAACCGCAAATTGCAATTAGCTAGCCTTCCATTACTAATATTTCGCGTAATATGTATTTTAAATTCGTACGCTTCTTAGAAGTCGGGTAGAATACATTTATATTAACATGATAATCATATAAAGCACATACTTAAGGAACTGATTTGCTACGATATTAGTACATTGTGAATTAGAAAGTCTACCTACAAAAAAATATATGGATAACTATGTAAATTAAATTGAATTCTTCAAATTAGAATCAGTTAAAGACTATCAAAATAGAGGAAAATGTAAATTAGCATTAAATTGAATCAAATTTAGCTACACAGTAAAAAAAATTGATTAAATTTTCACTGAAAATCAACATAGTTCTTTGTGGAAACGAAAAATAGTAACGCTATTCTTTGAGTAACTCAACTATCAACTATGTGTTACCTAAATAAATCTCATATAACGCTGAATAACTTTGTGAGTTTGTTAAGTTACAATGTGAACAATTATTAATATTTCTGATTTAAAACAACGAGCTCTTTTAATTATGTTATAGTTGCTGCAAATTTTATAATAACACCCTGAGCTGCGATATCACTTTCTGTCACTGAAGAATTTCCTCTAGAATTTCTATATAAAATCTTGTTTGAAAATTGCAGTCTTCGATAGCAGTAGAGGACGAACACCACTCACCGTGCCTGGTAAATACGTAGCGGTTTTGTTTTTCGAGTTTTTGTTTTTGTATACTCTCATAGTGTACTGTATGTACAGGGTGTCCCAAAGTTCGCATCTCGACCCCATAACAAACGAAAAACGACAGTAAAAATCTGTTTAGATGGCGTGAATCGAAACTCGCTAAGGTCTGTTTTGCACTTGAAAAACATTTTTTTCAAAATTCGGAAAATAAAAAAAATTTACATCAACTTTTTTTTCCACTAACATAGTACCCATTTTTTATGATAACTAAAATTATCTGTTTTTTATGAACATTTTTTATGCATACATTTTTTCTCTATCTCTTCTCCTTAAAAAGTTACAATAACAAACATTATACAAAAATGTATCCTATTGTATTGGAATTAGTCATGATTTAATCAACATTGCTGTGAAAACAATGGCTGAAACTGCTTTCACAAGTCTGTTTACATATTCATTTTTGTCAAACGCTATTTCTTGCATGATAAACAAACTAGTAAGTGGTTGCTAAAAATTAAAAAATGTTCACAAACAATGAAAAAGTTGACAGGATTTTAATTTATGGTGAATGCCAAAAAAATGTCAGGAGAACTGCTAACTTATATCATGAGAGATATCCAGAACGTTAAGCTGTTAACCCAAAAATATTTGCCAGATTAGAACGAATTTTGCGTGCTAACGAAAATATATTTTTATCAAGAAAAGGGAAAGGCATTTCAAAATCAGTTTGTAACGATATTACCGCAGCTAGGGTATTACAATATTTTGAGAAAAATCCTAGAAATTCTATAAGACAGGCCACGTTTGCATTAAATTTAAAAATAAGCTATATGCAAAGAATTTCGAGCTTCTATGGTTACCATGACTATAAGCTGAATAACTTATCTAACATACAGGCTGAAAAAAGACTTAATTATGTAGCCCAAATAATAGTTAATTTGGAAATAGATAATAGACTCTTACAACACATTCTTGGGACCGATGAGAGTCGTTTTAAGAAATGGCAAGCCAAATAAATCAAACGAACATTACTGGGCAACTGAAAATCCACACTATGTTAATCCCATTCGAAATCAGGGCCATTATGGAATAAATGTTTGGTGAGGCATTACTGGAATGCATTTAATTGGCCTATACTTTTATGAAAATATATTGAACGCTAATAGCTTTTACAGTTTTTGCAAGAGAAGCTTCCAGTACTGCTTCAACATATGCCGTTGCAGCTCAGATTGAATATGTGGTTGCAGCACGATGATGCTCCTCCACGTAAAGCTAAAAGAGTTACAGACTATTTAAAAAATACTTTCTGAATTAAGTGGATTGGAATTAATGGGCCTGTAAAATGCGCTTCAATGTCTCCAGACTTAACGCCCCTAGACTATTTTTTTATGGGGAACATTAAAACATCAAGTATATAAGACACCCACAAGAAGTTTAAAGCATTTAAAGCAAAAGATGCATGTTTGTGAGAATCTTTCAAGAGAAACGTTTTTTAAAGCTACAAGGGAAGTTAGGAAAAGATTGGATATATGCTTAGAAGTAGGAGGCATGCATATGTTATGCCAAGTTATTCAAATATCCCTAATTATGCAATTTTTTACCTTTCTTCTAACCAACATTTTCACTTTGAATTTTTTTTGTTATAAAAAACCCATAATTACGTAATTTGTAGAGAATACTTTGCAGTTTCCAAAACTCTGCTTGGACTTTCTGTACAACCATTATTTTCCGAGTAATTGATTACCAAAGTTAAATTTTTTTTAGTTTGATCGACAATAACAGCAACAAATAATCGTACAAGGCTCCGGAACCTCTCATATTGAAGAGAATCAAATTATCTAAAAGAGCTTTATGATTTTTTGAAGTCCATAGGCCTGTTTAAAAAAAGTACAAATTTACAAATTTTTTTCCGTTGATTTTCTTATGATTACTCAAAAACTGCTAATGCCAAAAAAATTTAAATAGCAGATCTGAAAACTAGACACTTGAAGCTCCAATTTCCTTTTTTTTTATTCTCTCTACGACCATTTCCCTCTAAGTTACAGCTCTTTGAAAATCACCCAAAATTTTGCGATTTTTTTAATATCCCTTAATTCATGTACCCAGTGTATTTGCTTGTTGTGTTCCTTATTTGAATCATTAGGAGCTGTTGAACACATTTTGTCTCGTTCAAACATGACCGGGGATAGCAGAGCAGCACCCACGTCGTAACAAAAACTAATGGATCGCCTTGTGCAAACTAAGTTCGTATACCGTTAGAGCTCCTAGAGAGTAAATATTTAGGCGGTAATAGGTAACAGGAACCGGGGCGTCTTCAAATTACCACCTACTCATCGTCTTACAAGCCAACTTCTCAAAGACATCCACCTCCTCTCAGGTTACACCTGAGGACCTGCTGTCCTTATCTCGCCTTATTATCTAATATTGTCTAATATTGTATTCCTGCGCGCCCTCGCACAGCCAACTTTGATGATAAATTATGCGCCGGGAGCATAATTAGGACATGACACCTCAACAAAGTACCAGGGTGTCGACTGCGGAATAAACACCTAAGACGGCACTAAATGCTGGTGGGGAGACGCTCTGTAGGTCACGTTTAATTACATGGGCCGAAATCAAAGGGACTGGAAAAAGTTAAAGCTGGAAGTTTTTATAATTAAATCATCAAGTAATTCTATAGTACAGTGGTTCGCTCGGTGTGAGAGTGTGCTCCAAAATATCTGTACTTTTTCTAAAAAAAGTTTGAAAATCGTTGCTATAGCATTTATTCTATCGTCGATACTTACACTCGTTTGTTACACATAACGCCTTCAGAAATGATTACAGATGAAACCTTTCCTCTTTGATAAAATTAAAAATTACTAAAACACTTAGATCAAGCCATGTAATGTTGGTTGTCTAAGCTATTCGGTCACGTCACTTGTAAACATTTATGAACGCTATGAACATTTTGTTTCACCGGCTGATAATTGATGTAATTTTTCCCGACATTTCATTCGCATCATCTCGAGCGTAGACGCATTGTAAACGAATCATTGAGTGATGACGCTAAATTAACATTTATACATTTTTCAGTAGCGACCGTCGTCCGTGTCTGTTATCTGTCGTCGTTCTATTGTTTCCTTTTGCTTCAATTCTAAATCGTACATATTTCAAACTAATCAGTTGTTTCCACAACTAAACATTTTAGCGCTTCCTCGAATTACTGGTGAGTTGTAATAGAAATAAAATTTTGATTTTAATAATATTTTTCGAGGGGTGTTTCGCCGAGGTATTTTGGTGTACACATTGCAGGTATTTCGAGGCATTTTCTCGAATTCTAAGGCATTTTGAGACATTTGGAGGCATTCTGTGATATTTCAGAGTATTTTGAGGCATTTTCAGGTATTTTGAGAAATNTAAGAATCTTTAATTTGTATATTTTTGCTCATTGTTGTTACCGCGTAAAATTGGTGGTTTTCAACGCCTCTATTGGCGACGACTCGAAATAATGGACTTGAATGGTGACTCTCTTTGAACCCATACGTTCTCTTGTGTTCGCTATTATTCCGCTATCAAAAACCTCTGGTGTTTTCCATTACGAAACCGGCCGGTATCAGCCTGCGATATAAGTGCGAGGGTGTGAAAATTCCTGTAAGAAGACGCCTAGTTTCAAGGTAAGAAAACCACCGATCACATTTTGTTTATATTTCATATTCTCAATTATTTTTTTTGTGCCGACAATTAGAATCATATGCCAATGAACCAGTAATAAAAAAAATATAGTCCATTTCGAAACAAAAACAATATGAATTACATATTGACAATGTTGTATCAAGATATACAGAGTTTGTTTTATAAATTTTTCTGTTTTAAAATTGAGATTAAGATGTTAAAATAAAAGTGTAGATTATGGTGCCTACCTACTTACTTAAATATTAAATTTTGGTAAAATTTGCGAAGTAGCTTTCACAAATCCCGTTTCACACATTCTGATTTAATTGAACTTGAAAATATTTTGTAGAAGTGTCACTGTCACTGACTCTACTGACAGCGTTGACAGAAAGTCTTCTTCTTCAAAGTTTTTTCCTTTATGCAATCATTTACACATAATTTCACTACAAGGTGCCCATTATGATGTCACAGCCGTTTTGAAATGTTATAAAAAAATCAGTTTTAAATAATTATTTTAAAACTGTTCTGACGCATTTCTCAATCTCTAATTGTGTATACACACTAGTTAGTACGTGTAGAATTATATTATCTACTTTTTGAAATTTGCTCAACAACCCTATTTTTGTTTTGTCTTGTTTCTTACGCACTTTTTTTGGTGACACGGACAACGCCGATTCTCGGCATTGGACGATATACCCGCAAAATTTACATTTTCTCTACATTTTTTTAGGAGGCCATCAGAGCACGGAGACTACGGGAGCTAGGTAAGTCTGTGTCACCTTCGCTTTATGTCATATCATTTTTTTCTCTCAAAACTTTAACTTTGGGATTATTACTCCAAAGAATTAGATAATTTCCATACAGAGTTATTCACGTGCCTGATTTAGAGACTCTACGTATTTCACGTTTTTAAAAAAGCAAATTAATTCCCTAAAAGAAAAATTATTATTATTCATCCATAGTTTTAAAGTTGGGTATCTTTCTCACAAATTTCTGATTTCCCTTCTTTTTTATTCACCGTCACTGATGATCATTTTTGTCCAGTATTCCATATTTATTTACCTAAAAATGTTTATTTTTATGCCTAAATAAGTTTAGAAACTAAATGAACTTACACGTTTGAATATTTTTCTGGTACTTAATATGTGTTATGAATTCTGATGAATTGCTGTTTAAAAACCTCATAGTTCAACCTTCTATGTATATTCCGTTGCCCATTTTTTAGTTTCTCATTTTTCACTATTTATTATATAACAATGATAACTAATACAATTAGGTCAGAAAATGGTGGTAAGTATCATGCTAAAAAGAAGACATTTCGAGGTATTACGTGGCATTTAGAGGCATTTTCTGGTGTTTCTGGCATTTCGAGGACATTTCGGTAGCATTTAAGGCATTTCGGGGGTGTTATTATTATGAAAACTTTGAAGGCTGAAAAACTCAAAACAAACATTTTTTATTTAACTTTTTTTTCGTAAATCGTATTTATTTATCGTCGTGAATAATATGTAGTCAAACGTTGTCAGTGAAATTTGCAGACACACTGTATAGTATAAAAATAACTGCATCTACACTCATACAGGGTAATGAGTAGTTTCTAGAAAACATGAATATTTCATTCTATTTGTCGTTTTTCAGTAACGAAACATTGTGTCACATATTAATTTCCAAAATTATCATAGAACCTGGGTTGCAGAACATTCCCGTACATCTGTAAAAACCAGTTTACACCCCTTAAAAGTAGGTGTTCCGTTAGCGATATCAAGAAGACGTATAGTAGGATGTATTTTCTATGAAACCATAAATGCTAAAAGATATCGAACACTTACTTCGGTGAGTGAGGTCTAGAGACTTGGTATTCATGTCATTGATATGAAAAGTAAAGCAATGCTTATCGCGGTTAGTACTTAACAATTTTTAGATAATCAATTAGTTAAGTTAACGGGTTAAGCGTTAATTTTTAAAACAGTACAACATCGGACGATTAAATGCAATTTAACAAATTAACAATATAACAGAACAACTGCAAAATGTGTATGAAAATATGCACAGGAGAGTAAAATTGTGCATAGCTAGAGAAGGGCACAATTTTGAACATAATATGTAATGTTTTTATTGCAAATATGGTAATATAGGTTGCTCATTTATGAATTTGAATCTATTTTATATAGCAGCGAAACAATGTTATTAGAACAATGGTTTGTAAATTAATCATACAGCAAACTGTAACTTTTTTATAGTCCTATTTTATCTAAAAGAAAAAATAAATTGTCTCTATTTTATTCTGTAATAAAATAAAAAATAAATAAATCATTATGAGTTCATATTCTTTTATATATTCTTTCGTTTACCTAGTAAAAATTTGCAATTTGTTCCTGGAAAAGTGAAGTTTGTTTTCTCTCTTTAATAAAGTTCAAAAGCTTTTCAAGAAAAAAACAAAAATATTTTTCGTACTAAGACTAAATTGTATGTATTAAGTTTAGTATCAATAGTTTAAGTTCACTTTAATCATTTTCATATAATTACATATGTAATCTCACCAACCACTCGACTGAAGTTTAAGGATTTTTAGTTCACAATACCAATTGTACAATGTTAGTTGCATATGCTCGACAGTCACGTGGCTTGAAATCATTTATGAATGCTCTATAGATTTATAAATATAATAAACCGTAGCGGAATGGAAATGTTGCAATGCACAAAAGAACCCGCCTGCAAACCAAGCACAAAAGTACCGCTTTGTTGTGACAGATTCATTACTCTGTCACAACTACGATGGCACGAAATAAAGTTGGTAAATCGCGAATTAGTTTCGTGGAAGTTTTACAATTATTTTGTCGTGCAATTCTGTAATTAGGACTTTCAAAGTTTTAAAATTATTTTGAAAACTCCTATTTATGTTCTGCTAGCATAATTAGCGTACTGCTGGTCTTGGCAAACGGTTGCTGTAAACAGTATGTACGGGAAACTTAATAAAGTTGATAATCTTTATCTATTATGAAATTATAATTGGCTACTGCAGGCATTGTAACAGAAGGTTTGTGGATTAGGAAATTTGTTTAAAATGAATTAGGTAATACTTTTAAATGGGGTTAGTAGCTTCAATGGAAGCTCACAGGAAAAGTCAGTTTATAACAAAGTGGACATTCTTCGTATTTTGTTTATTAACTTGAATAATTTATTAAATGTACTATTTTAAGTGGTAAAAGAAAAATCTGGTTATATTTATAAGGAATATTGTCTAAAGGAAGATGGCAAATAAATATGTGGTTTGATGTTCCTGTCAAAACAATAATTGATCCGAGAACACTGACTTTAGATTCGGATTCAGCGGGTCAAAATTCTATCATATAAACTGGTCTTTAGCACGGTCCTGTTGTTTTATTTCTATTTACGTTCACACACCTGTTTGATTGGAAAATCAATTGACAACTGAAGCAACAAATAACAAAAATTTAACACCTCACATTGACAATTTACAAAGAGGGTGCAGTTCGGGAAACAATAAAAACCACAGAAAATAAGTCACAACTAAATATCGTTCATACTGAAAATGAAAGGCAATATTGTGTTGCCAGATAGTTAGACACACATAATTAAAAGAAAATTAGAAGTAAACATTTCTAGCTATTCCTGTAATTCCTTTCGAGGTTTTGAAAAAGTAAATTTGAGATTCATGGTCTGTACTAATAATGCGTTTGCATGAGTAGATTGTACAGAATATCTGAAACGGTAGAGTAACATTATTAATATTATAACCGACAAGAATTTACGTAGGTTTCGAATGTGAAGAACAAAGTAGGAAAGACATTTTTGCGTTGTGAAGATTCCCGCCATACACTGCATTATCTGCGGTCCCACTTGGTGACATTGCAGCTCTTTATGAAACGCTTGTCGTCTGTCGCCAACCCCATGATATATGTTCCTGGTGTACGTCTGGATCTCCTCACGCCTAAAGTATTCCAACGCAGCCACTTTGGCCATATTTAATAATTTTGCTGTCGGCGGCGAGGACAGGACGTGTGCACGCATCGCGCCAGATTTAGCCGAGCTTGATGTATAAATCAGGAAAATTTCAACAGCCATGTCGCGAAAATGAAAAGCAATAAGGGAAAGTGGTTTTCTTTCACCATTGTTTAGGGCAATATATTATAGTAAGGTGTATAGTGATTTCAGTAATAGTGGATTGTTATGCCGTGGCGTGTGTATCTAATCCCCCCCAGTTACGGACTTATATTGCACTTCCATAGACTCAGCTAGGAATCTTTGACATGTTCTTGTTGTTCTTGGTCTCAAAGGACTACCATTGTCTGAGGAACAGTTCAATTCCGTAAGGGCATTATAATCAACAATAAGAACCGAATGAACATTAGGCTGGGCCAAGGGTTTGCGGTAGCGGATTTGCCCCCACAGAACCTAGCCCAAAAGCAGCAAAGACAGGTCAAATGTTGCTAGCGAAGGTTCAAAAAGGGAGGCTAAAAGTGTATCTGTAACCGGGTTAACAACTCAAAAAACCATCGTCCTTTCAATGTAATTTAGAATTTTCTAAAAAAATCCTTTACTTTCGAGGTGTTAAAAAAGAAAGCAAGTTGTCTTTGCCATGTATAGTCACTAATTCAACTTAATGACTTCGCACTTAAATAAAAAGTCATCGGTCTATTCAATAAGTTATTTCTATTCATTCAGGCGACAGGCGTACCTCAAGGCTCTACCGTGAACCCTTTCCTCTTTATAATATGCATTAATAATAATATTTCATGAATATTTCATTTGGTTAAATCAGGTTTTAATAAATAACCTCACATCTAACGACTCATCTAAAGGATAATTCATGGAGATGATTTTATAAATTTTGTTTTACCTAGCCTCAAATATTTCAATTGAAAATATTAATAATGCTTCCAGATTAAATGTAAGTAGTGAACTGTGATCAAAATGACTTAAAACACAAATGTGACAATTTTTTGATTTTTTTATCCACTTTAAATAGAAATAAAAAATATCTCACAATATTTATTGCTTTGCTGTTATTTGCTACTCGTGCAATTATCAAAATTTATAAAATAATTTGAGACACGTTTATCATCTGCAGCAATATAATATATTTTCAACTAATTTAATTCCATTTTTGAAAACTTGATAGAAGAAATCAATTTTACTATTATGTATATTCGGTGTGTCAATGTACGGACTTGAAAAGAGGGAAAATCTATTTATCATTTTATAAAAAAAGAGTCATTCTTGTCAAACCTTAGAACAACAACAAAAAATTTTTGGTTCGATTTTTTGCATTTTGAAGACAATTCTGTTTTATTCAGGAATAATCTAAAAAATGGTGTAGACCTTGTCGCGTACAAAAATAATTCGGTTAACTGCTCTTTTCATATGTATAAGATATCTAAAGGTTCCAATAGGGGAGCAGAATCGAAATTTATTCCCGTATTGCAAATTTGAAATTCAATTTCTCCATCCTGTGCCCTTTAAATTTGGTATATGGATGCAAATTAAATATAACTTTCTTCAATAAATCAGTTTGACGACTTATATAAGGAAGAAACTTTAGTTAAAAAAGCCTACTTAATTATTCTGAAATAATAATGTGCTGCAAAGGACTTTTTAATTCAGAGGCTTCATTTTTTTCACCATTTGTGAATCACCCTGTATATCATAAGGATGATTTAACATAAATCATCAATGGTATATTTAAAATGAATGTTAGTTATTATTTTTATTCTACCTAAATAAAAGAAAATATTTGACTTGATTGAAAATTATATTGTTCATTCAAAAATAGGTGATAAATAAATATTTTTAGAATGTCAAAGTTTTCAGTCATTTTATATGACAACCCCGTAATGTAAGTGATGATATATTCAGAGTGCTTAATGTTTACAGAAATTAATTTCGATTCGTGGAAACTTTTACAGAAATACAATGTAGCAAAACGTTAAGTTATATATAATCCTCAAACATTTAAATATAGGAAGTGAAAATATGAATCGTTCTCTCTGCAGCATTGCGAAGCGAGCAAGGAGGGGGCGACAAGAGAACTTTAAGCAAACAGAATCCTATGATTAACTTGAAAAATTCAAACGTTTAAATTTAAAGCCGGACTTAATGCTCCGAATGGAACTTCCTCGTGATAATAAATTCCTTCAGGATAATACACACATAGTGTGTTTTAGGAAGAAGAATATGATACCTAAATAAATGAAGCTACGTATGCAATCGGCAAAATAAATTTCCCTATTTCAAAAATATATGTATCTAATGGAATGAAAAACCCTCATTATATTAAACAACACTTTTTGACAGTTCCGTGCCGTACACTCTTATTTTACTTTTCGGGGTTCAACAACAAAGTCTTTCAAAAGCCTTTTTCTTTTACTGCTATTAATTTATGGAATGAACTTGACGATAATGTAAAACATGAGTAATTGCATAAAGAAAAAACTTAAAATTTACATAAAGCGGCGGCGGTAGCCGAGTGATCAAGCAAGGCCTGTCGACTGAGCTAGGGTCAGGGCAGGCTAGTACTACCGTGGAAGGTTCGATGCAGAAAAATTTGAAAGAATTTTTCTGTCGTACCCTTCTGTCGATGTTTGTGTTTGTTAAGGTGGAGGGTAGTGACAAGCATGACCTAATTGCTAGTAGTCTCATTACCTTTTTTACATAAAGTATATATTTAAGTAAACTCCTGCATTTATTATTATTTTTCTCTATATAAATTATACAGGATGATTCACAAATGGGGACCAAAATGAAACTTCATATTCTTTGGTGAATTTTAAGGAGAGTCATTCCTATAAAGTTTTTATCCAGGACGCTTCGTTAAAAAGATACAGGGTGTTAAACTTTTCCTAAATTTTACATGTTCCAGAGTGGCGGAGATACAGGGTGTAGTATAGCCACTGCTTTATGATATTTTCGAATTCGTCTTTCAATTTTCTAAAAGTTACTACTCTCTTATGTTTTTTTTCTAAAAAAGCCTGATTTTCGAGTAAAAATTAAAAAACGAACTGAGGATACACTTCGATATTCCAATATAATGCTTTTTAAAATTACATGCGATAGCGACCTTGACATTTTGAGCATTAGAAGAAAGAATAAATCATGCTTTTCATCAGATTCAAGCAACAATAAATTTCGAACAAATTACATTTTCGTTAGTAAAAATATGTCGGGCCTGTGTTCGTGGAAATGGAGGTATTTTTGAGCATTTACTCAAATAAAATCATTAAAATGTTGACTAATGTTATTAATTTCTTTATTCGAATAAATAACTGAAAAGTGTTTTGTTTTTTAAGTTTTACTCGATAATCAGGCTTCTTACATGTTGGTTACTAAAGAGTAGCATAAAATATNCATGACCTAATTGCTAGTAGTCTCATTACCTTTTTTACATAAAGTATATATTTAAGTAAACTCCTGCATTTATTATTATTTTTCTCTATATAAATTATACAGGGTGATTCAGAAATGGGGACCAAAATGAAACTTCATATTCTTTGGTGAATTTTAAGGAGAATATTTCCTATAAAGTTTTTATCCAGGACGCTTCATTAAAAAGATACAGGGTGTTAAACTTTTCCTAAAATTTACATGCTCCAGTGGTGGAGATACAGGGTGTAGTATAGCCACTGCTTTATGATATTTTTGAATTCGTCTTTCAATTTTCTAAAAATTACTACTATCTTATGTTTTTTTCTAAAGAAGCCTGATTTTCGAGTAAAACTTAAAAAACGAACTGAGGATATTCCAATATAATGCTTTTTAAAATTACATGCGATAGCAACCTTGACATTTTGAGCATTAGAAGAGAGAATAAATAATGCTTTTCATCAGATTCAAGCAACAATAAATTTCGAACAAATTACATTTTCGTTAGTAAAAATATGTCGGGCCTGTGTTCGTGGAAAGGGAGGTATTTTTAAGGTAGTAGTAGGAGTATTATAATCAGGCTTTTTACATGTTGGTTACTAAAGAGTAGCATAAAATATTTTCCCTTTTCATGTAGTCAACTTAATTTAATTTAATTTAGTTTAATTTTATTTAGAATCCACAAGAAAATCACCAATATGAGGTCTGTCCAGAAAATAACCGAACTTTTTGAATTACGCGATAATGAAAATATTTAGAATCTCCTCTGCAACCACATGTTCTTGGATTTTTAATATATTATTTAGATTTCGTTATAATGTTACTTGAAAGCAAAACAGGTTTAAGTGTTAGTGACGATTTTTGAAATGTGCGATTTTCTGGAACAACGATGCAACCTAAAATTTTGCGTGAAACTGAGGAAAACTTTCATAGAAACGTTTCAACTTCTAAAACAAGCTTACAGAGATGATGCTAATCGTCAATCAATTGAAGTCAAGGATCTGGTGCGTACAAGTCGCGAAATGACTGTCAGAGTATTTGTAGAAGGCGTTACCGTCTGAATTGAGTCATGCCATGAAATTTTGACTGTAAAACTGAACATGCATCGAGTTGCAGCAAAATTTTTTCTTCGTTTGATGATCGAACAACAGAAATAAAATCTTGTGTATTGTAACAAAAGCCGGGACTAGTGATAAATTATTTATTAGTTCTCGAAACGGATGGGTCAACTCAGTCAACAATAATTATTGAAAAGTTAAGGGTTTTCGAGTAGGTTTAGCGTCGCCATAAAGTCGTTGAGCAACTAGTGCCTCTTGTCACCGGGAGTAATAAGTTTGCAAAGCTCGACCATCGTAGTCCTTCGGAGAAGTCCTCATGAAATCCAAGAATGATTTTGAACAAGTCGACTTAGAACGTCGGGACCATGTCTTGGGCATCTGGTATCGACTAACTGCGTCGGTTTATCCCATGGTGAAGGAAAAAATCGATCGAGTTGTTAGAATGTTGTGAGGAAAATAATAATAGACCCAAGAAATGGGCGTGTCCAAGCAAATTGTCGAATTCAAAAGAGATCTCCGAAAAATAGCAGTTTCTCCTTGGATTCTACACTGGCAGGTTTCTTAATTTTAGAGTCTCGGGTTAATTTAATAATGGCTAAAGTCTTTCCAAATTTTGCTATGAATTCGCATTGGGTTCCCTGAATCTCGGATTGCGTTATCGCGTGTAAATTAATTAATAATGTTTGTTCGCATCCGTCGTGTCTTCGTTATTTTGTTTGTTCGTTTTATTTTCATTGTTATTAAAAACCATTCTCGAAGTTTGTGTGTTTTCTTGCTCTTCCAAATTAAGTGTCCATCAACTGAGAGTGGAACACCCTGTACAACCAACACGTGGATTATACTCTTCGAGAGCGACGTACGGTAAGTGTCTAAAATTCATTCTCTTAACGTACAACATTTCTAAATTCCCACGTATTAATTAAACTCCCTTTCGGGAAGTAAATGGTAAACTCTTTTGCAAGCTAATATCATAACGGTAGATGGTTAAATAAAGAAATAACCCCTCAAGTTACAGGATGTTTACCGGCAATACCTTGAACCATCCAATGATGATAAAACGCTCAATCAAAAGATCATAGCGGGAGAAGAAAGCTAGGTTTACAGCTACGACATTGCGACATTGGGACTAAAGTTCAATCATCACGCCATAAGAAAGCACGTCAGTCTCGATCCAATGTCAAAGTGATGCTCACTCTTTTTTTCGGCATTAATGGAATTGTACATTCTGAATTCTTGACGCAAGGTGGAACAATGAACCGTATGTACTATCATGGCGTACAACGGTTCCGTGAAAAGATTCGCAAAACGAAACCAGACTTGTGGCGAGACAACTCATGGTTCTTGCATCATGATATTGCATCCGCACACTCAGCCTTGTCAATTTGTCAGTTTTGTGCGAAATATCAGATTACTGTCCTCCCTCACTCTCCTTACTCACCAGATTTTTTTCTTATTTGCGAAATTACAATCAGTACTAAAAGAACGTCGTTTTCAGATTGTTGATGACATCAAACCAAATTCGTCACATACTTTAAAGGCCATTTCAAATTAAGCTATCCAGGACTGCTTCGCGAAATAGAAACGCTGCTGGGAAAAATATGTGAATAGGGGATGGAGTACTTTAATGGAGACAATGACCAATACTTTATAAAATTATTAATAATGTTTTAAAAAATAAAGTTCGGTTATTTTCTGAACAGACCACGTAGGTGAAATATTTTTTTTTGCCTACTATAAAATTAAAAATTTATTGCCTTTGTAAGGATTGTATTATTTGTAATATTTTGGTAAGTAAACATGTTAGAAAAAAAATTATCACCATTTTGAAACTTCTTATTTTTGGTCAAACAACATTTACTTATCTGAAAACAGTCCATAGTAATTTCACAAGTTCCTGCTACTATCTCATTTACCCATACTTAACCGTGGGACTGGTTACTCACTTATAACATATTCTATTAATGTGAAATGACACCGTAAAAATTTGATTCGACCTTGATGTCAGGTTTGGTTGGCGTGCGCTTTCTTATTCATGATTCTTCCGCAAACACCATACATTTTTAAGAGGGTTCGTTTCCGATGTCCAACGCAATGCAAAGACTGAATTCTGTAACGTTACGGCAAAATATTCTTGAAAACGATCTGGCTTCTACACAATTTGAATCTATTAGTACAAAGTTGACTAATAACATGGATCTTTTTATATATTTTATGTATATCTATAACTCAAAAAATAATTCAATACTAAAAAATTTGTTTCTTCCTCAGTAATGTAGGGTTCTACAGGTTTAGTTATTTGACTGAACTTTAATAACTATTTCTAATGATAGATTTATATAAATATATGCGGCAAAAAATAAAAAATTAATATCTCTATACAGGGTGTTAATGATAAGATTTGCCCTATAAAAATTTCTGATAGGACGCTTCCCCACGAAGATGCAGGGTGTTAAAAGTTTCAAATATTTATATTATTTTTTTTGTAACTTCAGTTGCATAAAAGATTGAGTGATAAAATTTGGGGGATGACATTTTTTTAGAAGGGACTATATTTTCACGGCGTAGTTATTTGGGAAGTAGGTGATCTTTTTTGAAAAAAACGCTTGAAAAAGTATTCCAAAAATGATTAATAGCAACGTAGGTACCTACTTAAATATCTTCTTATTTGATTTCCCAATTATCTAAGGACCAGTAAATTTTACGAATACTTTACAAGAATACTTTATTGCCATAAATTGATTGTACATTTTAAAACATTTAAAAAACCAGTGGCGTAAGATTTTTTTCAGAAAAGTTCCCCTACTCCCCCAATAACTACGCCACTGCAGTGTATTTTGGAATAAGTTATCCATTAAAAAATAGTCCCTACTAAAAAAATGGCATCCCCCAAATTTTATCACTAAATATTTTTTGCCAGTGAAGTTACAGGAAATATGTGAAAAATATGTGAAACTTTTAACACCTTGTATCTCCGTAGGGAGTTTTATAGGAAAAAAGTTGATTATTTTCATCGGTAGAACACGCCATTAAAGTTTGGCAAAACTTATCATTAACACCCTGTATGTATGAACAAATGAAGATATTGAAACGAAATCTTATGTGGACAACACATGAATAAAATGGCATTTAACGAGAAAATTTAAGTCTCAGCTCAATCCCTAGGCGTAGGTATGAGCTATGACGGTTAATCAAAGGATACGACACGTAACTGAAAAAAATAATTTGGTGTTTTTCAAATGCAAATTTTATTTCTTACGAAAACAACCTCTTGACTATTTTGAATGGGTCAAGTTTTAGTGCAAATTATCAATTTGTAATTTAGCAATTTGCAATTTAGAATTATACAGTGTATTAAATAAATTAAATATTTTTGTGGGTATACGTGTCTGCAAATGACCCATGTTAGTATTACGTCAAGAGCGTCAACCTGACGCCGTCCAGGTCTACCCGTTGCAAGCGACAAGGAACAATGTGCAACGCGGGATATGGTTCCCGGAAGAGGACCACAGCAGATTGGCGCTAAGGACCAGTTACATATACCTGTGAACGACTCCACACCAAAAAGACTCGTCAGCGAACACTCGCCCCGACAACATATTTTTTTTCTCTGCACTTAGTTTTCAATAAAAATACTTTTATTTACCGTTGAGAAAGAGCTTTATTTTGCTGCATACCGAAAGCAATTTTAATGCTCAAATTTAATAAGATTTTCTTATATAAGCTCCTTGCAACCCTTCACAGTAGAAAGATTAGTTAAATTTTCACTCAATGCAATTTTTATTAAAACCTAATTGTGTTGAAATAAAATACTATTCTTTGAGTAATATTCACTTAACTATTTGTTAGCTAAATAAATATTTGAATAACTTTTGAGTTAGCTTGCTAAACTATGTCATATTGATACACTTAATAGCAACTAAAATTAATTATTGATTACAACTAATTGTAAGTAAACGTATTTGTTTTTTGACAACAGAGTCCAAACTGCGCATTGGTATCTGTTTCTACAAAACTTTGTGTGATTAAAATTTGTGTTGCTAAGCTCAAACGTATATACGAAATTTTCGGAAATTTAAATTGAAATAAGAGTCAACAATTGAATACGCTACCAATTTTACTCTATGCAATTTTCGAAGGTAAGCAAAACAAATTATGTTTGCTTAATAGAATAGGGTTTATATTTATGGCTTCTGTTTCAGTTAAACTCAATTGAAATAGAATTTAAAATGTGAGCGTCACACAAACAGGAAATATCTATGTATTTGTACAAAAACTCTATTGGCTCATTGGTTGGTTACTTTGAAAACAAAGGCTAGAATAAAAACAATAATTTTTCAACGTATCCAGATTAATTTGAATAGAGCGCTGTAAGGCTTTTGCGCTGAAACAGAAACAATAATAAACGCTTCTGTTTATTTTGTATATGAACGATGGAATAACACAAGTCCCCGCTAGACGGTTGCCTATTACGGCGCAAAACAAATACCGCATCTTTGTGGATTCGCGGAATACTAAACGTTTCTTTAACAGTTAATTAAATTCTGCCTGACACGGGGAAAAAGCTGTTCCTCCGATAGAGGTCGCGGTAATACCGGATGAACCAAGAAAACGATCTGGAGTTTGCTGCTTTGTTGAAATCATTAGTTTTATAAGCTAATGATTGAAACTTGATACAGATGTGACTAACAACGTAGTTAATATGAACACTTTCTTACTGCTACTGCTGTTATCTTTCTGCTACGTATTCGTATACGGATGCGCCGCATCTAAAGTGGTAAACTTCCAAGGAATATTTGTATAGAGCACACTTCCCAACATTTCATATTTATCTTTACCGTCAACGGTTCCTATACATGGGGTTTTATTAGACCATACTTGGATAATCTCACGCTATATAATTTACTAGGAATATTTATTTAGTAAACAATTTGTTATTTTTCGACGTTTTTTAGAAATGGTGATTTTGATACAATTGTCAAAGGCCAAACGACTGGAAGCATTATTCGACCAGTGTTTATGCCCAACACAAGATGAACTTGTTAAATTGTTGAATATGTTTCCAAAATTTAAATACATTCAGTAAGATTCAAAAGCAATAAAATTTGCTGTCATATAAATTGAAGCCGAGAGATGTTGAACGGCGAATTTTTCACCTGCGAACGAAAAAAAGCGAAATGGTCTTTTGCATAGTATCATCACTGGCGATGAAAAATAGATACGGTATGATAATCCTCATGAGGTTTGGCTGATCATGCTCATGACAGCAAGGCCGAATATTCATGGTTCGAAGCTCATGCTTTATATTTGGTGGCACCAGCTTGATGTTGTGTACTATGAGCTGCTTCAACCGAATCACTGGTAAACGCTACCGAACACAATAGATACGTTTTAGTTGTGCATTGAAGGAAAAACAGCTGCAATTCAAGCAAAGTCACGATAAATCAATTTTTCAACACGACAATGCTCGAACACATGTTATTCAAGTCAAAAAATACTTAGAAACGGTGAAATGGGATGTTTTACCAAACTCGCCATATATTGCTCCATCGGATTGCTACTTGTTCCAAGCCATGGAACACGACCTGGATAAGCAGCGCTTCCAATCTTACAAATATACGAAAAATTGGATCGGTTGGTCGATAATATCAAAAGATGGATAGAAAAATAATGATGTACAAAATTTTTCACAATAAAGCCTTAATTAAATTTACAAAAAAATATCCTTCAAAGTTAATTCACAGTTCTATATGAAAAATCTATTTTTTTGGCAATACTTAAATTGGAGTCTTCGTATAGAAATCTATTCCTTAACAAATTATAAAAGCATACATTTAAGGGTACTTAAATTATAATCAATCGAATATTGATTGTGGCCAGCCTAATTTTCAATGAGTTATAAGCTACAATTGTGTGAATTATCATGACATTACTTTTCCATACTACTAAAAGCAATAATGTATACTACTAAAAGCATACTATCAAAGGCAGCATTATTTTATACGTGGATCCATTACATATAGTGTATCAACACAAAATAATGTTAAACAAACGAGGCGGACCACGTAGATTTTTCATAGAGTATTAGGCTTCTGAATGAGCTGAAAAGATACAAGACCTAAGAAGGTTTAGAACACCTTAGAAATTATTAACAGTAAAACGGAAATACGAACATGTCTGGAAGTTGGTTAAGGGTGTCCTTTTTCCTGTTAAAGTTTGTCACTTTAAGCTTGGGATAACCTGTCGCTGCTAACTTAGTTTTATATACGGTGGTTGCTTTTAAGGTGTACATCATTGGAATCTCCGAAACTAGAAGAGATATAGAGTTTGTCAAAGAAATTGAAGATAAGTCGCACAGTTCCTGAAAATTCTTCTTCTTTGATTCTTCTGTATGTATTTCTTACTACGGATCGTAGTGTAATGAAATTTGGTAGATTTAAATCATAGTTAACATTGGATTTTTTTATGGAAGCCATCTTTAAAAATATTGGGAACCGTAATTTTCTGCTGCAAATAATAAGACTATTGTTATCTATACTAAGAAAAATTAAAATTCCTGTTTTTAATCACAAAAATTTGATGCGCTATGTCCATAACTAGTAGAACCTATATTCCATCGTCTTTAAAAAAAAACCGTTCTTGAGAAAATTTATTCAATAATACATCAGGAATTTATGATTCGAGAGAATAGTCAAAAGTAGTTTTTGGCCAAAAATGTACTACTTGGGCTAAAGAATGTCAGAAATCAATCAATTTCATAAACACAATAAATCCGAAATTAGACAATTTAATGTTCCTAGGAGAGGAATTGCAAATATTTCAGGTATAAATAAATGCATTTTTGGAAACGGCTTTTAAGTTTTCTTTGCGGCTATAAATTTATTATTATGAACTGATCAGAATGTTTAAAATATGCATGCATTTAAAACGTGACAGGAAAGAATTTAATTTGTCACTCTTAACCCTCGAAAGCTGATACGGTTATTGCAACTGACCGACCCTTATCACAAATGTTTGCAAACTTCTAATAGAAGTGTCAATTTTCCATTAAATAGTAACGGTCGTTATGCTAAGGAAAGGTCATTTTCCTCTCAATCTGATAACAAATTTTCTCCAAGTTTCCCGCACAAAACGCCGTAATGTTAGACTCCCCGAACAGAAGTTTCACGTGAAAGTTTTGCAAGCTCCGACATAGAACTTGCTCCTTTGTTAACTTGCTGGGTATCGTGAATATCTTCTTTGTACACTGGATATATGAGGTTGAAACAATGGACCGATCAAAAAGTGTCTGTTCAATCCTGTTAATAGGTGTTTTACATTTAATTTGGAATTTTGCTCCACAACACAATTTTTTGCAAAAAAATGATATCTATTTAATATTATGCTGTCTACGTTTTTTACATGAAATACAAACATGTCATAAAACATAATAACCCCGTTTATTATTTTTATAACTTCGCTTCAATAATCGATTTTCTTATTTTATACTTAAATTTTACAGATTACTATAGAAATATCATCAATAATGATAAAGAATCTGAATCCGGGGCCAGAATTGCTCCATTACCCTCCATTTTTTTTAATTGCGAAAAACCGTCCTTAAATACAGAAAATATGGAAAATTCACAAGCACAAAGAAAAAGAAAAGTAGTCTGTTCCAAAGACTAGATCCTAGAGATTATGTATCCTTATGTATTTTGATGTGCTGAATTCAAATTCGATGCCAGAATCGCTCCATCACCCTCCACGCATTTTCAATCGCGAAAAAACACCCTTAAATACAGAAAATACCGAATATCTCGCTTTAGAGGAATCAGCATTAGGTATAATTGTGGAAACCGACTAAAAATGACTGCAGGATCATGTTATATGTGATACGTCGAATCCGAATACGAAATTACTTCATCACCCCACAGTTTCCAAATATAAATGGTGTTCCTCTTAGACCACCTTTTATAACGAACTCTTTCATCTTCAAATGCTCTATGCATTTTTCTCTTTTCTGTGTTTTTCGATCGTTTTTCCTTTTAAGCATCCAACAGTATGCCATCATATTAATATCTCACCTTCCTTGATACCGACGCTCCATTTCCATGATATCATGACGAAACAAACCCTGTTCTTCGCTGTAGTCTTCGAGGTTCTCCGGAAAGTAGTCAAGATGAATGTATGACTATATTCCGCGGTCGAAATTATAGACAGTGACTCAGACATAATATAAAAACACTATTACCATAATGCGTATAAAATATAAAATGATTTTTATACGGTTCAATATTATTTATCTTTGTGCCGCTCGCTACGCACATCGACAGAATCTATGTATAATCGTCTATAGACTGAGTTACACTGAACGTCCATCTATATTCTATCTCTGTCTTTTGCACTTGGTAAGGAATAGGGAAATTCTTTTTTAGTGGGTGTAAACGGACTTGATTTACCCGTCCTGAGAAACGTCATAGCATAAGCGTAGACGAGGGGCCTAATTCCATGGCTTCATCCCCCTTACTAGTCCAAAAGCTAGCAATGAGTCACTCTCTATAATTTCGACCGCGGAGTATAGTAAATGCAATTTCAAGTTCATCAGGCAACTGTCTGGAGTTTTCCAATAATTCGTCGACTAAATTCTGGTAATCGTGATCCCCAAGAAATTTTGAGGTACTTTTATGAAACTTATCCATGCTGCTCTTTCAGTATCATTCATTTTTATGATAAATTTTTCGTCTCTGAACACGCTATGAATTTGAGGACCATAGAAAATACCTTCTCTCAATTTAACATCACTTATTTCGTGAAACTTTCCTCATAACTATCCAAAACAGTCGCAATCATTGTCCAAAGCTTTAACGAACTATTTCATGGGACATATGGGGAGGTAGAAGCAGAATATTAAAAGGATCAACTAAGGGTCTGCGGATGCTGTTTTTCAACCCTGGATGGAAATCTGTTCTTTTTGGCCATACTTTCTCTTCATAGTGATTTTTAGAACGTCTAACCGTTTTTTTTTCATCTTGAAATCGTACATCGAATAAAGTAGAACTAGTGTATTCCCTTTCTCTATGGTTTCGCTATTATTAGGTCTCAGTAAATCTAGACGTGTTTTTAATTGCCTTCCCAAATTTTTTTTCTACAGAACCCCCGTGGATGAACGCGGTTTATTTCGATAAACTGACAAAAAATTTTATTAAGCTTGATCTGATATTGATACAAGGTGTAACTTTAAGTGGGGGGTCAGATTTTTAGGAGTAAGAGTACGTATTCCCCTAAATACTAATCTGAAATTGTTTTTTTAAATCAAATAAATCGTCGAATTATAATTAGTTTTTTCAACTGCACTTCTACTCCTTGTATATGCCTCTACTGGTCGACTTAAACCGGGACACCTGGAGTAAGCATATTAAGTTTCTGCGCTCTTAGCGTTGCCCCTTGTTTTTATAACTTACTTATTATTTTAAATAAATTAATATAATAAATAAAACTAATGTATGTTTTAAATTAATTATTTCTGTTGTTTTAAGAAACAAACATAGTAAATAAAAAAAATATGAAATATTCTTTTAAATCGTTAAGTTTTTACAATTATGTGTTACTATTTTTTTTAAATCAGTATACGAGTATATATATTTGGTTTGTGAATCTAAGTGTCAATGACCTAGTTTAGCTGAACTATATTACTGTCACCGTCACCGTTTAAATTTAAGCAGAATCCCATCATGTTCCGAACGCTTCCGAAAGGAACGGAGGTTTGTCATAGCTGTGGTACTGAAATGCCATACCGCCTTTGAGAGGCGTCAACTGCAAATAGTCTTCACACCTGGTATGATATGATGGGATAGTAAAAGGGTTTATATACTTACTTACGTACTTTATAGGGTGTTTGTATAGTGCTTTTGTGTGATGTAACCTCATATAGTGATTTATTTCCGTGTTTAGTACAGCGTATTATGTGTTTATATTTTGAAAAAGCACTAATCAAGAAAGAGTTGATATGGTCAAAGCCTACTTTTTATTCTGAGAAAACAGAACACGGATGGATAATCAAGACCATAAAAGTACCGAATGAAAAAACGTTTGTAAGATTGGTTCAATTATTTATAAGAATAATCTCAGATAATGAGAAACTTGGAATCAGAAATTTTAAATGCCGTGGAAGAGGATCTTGGTACCAGTACTCGAAGATTGGCCACAAAATTTTCAAGTGTCATATGCTGTAAAAATCAGATGAGTCAATGCGTTATTTACTTAATTTTGTATATTTTATTTATCAATATTGATTACTGCTTGAGTTTTCTGTTAGATTGCTGGCAAGTACTTTTTCATAGTGTATCTTATTTAAAAGAACTAAAGTTTCGCTTATGTGGGATGATAGGGCTTCTAGAAAACATTCACTCAACGAAAGTAACGCGCCGAAGAACAGTATCACGCAGCAGGTCATGTGAAAATTTGCTTTTTAATAACCTCTCTATTAAAATATAAGATTTGACAACAATGCATAGCCCAGTTCCCAATTGTACATGCGCTGAGACTAACGTGTGCCGTTTTTTAAGGTCACTCCATCTTGTCCAGCGGCGGGGTATGAAAATTACTAACAAAAATTTTTAAAAAATTATGTTTTCGTGATGAACTGAAAAAATAAACTATCGATACCTATTTCTAAAGGTCAAAGGTAGCCTCCGTATAAATATATCTCCCCCTGAAAGTTACAACCTTCATATGTTACACATTTCTATGTAATTTACCCTGAAAAATTATTGGTTTAAAAATACTGCTCAAATAAAGGTGAAAATAATATATAAGATATAAACCAAAAACTGATTTTTTTTAATGCAAAATGTTACACATCTTATCTCAGAAAGGACATATGTCCATATGAAATTTTTCTTATTTTTTACAGTACCCTTCCATATTTTTAGCACCCTGTATTTGTTGAAAAGCTTAGTACCTACCTAGGTAATAAAGAAATAAACTTAACATTCTTTTGTGTGGCTGGAAGAAATTATTTCTGCCAAATTCAATGAATGCATTAGACTGTGGCCTCTATTTATCAGTTGGTTGTCATGATCGATCAAAGTCTGCTTTATAGACACCAATTTAGTTTCGTAATGGGTGAACATCGCGAAATATTTATAAAACCCATCGAAATAATTGACGTCCAAAGATCACAACGTACGGTACACAAACTGACGGCTGAGTGTAAAATTTAGATTGATTTGCTAATTAAATATTTACTGCGACGGAACATTTTGGCGGATAACTTTTTTCCGCCCGCATTGGGTGTAGGTTTTAGCTTTACTTCCACGCAAAGTTGTTGTTCCGGGGCAGCTGAAAAAGGGAACATCGTCAATAGTAATAAGTAAACAACAATTAACGCTCTGTTTAACTTCTTAATTGTTATTTGATGATAAACTAACCATGACATTGAAAGGCAACGCAACGATGTTGATATTACGCCCGGAGTATACGAGTAGTACAAACATTGAAAAAAAAATTAACTTTACATTAACAAAAACACAGCGGCAAGGTATGAGAAACAACACAAAATCTGTTGAATGGTTTGGTGACGGAAGATATAATTCTTAAATATTTGATAAAATCTAGATAGTTGAATTAAATTTCTGATACATTATAAAAAAAAATTCACTCAATTTAACTCAGTAATGTTTCAATTTATGTCCACACCCGATTGAGTGAAATTTTCACTCTATTAGTATGAGTACAACTGAGTGAAACTCTTGCAACAGAATTGAGTGAATTTTACTCAAATCCAAATTTCTGTTAACTACCAAGTAAGTGGCTTTTGACTCTATTCTGAGTATGTAAAACCAATTAAGAGTTGACTTATTCTCTTTTAACTGTTATTGAGGAATTTTTCACACAGACTCTCTTTAAATTTTAATTTAAATACCATTGTACTAAAGCCATAAACTGCAAAGCTGCCATTGTGGTTTCTACACAGATCTGTTTTAGAAACAACATTTTAGGTCTCGATTAAAAAAAATTGGTTAACTGATCGGTTGAATATATTGCCATAACCTACGTTGTACGTTACAGATACGAAAGTAAGTATAGGTAATAATCTAACTATCCGTTTATTTAACCAAATATTAATCGAGACTTAATATATTATTGTTTTTAATTATTTTAATCAAACCACTGCATCTAATCACAATCGTCACCAAAATAACCGGATGGATAAACGGATACTTGTCCAGCACTACACACCATACACCACGCCACGAGATGGATAACCTAATGGAGACAATGGGAATAGACAAAGTCAACGTACGGCGACCATAGAATGGGGTGAGGTCACTGAATAATGAAGACATTTACTCCGACTTACCAAATACGAGTTTATCTCGAGAATCTATTTAACAGGTAAATATTTGAGTGAAAGTACTCAGTTTTACTTAAAATTTTATCACAAATGAGTCAAATTGACAAAATGCTCAATATTGAGTGAAAATTTACTCAATAATTTCACTCACTCCGTATCTTTCACTCACACTGATTTTTTACAGTGTACCTACTACTTATAATGTTTGTCGATTGAAGTCTAGGATGTAGAAGATTATTATTAATCAAGAAAATATAATGAATCGCCTTTTATTTGTCGACCCTCTTAAATGAATAGTATAGAACCCTTATCATGACATAAAGCTTTGAACTTCAAAGAGGACTAATCGAATATTAATATATTGAGTTGTCCACATTAATAATTACATATTCATATACAGGGTTATTCATATAACATTTTACCCCTTTAACTTTTTTATTTCTTGTGTTAGACAAAAATCGTTAAGATAAAAGTTGTAGGGAACGTTTCCGTGAGTTTAATGAATTTATGAAAATAGAAATTGTATAGGGCGTTCCAAAGATACGCACCAAACTTATGTTTTTTTCAATGGAACATATTATTCGATTTTCGGAATCTCTGGTTCTTCCTGATACCAACAATATATATGTGTTGTGGGTTTACTTAACAATTTGCTCAATATTCTGGTTTGAAAGACTGAATCTGGGCAATATAAAAATTGCTATGGAAAATAAAATTATATTTGATATTTTTGCTCTATTTTCAATAAATAGTCAAAGAAAAACTTCAGAGATTATTAACGAATATATAAATTATAATTTTTCAATAATTGCTCCATCATGTGCAAGACAAAAATTATACCTTTTAATTAAATTTCTCTTAAAATTATTGACTTGACCAGATTTATTTAAAATTTCCTGAGATATATTTCTTTCAGGTGATTTACATTATTGATTGATATTTTTGATATACTTTATTATTTAGAGTATTCCAGAGAAAAAAATCCATTGGGGTTAAGTCTGGACTTCGGGGAAGCCACAAAATTGTACCGTTGGCATCTATCCAGTTAATATAAGTATGAGTACTGTCTAGGTACTGCTTAACGGCATTTGTTCTGTGTGTTGGACCGCCGTCTTGCTGCCAGAGAATATTTTACACATCAAGAACATTTACCAAATTACATATTTATTTCTCTTCTGAGAAGTTCAATGTATTTCAGTCCATCAAAGAGATAAAATACTGGACCTGTTTTGCTTCTGAATAGAAATATATTGGTGTGGATTTTCTGACGCCCAGTGATGTGAATTCCTTCTATTAAAGACGCCACTTGTAAAAGTGGCCTCATCAGTCCACAAGACAGAATCTAATAAATTATAAAAACAAATAATAATAGCAATATCAAACATGATGGCAGTAGTAATAGTAGTACTAGTACCGTTGACGCTTAGTAATAGTAATTGTAGTAGTAACAGTAGAAGAAGTAGTAATAGTTGTTGTTGCGCCAATGTACGTAATACTGTCAATAGCAGCATTACGAACCTATAAATTCTTCATTTTGTAAATTTGGCAAAACTCGCGCCGCCTATTAGTGTCATTTCCATATAATTTCTGTATCAGGTGATAACAATATGGTTTATATTTGTTTACTTTCAATACTCTCTGAATCGAACTTCGGAATATTTCCAATAACTTAAAGCATCTTGAATCGAAAGTTTCGGGTTTTCTTAAAAGTAAAGTAAAATCATGTCTTGCACATTTTCAGTTAGAACGTTGTGGGGTTTATTTCTTTTTTCCTTATTTTTTACCGTACCAATATTTCTCCATTTGTTGTAGATATATCTAATATATATTTTATGAGGTATACGTCTTGCGGAGAATCTTCGTGCATACTCGCGTCTAGTGCGCATGGCATTCTTTCCACAAGAAAGATAGCATTCAACAATATAATTTTTTTTATCAGCACTATAAAAGTTATACGCCATTTTCAAAGGAGGGCGGAAAATAGTGTTATATGTGTCAAATTTTCAGTTCTATGAAAATTTATTCTACATAGGTAGCGATTTTGATATTTATTTTTCATGGAGAGCATATATACATTGTTGAAATCAGGAAGAGGCAGAGATTCCGAAAATCGAATAATATACAGGGTGTTCCATTTAAAAACATAAGTTTGGTTCGTATCTTTGAAACGCCCTGTATAATTTCTATTTTTATAAACTCATTAAACTCACAGAAATATTCTCCACAACTTTTATCTTAACTATTTTTGTCTAACTCTAAAAATAAAAAAGTTAAGGGGGGTCAAATGTTATATGAATAGTCCTGTAGGTAGGTACTATTATAATTAATGTGTTTATTTAATAATTTGCATAAAATATCAAGTAAATAATGCTTTGCCTCGCCCTTAGGGATTGAAGAGCAAATGTTTGTATTAACTCAGGATAATCAATCTGAAGCAATATCCACTCATTCTATAAACCCATAAATAATTTAAGAAATTGACGTTGGTATTATTGCAGATCAATATGTATAGTTATAACACAAAATAACAGAAACGTATTCTAATTTTTGTATAGTATATTTTAATACAATTTCTAGGATCGAAAGAATCTCATCTAATAACAACTCCAATGTTGTTATATGCTGTGATAGTAGTATCTAAAACCTGTTTACTAAAAGATAATTTCTTGTCAAATGTCACCACAAATCATAAAATGTTCTGGTTTCTATAACTACTGGTAATATAATAAATACATTTAATCAGATGCTATTTTATTGTAATTAGTATAAAGGTAACTATATTATTTATGAACAAATAAATAATAATGGCCCTAAAATTTATTTTTGAGGTACTCCAGAGTAGGCTTTTCATTCCATCGACTTGAAACTACAATAACTTACATGTTAACTGTATTACTTAAATCAATAAAGTTATGGAAAAATCTAAATAATTTTAATTTTTCCAATAATACTGCGGGTATCTCTGTGCACCTTTAGAAAAATCACAATAAATGGTTTGTTCTCTTGGAATAACCGAATTCGTGTTGACTTTATTATCGTATTTATATTGGCGTGAAAAGTCAGAAAATAAAAAATCTCTTCAAAGCGTTTCATGAAATTATTGGTTATTATCATGGAACGATAATAATTATTCACTTGATGTATTATCCTTTTACAAAAAGCAGGTATTTTGAAAACTTTCCATCTAAACGGAAATATTTTATTTTTCTAAATAGAATTAGACCAATAAGCTTACACTTAAATATTTTTGTTAACATAAACCTAACAGAGGGTGTCCCTCAGAAGGTTCCAAATATTTTGTAGCCAAACTGCAACCCCACTGAGCAGAGGAATTGGTAGATGGATAGAGTGTACCAGAGATGCAACGGGCAACACCTGAGGCATGTAATTTAAAAAAAAATAATAATTTCCCACATCTCATTTTTATGTTAATTGTACTGTATGTGGATTATACTACATTTTCCAAATATTTGTAAACTTTTGAGATACCTTGTATAACTTGATGTGTTATTTAAAACATAATTGGAGGATTGCTGCAAAAGCCTGACAAGTATACTTCGAGTTCATTAATTATCTCTTAATCAACCCGGTAACTATTTGTAAATTTGAAGACGAATTCTTAATATTAAATTTCAAAAACTGCAAAGTTTGGGGATTGTAATTTAATTACTTGATTTGTATACAGTAAGGCAGTATTCATTTTGTTTTTTGCTTGAAATGTTTTGATTTATTAGAGGCCCATACAATTCGTTTATCTCCGATGATTTTGCCGCTCAGGTATGATTTTTTGTCTATATATACGCATTTCCTTGCTATTGTGAATTACAGCTTGATCAAACCATAAATTCTATTCATTTCACTGTTCTTGTTTTAGAAACGCAGGATTGAAAAATTTAAAGGCAGTTGACAGAATTTCATAGAATTTAGCGGTAGCCCTATCAACATCATCATAATCAGTCAAAGATTTCATTTAATATAAGGCCGACAACGGTGGCATTGGAAACTATCGTTTCTAAAACCAAATGTGCGATTTTTATAAGACTTTTAAACTTTTATAAGATTTGTGGTTAGAAATTATATGGTTATTTTATTTTCCAACGTAAATGAAATCTTGAAGCATCTCCAATATCAAGGAACGTTGCACGTTAAAATCCAATAGTGCACGTAGGGAACAGCGCATTGTTTCACAAAAATCCGGCTAATCCGGGCTAGTATCCACTAAAATATGAATTTAATTCGCCTCCCAGTCACGTACGTGTTTTCCGATTGAACTAGAAACAATTTTAACTGCTTGGCGGTCGTACCAAATGGCTCGGTGATAAATGTAATTTCGGGACTGTTGTGGAATCATCGAATTATTAAGTCAGTAGATAGCTGCTGACCCAGAAAAGGATCCCCGCTGTTTTAGATTCGGTTTAGGGGTTAATCCGTCACGGGAACATTCGAAAGTGAAGTAAAATGTTAGGTATAATACAGAACAAACACAGAAAATTACAAAATTTCAGAAACAAAATAAGCAGTGTCCCGTAAATATCGCTTTGATATGGAGGGTGGCCAAATGAAAACGAAACAGAGCCATTTTCAGGAACTTCGTCAAGATTGTAGAAAAGACCTATCGATGGGTGCTCCTCCGCATCATGCGTTAATTGTCCGTCAGTATTTGGACCAACGTTTTCTACGGAATTGGATTGGGAGAAGAGGCAGCATTGAATGGCCACCACGATCACCGTATTTATCACCTTTTGATTTCTTTTTGTGGGGATACCTAAAAAGTAAAATCTATAAAACACAGCCAGCGTTGCTGGAAGATTTGTGTCAAAGAATCGTCGACGAATGCCATCGAATCACTCCGGAAATGCTTCGGAATGTGCGCGAACGTTTCGAACAAAATCTTTATTCTTGTATGGAAGCGGGCGGTCATCAGTTTGAACATTTAATCAACTAAGTACTAAGTAAGCAACTAAACCTAATTTAAATTTTAATTTTTTTTTCAAAGTATTGGGAGGAATTATAAAATTTAAAGTCTGTTGTAAAGAAAATTGTAAGAGCTTTCAAAAGAAATATTACTCAACCCCCAATGCCATTTAAATATTGTGGGGTAATACTTACTCTTGCTTGGGGGTAAAAATGGCGGAGTCAAAAATACCAGTAAAGAATATCCCCCTTTAATCTAAAATCGACGGATCTGACCGTTTTTCTACAATCTTGACGCAAATGGCTCTGTTTCATTTTCATTTGGCCATCCTGTATACATACAAAATTCTGAATCAGTTCTAGGCAAATTGAACAAAATGGACAAAAATATTCGTTTAAGGAATTCCGTACTGGTGTATGTGATTATCTGACACCTTCTATGGCATATTTCAAAAATACAACAGCAAATTGACAATATTTGAGGAGCGGAAATAAAATCATTTTCAAATTCAGGGTAGAAAGATGTTCAAATAAAATCTTTCAATCAAATCCTTTTGTATAATGGCCTATTGTTTTTTCTGGAAAATTCTACTCGTGAATTACACAGATAATATGCTGTATTTTAATCAACTTCCTCTTCATATACTAGAACGCATGGGGCTATTTTTTTTAACAGGAAGTGCAATAAATGTAAGGATAAAGTTTATTAAATTAGAAAAACAATAATAAAACACAAAACGTTCAAAAAAATGCTTTGTTACTCTTTAAATTTGCAATATTTATTTATTTGCATAGAAATTATCAGTGTTCATTTCATTAACAAGGCATCTCCATGAGTATTAGTCCATGGCAAGTCCATGAGTATTAGTAATTAGCCAAACTCTATAGAAAACCCATTCATCATTGCAAATGATACCTTAATTTAAAACAGCTCAGGATTATGGATTATGAATTATTATTATTACTAAATATTCCAAATATTTTTATTTTTAAAATTTTGGTATTAACAAATAGGGATACATACAATTAAAAAATAGTTTTTTAATTTCAAACAGAAAATTCTAATTTTACTGAGGGTAGAAACAAAAATTAAATATGGTAAGATCTTAAGAGCATTTATACTATATGGAGGAAGCATGCTTACGGTGACAGTGTAGACAGTGACAGAGAGAAAGAGACAATTTGAGTAGCTACCATCTTACTCTCTCGCACAGGCACGTGATTGGCTATCTCCTTCCTCAACGACTAGAGAGAGAAAGCGAAAACCTAAAATATATCCCTTTCTCTCTATAGTGTCTACGCTTTTCAACACGTGGTGCTTCCTCCATGTAGTATATGCTCTTATGATAAGGTAGATCTTATTGGGCACTCACTATAAAAAATCTATGCCATACTTTCTAAAATACGGGGATGAAGCTGAGTTCTTAATTTTTTGAATGGCTATTACCATTTTTATAAAAATTAGCATTGTAAATATGACATTTAAATAAATAATGATTTGTTCTGTTAATACATTTTCCAGTACGTCTTCTCACATATCCTTTTACGCTCTTAAAGATTCAGTGTATTGTGATATCTCCTTTTTTCGGAAATCTTAATACCTTATAGTGCTTCGAGAACAAATGTTTATACAAGAAAGTATTCTTATATTTAGACGAGGAAAATGCTCGTTCATTTTTAAGATAGCTATGTAAATCAAATTTTTCGAAACGCCTTTAGAAAATAAAATTTGTGGCAAAATGGTAGAAGCTATACAAAAAGGTCATTATTCATTTTTGTCCATATTTGATATATTACTAGTACTAGTTTGAGTCGAGACTTAATTTTCTCAAGTTGAGTTCATGTATTGTGCACACAAAATTTCTTTTCAATATCTTCATTTGTTCCCACAAATTTAGACCAATAACATTTTTGTTAACTTAAAGATCCTGTATCTCTAAAACGAACCTTATAGCAAGCATATGTTGAGTTCAAAAAATATTCTTGAATTTTACTGTTCCTTTATTTTAATTTTATTTTTTTAGTATATATTAAACTATTTTTATAAATGAAACTTTAGATAAAATATAAACAAGAAATACTTATAAAATACAGTCAATAAATGGCATTTAGATATTACTTATTTTGTTGCTCAAAATATTGATGTGAGGAAAAACTGTTATCTGGAAACTTCATAATTATTACCTTTCATAACATCTATTCAGGTAATTCTGTCATGTTTCATTATGTTGCTAAGTTAGCAGTCCCAACAGCGGCCAACAGTAGATATTAGAAATCTACAATACGTTAATGGTTTCGAAAAGCTAACGCATATACCATTCTAATGATGAATTAAAGTAAAAATAATTCTAATACACAAACCTTCAAGCTACGTCTTCCAATACTAAAACTAAAAATGAAATATTACCATTAAAAACAAATTATATAAAAAACTAGAAATCGACTAGCTAGCTCTAAAAGTGGGATATCATGATTTCTTTTAATAGATTTCGTACCATTCGAAAAGCCTCCATTAAAAAGCGAAATAATTCCTTACATTATAAAGTACAAATATTAATTTAAGCCTCGGTTTTGGGTATAAAGAAGCCAAGCTCATTATAGAGTCGTACGCGTTGTTCAGACCGTCGCTTTTTCGACCCGATTCCTCGGATCGTATTCACACTCCTGCATTAATTTTCTATGTATTGAGCTAGGTGAATGGGGCCCGTAGAATAGCACTTCATCGAGACTTCTTTGCCTACATTTCGCTCGGAAAATATATTCTCAACTAAAAAAAATCGAAACTCTTACAATCGTACTTAATTACGAAACCCGATTTCCGCTCGGCGTACCTTGAGCTTTTATTTTCTGAGCAGATGGTTGAATTGGCGTCTACGGATATTGCATTCGAGGATTCTTCTCCTGAAAGCTATGAGTAATGAGCCTATAATGCTATTTTGATGCTTATTCAAATACTTGAATATTTAAATAAGTAAAAATTTATTTCTTTTAATCTTACATTTCAATACTGCAATTTCAAAATAAATGTATCTGCAACTTATCAACAAAACATTCGGATTCAGAATATTCAGGCGTATTACGTAGTACTCGTATAAGAACCGTAGCGTCGTTAATGTTAGGCTAAGTAGTAAAAGTTGTCAGCAATCAAAAACGATATACAGAGATATTATTCATTGAAAAAAACACACATTTTATTATTGTTGTTGCAACATCACCTTTAATAATCACAGCCCCACAAAAAAAAAGTGGCATGTCCAAAAGACAAAACCATGGTATTCATATGGTTTTGGGGTCATTGAATCCGAATCCGGTGTCCGTTTGACACGATTAGCTCTGGTTTAAGGTCAGTTCAAGGTCAAATATAGAAAATCAATTGACAACAAACTAAACCTATGCATCTATACGTTTTTGGGGTCGCCGAATCCGAATCCGGTGTCCGTTTGAGGCAATTAGCTCTCGTTTAAGGTCAGTTCAAGGTCAAATGTAGAAAATCAATTATCAACAAACTAAACCTACGAATCTATATGTTTTTGGGGTCGCTGTATCCAAATCCGTTGTCTATTTGACCCTATAAGATCTGAGTTAAGGTCAGTTCAAGGTCAAAGGTAGTGAATCAATTGCCACAAAGTAAATCTACATATCTATAAGTTTTTGGGGTCGCCTAATCCGAATCTGATGTCCGTTTGAACCGATCAGGTCTGTTAAATACTTTCTGATAGAAAAAAGATCAACCATCATACGAAAGATGCTTTTACAATTTTTTTGGTTTTAAACCTAAGTGAAACATTTGATTGGGTTTGAGCAGAGAGAAAGGTTTCACCAAGATATTAAAGTAGGAGGAAATTTAGGTGGCAATGAAACTATCACTGATATTGCTAGTGATACTAGTGATGACGAATATATTCCATATCACGTTGTGTAAAAGACAGGAACAATATCACAAAAAAAAGTAAATGATGTTCGAGATTTGGGCCTGGCAGAGAATGGAGCAGAGTTCCTAATATCATGGCTAAAAAAATACTAAGCAAGCCGGAAAAGTGAAAGCTTTTTACTATCAGTACAGAAATAAGGAATATTTTTCTAACGATGAAGAATTTTCCTTAGGTTACTACAATGATATTGTTGGATAAATCACTTCAAACATGGATGTTATAAACCTAACGCACATTGAAACAAGAGTGCCATATTTTGAGGATAGTCTTACATAGGATCAAATACGAACAACATAAATGGCTTTACATTTGACCTTGAACTGAACTTAAACCAGATCTGATCGAGTCAAACGAACACCGGATTCGGATTCGGCGACTCCAAAAACGTATAGATACATAGATTTAGTTTATTGACAATTGATTTTCTACATTTGACCTTGAACTGACCTTAAATCAGAGCTAATCGTGTCAAACAGACACCGGATTCGGATTCAGCGACCCCAAAACCATATGGATACCATGGTCTTGTCTTTCGGACCTGCCACTTTTTTTTGTGGGTGTTATTATTAAATACTAGTTACCAGATATTGCTGGTATAATTCATACTGGTCAGGCCGTGTAGACCGCAAAGTAGTTGTTCCCTCTAATAGTGTCAATTGTATACGAGGTAGGATATCTTTTTTTGAAAGTTTTTTGAATTTACAAGTATACGAAATATACGGTGTTTTAAAAATAACGCAGGATTTGAATTGTGTGGCATTTCCAATCCGAAAAGTTAGCAGCATTATGCAGGGTCACAAGTTGTGGTAAACACGTTGCGATTAGACAAAATGGAGAGCTATACGACGGATGAGCGACTAACGATTGTGAAAATTCATTACAAGTACGGAGAGTGTGTAGCTGAGACTGTGCACAGTTAGGGTGCGTTTATGTTGGAAGTGCGATAAGCGATAAGAGCGGCGACACTAGCGAATCAAAGAAAATTATTTCATTATTTGATATGCAGGTGTTTATATTGGAGCGACGCGTTGAGACACGCTTGGCAGCCGAGTAACGATAAGAACGGCGCTAATTGTTTTGTTCATTTTCTTTGCTTTTATATCAAGTGAGGTCGGCATGAGTATCGACAGTTTAATAAGTAAATATTTGTTAGGACCCCTTTGTGGGACCAAAAAAAAAATAAAAATCACCACAGTAGGTTTGTTTTGGATAAATTGTGGGATGAAATTCTCCAAATATGTACCTTCTTGTATTTAAATATGTGCAGAGAATTTGCGTTTTATATGCTGTTTTAATAATAACATATTAACTGCACTTGGAGCTAGAAGTGTTTCTTCTTCAGAATCGCTCATTTCAAAAAAATATTTGCAATCCCTCTTCACTGACTTCACGTCTACTACAAAGCAGAGATCGTCACTATTGTCGAAGCTTCACTATAAACGGCATACCACAAAAATGAAATTTGCGCAGCTCCTGTCGCCGCTCTCATCACTGCTCTTATCGTTTATCGCAGCTCCAACATAAACGCACCTTTATCAACGAAATTCAGCCGCAGGTATGCGAAAGCGTGATACATAATTTTCTTAACAGAAATCGAGTATGCCAAATGAATCTGTCCAATATCCTCTTTCATATTTAAAGGCAATATCTACCCTTTGAAACATGTAAAAACTTGCCAACTGTTTTTAATTAATAAAATCTTTTTCCTCATATGAAATTTTGCATTTACTTTGAGTTATTATTTATCTGAATAGCTTTTAAATAAAGTAAAACTAGAAGAGCTGATAACAGAAAATGTATATTTAAAAAGTGGTACTTAATATTAAAAAATATTAATAAATAAAATATCCAAAGTTCGTAAGCAAAAGCTTCCAGTGTTTTTTCTATAACCATTCTATTTCAATAATGATAAAATGCTTCGATAGAAACAGTATATTTATTATTATTATTTTAATGCTCCCACTTCAGTCTATATCCTCCATTATTATTTTATATTCCGCCGACCAAAACATTATATTTTTATTTTTACGTCTGACTTCCCTCGGAAACAAAGGCGTATCTCGTACAACATGTAAAAGGCGAGCTTAATTTAGATTTTATCTTTACAAAATGTGCTCGGCGCTCGTATCGATTGAACGGTTTAATAAAATATCAGGCCGTATCGAATAGCCTTAAAAAATATATAAATGCTAATGGAATCCGCCTGAGCGGACCGGCAGGCGGGGAATTTTTAACTTTTGAATACGTCCGAAGTAAACAGAATTGGCGACGTTCACTGAATGCGAAATATTGCAAATATTAATGTGGAAGTTATATAACATCGAACGGTAATATCTGCATTTGGATGAAGAATTTCTGAAATTAAACTTTAAATAAATTAAGTATAACTTATTACCCACAGAAATTTCACGTCTCATATTAGTGGGTCCTTCACTGAACTAGGATCAATAGATCCCACATCTAGTAGTAGCTTTGTAGAATTAATAACATAAATTCGGGGTAAACTGAGTATAGTCTTTCCGATATCAATTCCGCATTGAAATATTTGAAAAACTTGTTCCCATATTTATTTAGCCATACCCATATACAGGTCTTGTCGAACTAAACGTGGAGATGGTAGAAATGTATACGCCTAGTTGAAGAATGCGAGCGCGGACAAACGAAATACAAACACAGCTGCATTGGGCTACTGGGCAATAAATCTCAGCTGTTGACAAGTGGTTGACAAATTGCCCAGCGCAGTGCAGCAATGCGGAATTTGGTGTGATTCAGGTAATTTTAATTTATTAAAGGCACCTTCTATTAATCATTAATATTACAATTGCGAAATGAAATTTACCATCAATATAATAATATTGTTTGAGGACATAAATAATTAAAATATGTTTTTGAACATATAATAGAAGTTTTCTACACATTATATACAAATTATTATAATTTNTGAACATATAATAGAAATTTTCTGCACATTATATACAAATTATTATAATTTTTAACTTTAGCAGAAAACTTTTTCAGACGCCTATGAAAGTCATTAAATTTTATTGCCAGGCGATTTTTTACATGTTCAACTGACTTCGGAAAGACTATACCTGCCAGGTTATACGCTTTGTTATTCTGTCTTGTGAAGGACGTTATAATTTTGATATAAATAGCCATGGAACCGTAAAAAATCCCTTAGTCAGGTCTTAACGCCTATTCGGAGATTTTATTACAGATGCTAAACATGTGTTACTGTTATTACGGCGTTATTGTGCCATATTTCGCCTATTATACTCCTTCGAATTTTATGGGATGTCCATTAAAAGCTAAAATATATTAACGCCACTACGAATTTGGTTACATTTTAAGGTTCCTCGAGGTGGTGGAGCATATTTTAACGTCTTTTAACGGCTGGAGTTTATTAGTCGTTGGGGATAAGGGTTTATTCGAAATTCCTTGTTATTTTGTAATAATGTTGTTTTCTGTATTAGGTACCATTAAAAGAAATACTAATGTCGAACAATAATCGAATACACTTTTGGTAATATACTTAGCCATAAAAGAGAGAAGTTAGATTAATTTTGGCAGCTTGACAAGATACACAAAACAAATTGTTATGACGAAACATTACGATTAAAATTAGAAGTCAGTGAAAGAATACTAACAAGTTACTAAAAAAACGTACAAGAAAACCAAATTCATTTGAGCCTTGACTGCATGTTGCGTAGTATCAAAGTAGTGGAGTGTAGATCTGTTAAGAAAATAAGGAACCTTTATTTCTTTAAACTTTATTATCAATTTTATAGATTATTGATCTTTGTCTCCTTCAAAGTCCTCCCCATCTCTATTCAAACAATTTTCCCAGCGATGTTTCCATTTCGCGAAGCAATATGGATACACTGTAAAAAAATTTCTGTCCACACCCGATTAAGTGAAATTTTCACTCTATTAGTATGAGTTCAACTGCAGAACTCAGTTGAGTGAAACTATTGCCTCAGAAATGAGTGAGTTTTACTACTGCTAACTGTCAATTGAGTGACTTTCGTCTTTATTCTGAGTATATAAAACCAATTTAGAGTTGACTTTTTTTCTAGTATGATTTAAATTTAACTATTATTGAGTCATTTTTTACTCCGACTTGGTTGTATTCTCTTTAAATTTTAATTTAAATATCATTGTATTAAAGTCATAAACTACTAAGCTGCCATAGTGGTTTCTACCCAGATCTGTTTTAGAGACTATATTTTAGGTCTCGATTAAAGAAATTGTTAACTGATCGGATGAATAGATTGCCATAGATAACAATTTAACTATCCGTTTATTTAACCAAATATTAATCGAGACTTAAGATATCGTCTTTAATTATTGTAATTAAATCATTGCATTTAAATACAATTTTCACTAGAATAACCAGATAAACCGATACTTGTCCAACTCCAAAGCACACCATACGCCATACTGCCATCCACCATGACACAGTCACGAGATAATCTAATGGGACGATGGGAACAGACAAAGACAATCGATCTGGATATGAAAAAGGGTGGAATCACTCAGTAATGAGGACATTTACTCTGATTTAGGTACAAATGCACCAAATACGAGTATACGTGAAAAATTTATTTAAGGAGTATCTATATTTGGGTGAAAGTACTCAGTTTTAGTTTAAATATAATCACAAATCAGTAAAATGATCAAAATGACCAATACTGAGTGAAAATGTACTCAATAATTTCACTGAATGGATTCACTCCGTACCTTTATTGCTTTCACTCACACCGATTGTTTGACAGTGTAGCTTCATTTCAAATGGGCTTTAAAGTCTATGACGAATTTGCTTTGATGTCATCAACAGTTTAAAAACGGCGCCCTTTGATTTTAATTTCGAAAATAAGAAAAAATCGCAAGGAACCGGGACTGGCCAGTAAGGAGGATGAGGGAGGATAGTAATCTGGTTATTGGCTCAAAAATAATCATCTCCGTAAGCTTGTTTCAAAAGTTGAAACGTTTCCCTAAAAGGTGTCCCCATTTTCTCCAATTTTGCATTGCATCGTTGTTCCAGAAAATCACCCATTTAAAAAATCGTCACCAACACCTAAAAACGTTGCACTGAAATAACAATATCTGCCAAAAATTAATTAAACATCAACATATCAATATCCAAGAACATGTGGTGACAGAGGAGGTTATGCACAAAGGAATGCTGCCAAATGCATATCATTAAATATCTTCATTAGCACATAATTCAAGAAGTTAGGTTGTTTTCTGAACAGATCTCGTATATCACCGTCTGCCCCCAGGATTTCTATTTCCATTTCGTTTTACTTAGAGCGCTCCCTTGATATTTATAATTTTTTTGAAGAAAACAATTTGAAAATTATTGAATTATACGTTTGAAAAAAAACTACTTTCCCTAACTTTTAGCTATTACCTATACTATTCTTTTATATTCATATTTAACTTACTGTTACAAGTCTCTAGTTTGGATTGCTTTTATTTCCTTCCACTTTTCTTTGAGGCACCCTCCTTGTCCTTTTTTGCGCCACCTGGTATCTTGATTCTCCGTGTATTTCAATACTCGCTAGATGATGACCAAATCTTCGTACAGATGAAATGTGAACTGTCTTAATTCCGTCTTAAAACTTTAATTTGTAATCTGACTTTTGACAGCTAACTTGCTCCAAGTTTTTTTTATTTTTCTGCTAACTTTCTTGATTGATTTGAACTTTACTCTCACCCGTTTGGGTTGTAATGGATATATTCAGATAAAGTTTATTTGTTTATTATTTTGTACTTGGTTCACTTCACTGGTTATAACCTCTCCTTTGATGTTTGTTTTTACAATATTTTTTTATAAATTAATCAAGTTGACTTTCTTTTTTTGTTTTATAGCATCGATTGTCTTTATGGCTTAAACTCGACAGTCCTTGAGCATTTGTCGCAGTTTTTAAATAGTTTTATGACAAACAAATGACTATCAAGGACTTTTCTGGAAATGTTCTAGAATTCCATATTACATATAAAAAAATTATAAGTTTCCGTCTGAGGTGCAACTAGTTTCAGCGGTATTTAGCTTTCGTTAATTAAATTTTGACGAAAAAACTTGCTACACATTACTACTCTTGAGTTATGGAAATGTACAGTAACTTAATTACCTCCATTTCAGTTATTTTCAGGAAAATTATACTAATAACACGAAATCTATGTCCTCATTTAAATATTTTTCTGATAGTGGCACGCAGATAACCATACCTAAGCCCTTAAAACTCACTCGAGAAACACACGAATGGGATTTTTAACAAATGGGCAGGGGTAATTTTGAGATAATTTATTTTCTAACGTTGGAAATACTTCGCATGATTTTACCGTCCCCCTATTATAATTAGTGGACTTTAATGATGTTAATCGAGAGCATTTCACGTGCGTAAGAGTCATAAATTAGTTTTTGTTTGAATTATTCTAGCAAATAAAGAAATGAAATGTTGTAATNGAAAGACTATACCTGCCAGGTTATACGCTTTGTTATTCTGTCTTGTGAAGGACGTTATAATTTTGATATAAATAGCCATGGAACCGTAAAAAATCCCTTAGTCAGGTCTTAACGCCTATTCGGAGATTTTATTACAGATGCTAAACATGTGTTACTGTTATTACGGCGTTATTGTGCCATATTTCGCCTATTATACTCCTTCGAATTTTATGAGATGTCCATTAAAAGCTAAAATATATTAACGCCACTACGAATTTGGTTACATTTTAAGGTTCCTCGAGGTGGTGGAGCATATTTTAACGTCTTTTAACGGCTGGAGTTTATTAGTCGTTGGGGATAAGGGTTTATTCGAAATTCCTTGTTATTTTGTAATAATGTTGTTTTCTGTATTAGGTACCATTAAAAGAAATACTAATGTCGAACAATAATCGAATACACTTTTGGTAATATACTTAGCCATAAAAGAGAGAAGTTAGATTAATTTTGGTAGCTTGACAAGATACACAAAACAAATTGTTATGACGAAACATTACGATTAAAATTAGAAGTCAGTGAAAGAATACTAACAAGTTACTAAAAAAACGTACAAGAAAACCAAATTCATTTGAGCCTTGACTGCATGTTGCGTAGTATTAAAGTAGATTATTGATCTTTGTCTCCTTCAAAGTCCTCCCCTCCCCTATTCATACAATTTTCCCAGCGATGTTTCCATTTCGAATGGATACAATGTAAAAAAATTTCACTCAAACACTCAATTTTACTCAATAATGTATCAGTTTCTGTCCACACCCGATTGAGTGAAATTTTCACTCTATTAGTATGAGTTCAACTGAGTGAAACTATTGCCTCAGAAATGAGTGAGTTTTACTCAGATCCGAGTTACTGCTAACTGTCAATTGAGTGACTTTCGTCTTTATTCTGAGTATATAAAACCAATTTAGAGTTGACTTTTTTTCTAATATGATTTATGTTTAACTATTATTGAGTTATTTTTTACTCCGACTTGGTTGTATTCTCTTTAAATTTTAATTTAAATATCATTATATTAAAGTCATAAACTGCTAAGCCGCCATAGTGGTTTCTACACACATGTGTCTTAGAGACTATATTTTAGGTCTTTGGTTAACTGATCGGACGAATAGATTGCCATAACCTATATTGTACGTTATAAATACATAATTATAGATAACAATTTAACTATCCGTTTATTTAACCAAATATTAATCGAGACTTAATATATCGTCTTTAATTATTGTAATTAAATCACTGCATTTAAATACAATTTTCACTAGAATAACCAGAAAAACCGATACTTGTCCAACTCCAAAGCACACCATACGCCATACTGCCATCCACCATGACACAGTCACAAGATAATCTAATGGGATGATGGGAACAGACAGAGACAATCGATCTGGATATGAAAAAGCGTGGAATCACTCAGTAATGACTCTGATTTAGGTACAAATGCACCAAATACGAGATTACGTGAAAAATTTATTTAAGGAGTATCTATATTTGGGTGAAAGTACTCAGTTTTAGTTTAAATATAATCACAAATCAGTAAAATGATCAAAATGACCAATATTGAGTGAAAATGTACTCAATAATTTCACTGAATGGATTCACTCCGTACCTTTATTGCTTTCACTCACACCGATTGTTTGACAGTGTAGCTTCACTTCAAATGGGCTTTAAAGTCTATGACGAATTTGCTTTGATGTCATCAACAGTTTAAAAACGGCGCCCTTTGATTTTAATTTCGAAAATAAGAAAAAATCGCAAGGAACCGGGACTGGCCAGTAAGGAGGATGAGGGAGGATAGTAATCTGGTTATTGGCTCAAGAATAATCATCTCCGTAAGCTTGTTTCAAAAGTTGAAACGTTTCCCTAAAAGGTGTCCCCATTTTCTCCAATTTTGCATTGCATCGTTGTTCCAGAAAATCACCCATTTAAAAAATCGTCACTAACACCTAAAAACGTTGCACTGAAATAACAATATCAGCGAAAACTAAATGAAACATCAACATATCAATATCCAAGAACATGTGGTGACAGAGGAGGTTATGCACAAAGGAATGCTGCCAAATGCATATCATTAAATATCTTCATTAGCACATAATTCAAGAAGTTAGGTTGTTTTCTGAACAGATCTCGTATATCACCGTCTGCCCCCAGGATTTCTATTTCCATTTCGTTTTACTTAGAGCGCTCCCTTGATATTTATAATTTTTTTGAAGAAAACAATTTGAAAATTATTGAATTATACGTTTGAAAAAAAACTACTTTCCCTAACTTTTAGCTATTACCTATACTATTCTTTTATATTCATATTTAACTTACTGTTACAAGTCTCTAGTTTGGATTGCTTTTATTTCCTTCCACTTTTCTTTGAGGCACCCTCCTTGTCCTTTTTTGCGCCACCTGGTATCTTGATTCTCCGTGTATTTCAATACTCGCTAGATGATGACCAAATCTTCGTACAGATGAAATGTGAACTGTCTTAATTCCGTCTTAAAACTTTAATTTGTAATCTGACTTTTGACAGCTAACTTGCTCCAAGTTTTTTTTATTTTTCTGCTAACTTTCTTGATTGATTTGAACTTTACTCTCACCCGTTTGGGTTGTAATGGATATATTCAGATAAAGTTTATTTGTTTATTATTTTGTACTTGGTTCACTTCACTGGTTATAACCTCTCCTTTGATGTTTGTTTTTACAATATTTTTTTATAAATTAATCAAGTTGACTTTCTTTTTTTGTTTTATAGCATCGATTGTCTTTATGGCTTAAACTCGACAGTCCTTGAGCATTTGTCGCAGTTTTTAAATAGTTTTATGACAAACAAATGACTATCAAGGACTTTTCTGGAAATGTTCTAGAATTCCATATTACATATAAAAAAATTATAAGTTTCCGTCTGAGGTGCAACTAGTTTCAGCGGTATTTAGCTTTCGTTAATTAAATTTTGACGAAAAAACTTGCTACACATTACTACTCTTGAGTTATGGAAATGTACAGTAACTTAATTACCTCCATTTCAGTTATTTTCAGGAAAATTATACTAATAACACGAAATCTATGTCCTCATTTAAATATTTTTCTGATAGTGGCACGCAGATAACCATACCTAAGCCCTTAAAACTCACTCGAGAAACACACGAATGGGATTTTTAACAAATGGGCAGGGGTAATTTTGAGATAATTTATTTTCTAACGTTGGAAATACTTCGCATGATTTTACCGTCCCCCTATTATAATTAGTGGACTTTAATGATGTTAATCGAGAGCATTTCACGTGCATAAGAGTCATAAATTAGTTTTTGTTTGAATTATTCTAGAAAATAAAGAAATGAAAAGTTGTAATTGATCCCATCAAACTAAGGAAAATTATTATAAAAAAAAATAGACGCCACACGATGTTCGGAATAAAGTGGCTTACAGAGAACAGCCCAGTGGCGTAACCTTTTTTATTTTTTCTGTAACAAGTGATTTAACTAATATGCAAGGATTCATCAATACATTTTTATGTATAAGCTACTGGACTTGAATTGATGTCAAATTTAAAAAAATGCACCATTTGACTTTATTTTTTTTCAATTCAATGTGAGCCTTGTAAACTAATGTCTTAAGATGTCCCCAAACAAAGAAAATCAATAGAGTTCATATCGGATGTTCTGGCTGGCCAAGGTTGACCTGGTACTTGAGTGTCTCGTCCAATTACTTTATTACCGATTCTTTCATTTAAAAATTCACTAGCAGTCAAACTAAAATATGGGGGAGCCCCAATGTGCATAAACCACATTTTTCCCCTTATTGCATAGGGAACATCGTCAAGTGGTTCAAGTAAAACGTTTTCAAGAAAACATTTGTAGCAGGCATCGGTTAAAGTTCTTGGTAAAAATTAAGGTCCAACAAGAAAATTTACAATGATACCCACCCATACATTAAAAGAAAACTGATATCGAAATTGAGATTCCATTATGGCATGAGGGTTTTCATCAGACCAAACGTGTTTATTGTGGAAGTTCATTATAGCATCTCTGGAAAAATTAGCATCGCCGGTAAACAATATGCCAGCGGTAAAGTTAACACTTTGTTAAATTTTTTGCAAAATCCAGTAGCAAAATTGTAGGCGAACAGGAAAGTCTTGCGGTAGTAAAACTTGAAGACTTTGTATGTGATGCAGGTATAACTATTGCTGCCTCAAAACTGAACAAACTAAATTATGATTCACAACATTTGCAGCGATCTTCCTAATACTAGTTTTTGGGTCTTCTTCAATTTCGTGAACATATTCTTCTAACTCAAACACTCAAAGATCTTCCAGGAATTGGATCTTTTTGAAATGAGCCTGACTCTGAAAGACGTTGAAAAACATTTCTAAACATTCTTGGATTTGGACTTGAATGATTTGGAAATATTTCCATATAAATTCGCCTAGCCTCAGTAGCATTTCCATCTGCAATGTAAACCATATTGGCATTTTCAGCATTTGAATATGCATAAGCCATTATTAAAACTTAATCTTTTTAAAGAATAATCTTAATTTAATACCCAAACCTCTACAACAGGTAAGTTTCTAAAGCTGGTAATTTGTTGTTTCATACCTACTGTCATACTAAATATGCACACCGAATTTCGTTAAATTAACTCAAGCGATTTAGAAATTAAAAAATAAAAACTGGTTTCTTTTTTAATTGTTGACACTGCAGAGAAATTGTTGAAAAAAAATTCTAATATTTTGGAATTCATCAGGTTTAAAAATGGCGAAATTTTAACCAAATTTTCCCAAATTTGCAACAAATGCTAAAAGACTTAGAGGTTCAATATTTTCCATCTCAAGCAAAATTTTATTTTTTGCTATTTTTAACACAGTTTTAAATCAATAGTCTGTAAATTAGTATAAAGTTGTATATTTTACTACATCAGTTAAATATGTTTTTATAGTAAATATACGACGACATTTTTTAATTTAGGATAGATAGTAAACAAATTTGACTAGCACTGACATCTTCCACTTCTTGTAACACATTAAACAACAGTTGAATTAAAAGCCTCATGTGTCTCAGATTTTTAAAATAAAAGGATAAAATCATTCATTTATATTGTTTTGTGATTAATATGATCATATAACTTTATTGTGAAAACAAACTATTTCTATAAAATTGACAGTTATTTTCCAAGTTCTTGAATTAGAACTAATTGGCTTGACTAACATTAAATCGCAGTTCAACCCGACTTGATTTCAAGTCAAGGCAAGTAACTTGAAAAAGAAGTCAAGACCTGAATCCTTAGTAACGGAATTCCGAAACTTTCTGTACGCTTTTAGAAAAGAGCGATTTATTTTTTAGTGATAATATTCAACGATAACAATATGTTATAATCTACTGTGATCTTTAATAACAATACATATACAGGGATGGCCAGAAGTACGGAATAAAATTCCTCTTTCCAATCTTTTGAAAGAGTTAATTTTTTTTTAAAACGCCGAAACACTTTAACTGATTTGGATTTTTTCCCATCTTTCGATTATATAATAATTAATTTTTCTTCAACCCCCTAACCCCCAGCTACCCCTACTTTATATTTCAAATGGAAACATAAGGCATGAGAAGCCTCGTTGAAAAGCTTATAGAAAACTGAATCCAGCCATACCAAATAAACAAGTTTTATTTTTTCAATAGCAAGGTTTTTAGGGTTGTATAAAACACCTACTTAACAAGTGAAATAAAATTTAATTATCTTCAGTATTATCCTCCATGAATTTGCATAGAATGAAATAAAGAATTTGAAACTGTACCTATCACTGCTAACGCAAAAAGATATATTTTTTATGTTGCGTTTTTTTGGTACCACTTACTTGTCAGGCTTTCTGGTTAATTTTTCGTTTCAGTTGTAAATTTGAATTTGAAACGTTACTATTGTGTCAAAATCAAGTTATTTACTGAATTGCAATGGTATTGTCGGAAAGGCAACGCATCGAAATTTTGATATTGCTTGGATGTGGAGACAAAATAAGAAGTCAGACTGAAGTGCGCGATTTACCAAATCTCGCAAGGGACAGTTAGTAAAATATTTCACAAATTTGTGGAACACTGTACGGTACAGACTTTGCCCAAAACTGGACGGGTATGTGTTTTGAATGAAGAAAAGAAATTAGACATTGCATTAGAACTTGTTGAAAATCCTCATACTTCAACTGTTTCATTGGCCCGCAATCACGATGCTTCTCGAACTGCAATTCGAATGTTTCCGAAACAAGAGAAATATCACCCCTATAAGGTATGTCTTGTCCAAGAGCTTTTAGAAGACGATTATGATAGGCGATTACAATTTTGTGAAGAAATGATGAGACGGTGTGACGACAATAATGGTGTTCAACGAGACGTACTTTTTTCAGATGAAGCTACGTTTTATTTAAATGGAGTGGTTAACAAACACAACTATCGCTTTTGGTCCCAGGAAAATCCACACTGGACAAACGAATCGCATACGCAGCATCCACAAAAAGTTAATGTATGGGCAGGTATCATCAACAACAGAATCTTGGGCCCACTCTTTTTTGAAGAAAATCTTACTGCCGCAAGCTACCTGAATTTCCTAACATTTAACCTGATACCTGCTCTAGCCGTGATTTTTCCTCATGAAATTGATCCAGATATACCGAATGAAAGAATATGGTTCCAACAAGATGACGCTCCCCCACACTTTGGTATTGATGTTCGAAGATACTTAGATGAAATGTTTCCAAATCGTTGGATTGGTGGACTGGGTACAGTTGAATGGCCGCCAAGATCCCCCGACTTAACACCCCTGGATTATTTTCTTTGGGGATATTTGAAAGAAAGAGTCAACCAGGACAGACCGGATAATATTGAGAATTTAAAGAACAAGATTAGGGCGGAGATGTATAATTTACCAGCTGAAGTCATTCAGATTGCTGTGGACAGCTTTTACTATCGTCTTGGAGAATGCCAAATAGTGAATGGAGGACATTTTCAGCATTTGCGACATTGAGTTTATTTTTGTAAATTATCTAGTTGTTTCAATTTCTAAATGAAAAAAAACTTGTTTATTTGGTATGGCCGGATTCGGTTTTCTATAAGCTTTTCAACGAGCCCCCTCATGCCTTATGTTTCCATTTGAAAAAAAAAGTAGGGGTTAGGGGGCTGAAGAAAAATTAATTATTATATAACCGAAAGATGGGAAAAAATCAAAATCAGTTAACGTGTTTCGGCGTTTTAAAAAAATTAACCCATTCAAAAGATATGAATTTTATTCCGTACTTCTGGCCATCCATGTATATACATATACATACATTTATATGTGAAACGTATGTAAGTTTTTGCTTGCAGTCAATTTTTGAAAAAAAAACTTGGCTCCAAAAGTATACCTGGGATTCTACACAAGGCATATGACGATAATAAATAACAAGTAAATTAAAATTAATAACAGTTCTTAGAGCTTTTCGAGCTGGATGGAAAGTGAGACACCCCGTACGGTGGAAAACTCGTAATTCAATGGGTCCAATTACTCTCGAGGGATTCCTTTGAATTTTGTAAATAAGCAGGGGTTCTTTTTCTTGCCAGGGGCACGGTATGTGGGCACGAAAAAATACCGGAAAAAGTTATATCGATTCATTCATATTTCAGTCAATCTCCGTAATAAGAGGGAATTTTTTTATGGGAGGCAGCCCTCGTGCTTATGACGTTTCGAGTACCGCCGAAGAGCGTGCTTTATTACGTTCATAATGGATGCCAGCCGAATAAGGAAGTTTGAAAGTACCTAAGGGGAATTTATTCATTGAATTGCTAATTAACTGTACATGGTGATACATAATTCTCTTTTGTTACGTTTTATTTCCTTGATATTAAGATATCCGAATGGGATAAAATGTAGGCGTGTTTAAAAAGTCCTGCGAAAACAGAATATTCAATGAGGAAAACAACTAAACATCGATTTAATTAATTATGGCTAAAAGACTGTACTTTTAAGAGAACCATCTGGTATTTTTGACGGAATATACATAACGTGTCTTGTAGAATTACGTGTATTTTTACCTTTTACGTTGTACTATTGTATTCGAAAATGTATTACTCCTAATAATTTACATATTTTTGCTGTATTTCATGTAAATATACGAATATAAGTATGTGAGTTTACACTTGGTCTTACTCGACCAATCAGACTATATTACACCGAATGCTATTACTGTACATACATAGAGAAATCTGCTATCATTAAATCCCTTTGTTGTAGTGGCATTGGCCACTAGATGTAGTCCTCACTTACACATTTTATTTGTTCATATATTTTGACTTTTACCTACAGAACTCAGGATCAATATGGAATAAAAGCAATAAACAGTGACGAATCTGAGTTTAAACAAATTAGCTTCTTTATATAAGGCTTCAGTGGAATAAATTTAAACTAATTTTCAATAAACTATTTTACATGTACATTTAAACTATGTCTCGATGATTTGTACAAACCACCCCAAACAGTTACGGAATATCTTAAAATAAACACTGCCATGCTTCATAAACAATAAAAATATGTTTTCCATCCAGAATATTACTTAACTGGTTTTTACACTGTATTCGATGTGTTCAACATAACGTAGCATCTGATCGATCATTATTCCTAAATATTTTAGAGAATTTACTTTTTATATTAATAGGGGGTTGATCAGCTGTTGATGATGTAAAATTAATAAACCTAGCCGTCTCCACGTTAAGACCAAGAAGACTGCAACTTAACCAGTTAAAGAAGTCCCGCTTTGTAATATACCTTAGGTCAATGGTCACCAGCAAATAATTTAGCTGTATCGTCTGCATATGAATTAACTGTAGCGGTAGAGTTAGATAAATTAGATATGGTATTTATATAAATCAACATTTATTTTATTTATCTAATTTATTAACAATGTTACATACAAGTTGATGGACAGCGTCTTCAGTAGACATTTGGTTTCTAAAACTAAACTGGCTATAATTTTTTCTTTATAAAATATTGTAATTTGTTTTGCAATGGTTTTTCGAAGACTTTAGCAAAATTATTTATAAGAGTGATTGGCTGATAACGCAGTCCCATAAAAAAATGTAGGAGATCCGAAAGACAAGACCATTTTTTTGGGGTCGCTGAACCCCAATCCGGTGCTTGTTTGACCCCATCAGGTCTGATTTGAATTGTTTACTTCAAGGTCAAATATAGAGAATCAATTGCCAACCAAGTAAACCTACATATCTATACGCTTTTGGGGTTGCTGTATCCGAATTCGCTGTCCGTTTTACCCAATTGGCTTTGGGTTGAGTTCAATTCAAGCTCAAATGTAGAGAATCAATTGCCAACAAAGTAAATTTAACTTTCTATAAATTTTTGTGGTCACTGAATCCGAATCCAGTGTCTGTTTGACCCGAATAGATCTGGATTAAGGTCAGTTCAAGGTCAAATATAAAAAATCAATCGCCAACAACGTAAACCAATATATTATCTATCTAAATGCTTAACTTTAATGTATTGAGTTTAGAATTTAAGAGTATTTAACACACTGGATCGGGTCAAACGGACTCCAGATTCATATTCAGGAACCTCAAAAACGTATAAATATGCAGGTTTACCTTGTTGGCAATTGATTCTCTACATTTGACCTTGAACTGACCTTAAGCCAGACCCGATCAGGTCAAGTGTATACTGGATTCAGATTGAGCGACACCAAAAACGTATGGATCTGTAGGTTTACTATGTTGGTAGTTGAAGACATTTGACCTTGAACTGACCTTGACTCAGAGTTAATCGGGTCAAACGGACACCGGATTCGGATTCAGTGTTCCCAAAAACGTATAAATATGTAGGTTTACTTTGTTGGAAATTGATTATCTATATTTGACCTTGATTTAGCGACCTCAAAACCATGTAGATATTATGGTCTTATCTTTCGGACATCCCACTTTTTTGTGGCACTGTGTAATTATTAACTAGTTACCTGTCCCCAGATTTGAAAATTGGAATGGTTACAGACTCTTTAAAAGTGACCTCTTGTTCGAGTCAAGTTTGGACAGAGGGTAATTAAGTCCAGTTACCAAAATAATTAATTTTTTCTAAGCCTGACTTATGATATTTTAATACTAACAAAAAAAATTGCTATTATAATACAGATTATCTTAACAAAATTTTCTTTTGCTCGATTTCCCTTAATGCAATGATCTACTAGTCTGTTTTACACAAAATTTTTAGTGTACATTATCCGATGGGATAATCCACAGTGAAATATTTTTTATTCCGTTTTATATTTCACTCACATAAGAATTGAAATCAACTGACTGACTAGACAACCAATGATTGGTAATCGCGGGCAATAGGTTTACACTGGATTTGGACAAAGGGACAACTGTATATTCGGGGTAATTCGTAGGAAAGTTTGAAATTTATTTAGAGGTTCGTCGACGCATGGAGACTATACAAAGCGAATCGAATTACTTCCGAAAATGCGTCATTTGAGATCGCCCAATCTTCCTATGTGGATTGGACCATAATAGAGTCGAGTTTATCCAATAAGTTTCGGGTGAACCGAGACGAAAACACATAACTTTATTAGATTTTTGAGGTTATTTATTACCGGGCCGATTTATAAAAAGATCCAAAACAATTTGATTAAGCGCTGAATGCGAGCAGAAGTTTATATAAAGGGGAATTATTTATACTCGGATTGATTTTGTTAATATAAAAGGGGGATAATGTTCCCGGTAAATTATGTAATCTTTCGAACATCAAAAAGAATAATTCATCACCTTTTGTGAGGCGAGAAGTAGGCCAGACCATCATTTAACCACCGGAACGTTGAGTAATTAATGGTCAGTCTCTCCACATACATATGCGCTGGCACACACTCGGTCTTCTTTTTTCCTCCCTGTTTGCGAAGGTGTGCGAGTTTTTGTTACAGGCAGCTTGACAGCCAATGAAAAGAGTGCAAACATCCACCTAGTTAACTAAAGAAACATATTTATATTTTATTTTGTTTTTGGGACGTACTGTACATATTTCAAAATCTATGAAATTGAATCTATTAGATGGATGTACTAAAATTCTATAGATGGCTGGGTCAATTTTTGTGCATAATTTTCAGTGAATTCCCCAGCAGTGAATTTATGACAGCAGTGCATTTATGCATTTACGGCAGCAGTGCATTAATGGCAACAGTGAATTTATAGCAGCAGTGAATTTATAGCAGCAGTGACATTATAACAGTGAATTTATAGCAGTGAATAGCCGCAGTGAATTTATAGCTCTGAATTTATAGCAGTAAATTTATAGCAGCAGTGAATTTATATCAGCAGTGAATTTATAGTGGCAGTGACATTATAGCAGGGAATTTATAGCAGTAAACAGCAGCAGTAAATTTATAGTACTGAATTTATAGCAGTGAATTTATAGCAGGGAATTTATAACACTGAATAGCTGTAGTGAATTTATAGCACTGAATTTATAGCAATGAACTTATACCAGCAGTGACATTATAGCAGTGAATTTACAGCAATAAATTTATAGCAGGGAATTTATAGCAGTTAATAGCAGCAGTGAATTTATAGTATTCAATTTATAGCAGTGAATTTATAGCAATAATTTTATAGTAGTCTTCCAACGAGTGATTTAGAAAATGTAAGCAAGATAGAAACAAATCTCTTCACTGTACCAGTTGAATTTGTAGCAGTGAATTTATAGCAGCAGTGAATTTATAGCAGTGAATTTATAGCAGCGAATTATAGCAGCAATTTTCAGTGAAAATTTTCAGTGAATTTATAGCAGTCTTCCAACGAGTGATTTAGAAAATCTAAGTAAATTAGTGACAATATCTCTTCACTGTACCAGTTGAATTTATAGCAGTGAATTTATAGCAGTCTTCCAACGAGCGATTTAGAAAATCTAAGCCAATTAGAAACAATATCTCTTCACTTTACTAGTTATACAAGTTTTCTTCAGAGTATAAGACAGTTTACGAGCTGACAATATATCCAAAATAAGGAAAAAATCATATTTTTACTTCTTGTGTTTATCAATACATTTCCTGAACTTTACACACCTATTGAATACACGGGGTACTATAAACATAATCACACCCTACAGAAGCTTTTATGAAACATGGATTAATCACAATTATTGAGTATTTTTTACAAAATTCTCGACAAAACAGGAAAAGTACATTTCGATGGGTGCCCATGTTTTTCGTGATCTTTCTTTCACTCAGAAAAATTTTAAAAATCCTTGTATTTCAACTTTGTTATAGTTTACATGGGTTTTTTGTTCTATCATTGTCTTACGAAAAGTGTGATTTGTTGTCTGTACCTTAGAATATAACATATAAAATATAGAGGCTTGGGTCAACTTGTGAATAAACAGAAATAATAAAACGAGTGACTCTCTTGAGAAGAAACATAGGAATATCATCTGTTCTTGACGAATTTTTATTTTTTAACTTATCTATTAATAAACGTAACAATACTGTTTAATTCTTATTCCATTTTGTAGGACTTTCGTACTTTTTTAGATGAAATGGAATAAACAGTTTTTGAGATAAACATATTTAACTTCGGTTAAATGTGTTTATCCATTTTTTATGTGTTTCATTTCCGGCATATTGTAATAATATCTGAAAACAGTAATTGATTCTGTATGTAGCAAAACCAATACATAATGCCAAATGGCATGTAGGTTTACCTTTTTACTTTGCTGCAACTAATTTTTGTTTTCGTATATTTATTTGTGTTAAGACATGTCGAAAATAGTACAGTATCTTCATCGTTAAACGCGTTTATCTTAAAAACGATTCTTCGGTTGTCTTTTCTCAGAAAAAGTGGCAGTAGGTAACAAAAAAAATATTCGAAATTATTTGAGTCAATGCGGTTCCAAACTGCGTCCATATGAACTTGTTTTATTATTTTTCATCACGATCACAGGTCAATGTCGAGTATAATAAAGATTATAATTGTGACGACTTTTTAAATTAGACGAATAAACTAAAAAGTGTTGAACATGTACGTTTTGCTGCACTTACCTGAAAAACACTAGACAGTTAATTTAACTTTTCGTTATTGGAAGTAGCAGATACCATCCCAGACTTATTTTAAAATGCCCCCAGTGTTTCCGGTAGTTTTGCCAAGTGCATTGTTATCTGATCTAGTCGAAGCCAAGAACAACGGTCCCAACGGACCCAACTTGCATATAAGATTAGGGAAACTATATATCAAAAAGCACTCTAAATCGTATGATATAGGTAAAATATTGGATTTTCCGAGTAATTTTGCAACTTGTTCCGAGCATAAATACATTTTTATGTCCTTGTTTATCTACTAGAATTATTGTCATGTGCACTTTATATTTACAACGTATTTTAATAGAGGAAAAGTCAGCTGATTATAATCTCACAGCACCTGTATTGTCTTTTCATTGTAATAGATTCCTGATTATAGAATTACAACCATGTTTTTGCAATTAAAAACATATTTTTATTATATGTAGTTACTTATTTCTACTTTTAGTAACGCCGCTGTTCTTTTTTTTTCAGTTCTGGGAGCACAGACTGGCAGCGGTAGCAGTGGCAACTCCTTGACGGAGAGCACGACCAGAGGGCCGCACTTCGACGCAGCGGCGTCGAAGAACGTCACGGCGCTGCTCGGCAAGACAGCTTATCTGAACTGCAGAGTGAAAAATCTCGCCAACAGGACGGTCAGTAGCACGGAACCAGACGACACAGACACGTTTAAACATCACGCTTGAATTTTTTTTTCGCCAAGGGGACGTATCCAACGTGGAGTTGCTTAATTATACGTATCTACTCTTTTAGTAGACATATTTTGTTTTAAATTCTTTCGATTTCGAGAACTTCTTTGATCTAAAATACTTTTTCATCTGCAATATGACAAAAAGAACGTTTTATATTTTTTATGTTAACATAGCACTGTTTATAATATTCATTTCAAACGATTGCTTTTTTTCGTTTCCAATGCCATGGAAATTGCGTTATACTTTAGGGCAATACTTAACTAAATTAAGGACAAAAATTTATGTCAGCGAAATGAAAAGTCAAGCAACATTGATCGCGATTAATATAAGAAAGGCTCGCGTCCAGCTTATGTGGCCTATACGTCGCTGTATTAAAAGCTACACAAATTTATTTAAAGTTTCAAGATTTTTCGGATTGTTATTATTATTATTATTATTATTATTATTATTATTATTATTATAGACCGCTACTTATAGACTTGTATTCCACTTCCTTAGCCTTAACTTCCCTAGCTTAGCTTGATGTTCTAGGACTAAGCTCAGTGGGAGCAGACCCACTATTACAACCAGGCCCGCCCTGATGTTGGTAGGACCTCGGTCGGAGCGAAGCTTTTGCAGAATCGCCACTGTAGGCCAGGAAATATAGAGTTGGGCGCAACTTTTTGTTTCGGCAAGTTGAATTTATCACTATAGATGATGATATTATGTACAATAACATATTAGTTTCCACAGCCATAAAAATGGGGGGAAGATTGTTTACAGGGTGGTTAATTGTATAATTTTTACGTAAATTCACGTTTTTCGCTTATAACTTTTTTCCGTTCATTTCCACGAGAAAACAGTAATGTACTTTTTTTCACTTCAAGAGACCTATAAAACTAGCCCTCGAGCGTTAAAAAATATTGATTAGATCAAACGTTATAAACAGAAGTTTATGTATGACTTTTGAATTAAACATTTATAAACTGCGTTATTATTACCACAACGTTTTGGCATCGCGTCCTCTCATTCCTTATCACTGTCTCACACGAAATCTGGAATCGGTAAGTTGAATAGTTATGGCCTTATAAACAAATTAACTAATTATTACGATATGGACGATCCCGAGCATAATCGCACTGATTTTTTTCGTGGTAGATTTCATAATAGTACATTGAAATCTATAATTTTTTTTTAATTTCTCTGCAAGCTGGATTTTTTTTTATTTTTTAGCCTTAGTTGCAAAATGAAATATACGACGCACGTGCGTGATATAGTTATATATTATTACATATTCGGAAAACTTATTAAAAAAGCCCTAAGTTAAAAAAAATCGTCAAGATTCGTTGAAACACAACGCAGTTACAGACTGTCAAAATTGACGGCCTATTGTTAAACAAATTAGGTTGGTAGCGGCAAAAAAAATATTGTCATAACCGGCAACCCGAGTACTTTCCCAGATAAAAATCATTTTATTTGTGGAAGTATGTTAAGCGCATAAGAAATATTGTTAAAAGTCAGTGGGTCTTTTGATTTTTCGGCGAGCCATGGCGTGGTGGAAGGGTAGGGAAAGCGAACGACAACGAGTCCGAAGAAAATTACGATAATTTTCATAGTCCTGCCGTTAAAAAAGCGAAATTCGTTTGAAAATAATATATTTGACAGTCAGTAACTCCGTTCTTTTTCAACGAATCTTAATGATTTTTTTTAACTTAAAGCTCTTTTCATAAGCTTTCGGAATATGTAATAATATATAACTATATCACGCGCGTGCGTCGTATATTTAATTTTGCAAGTAAGGTTAAAAAATAAAAAAAAATCCAGGTTGCAAATTTGAAATTTAAAAAACATGATAAATTTCAATGTATTATTATGAAATCTACCTAGAAAAAAATCAGTGCGATTGTGGAAGATGCTCGGGATCACCCAGACTAATAATTAGTTCATTTGTTTATAAGGCCATAACTTGTAAACTATTCAACTTACCGATTCCAGATTTCGTGTGAGTTATTAGACAGTGATAAGGAATGAGAGGATGCGTTGCCAAAACGTTCTGGTAATAATAACGTAGTTTATAAATGTTTAATTCAAATGTCATAAATAAAATTCTTCTGTTTATAACTTTTGATCTAATCAATATTTTTTAACGCTCGAGTGGTAGTTTTGTAGGTATTTGAAGACGAAAAAAAAGTACCTTACTGTTTTCTCGTGGAAATGAACGGAAAAAAGTTATAAGCGAAAAACGTAAATTTACGTAAAAAATTATACAATTAACCACCCTGTAAACAATCTTCCCCCATTTTTATGACTGTGGAAACTAATATGTTATTGCATACAATATTTAGCATCTATAGTGATAAATTCAACTTGTCGAAACAAAAAGTCGCGAAATGGTCATTTCCCTACTCTTTTTCCTGGCCTAACTGAGGATGCCTTGAACAACAAAGACAGGTCAAAGATTTCTAGCTAAGGTTAGGCAGCGCAATATATGTCCGTAACTGGCGGCGACATGGGCTGTGGCATAACAATCTGAAAGACCACGACAAAACTTCCATGAAGGAGGTTGCTCGCCTCCTACCTTTTGTTTCACCCATAGTAGTAGGAATAAAGTAACATAAAATAACCGAAAACGAAAAAGGGAAATCTACAGGGTGTCCCCAGTTCGGGGAAATTTCAATTGTCAAAAAAAAATCATTCTTCATAAAAATTTTTGCTTGTCCAGAAGCCCTTGGCAAGATAGTCATTTGTTCAATTTAATGTACAGGGTGTTAAAAATTTGGAAAAGGTAAAAACAGTGAAGAGTAAAGTACCTTAAATCTTAACACTACGTGAAAAAGTAATGGGGAAAAGTTGCTTGGAATTAAACTTTACGTTTAAATATGAAAGCATAGCCTTCTAGTTAATACTCGACATTCTAGGATATTCTAGGACTGCTTATTTTTTAATACTTTCGGATAAGCCTTTCTATTTAAAAAATATTGCTTTATTGAAAAACAGATACACATGTTTGCATATTAATAATTTATTTTTTATACAGGGGGATCAAAAACCTCAAAAACATTAATCCAACATTTATTTTGAGAACACAGCAGAATCAGTATGTACGCGCCATTATAAAACTATTCTACATGAAGTCCGCCAAGTTCAACACACCTCCAATATTTTTCTAAATGCAGCATAGGTCGAATGTATCATTTCTTCATTTACTTGGGCAATAGCTTCAATTATCCTGATTTTCAAGAAGTCAACATTGTGTTGCACTGGTTCTCTGTACACTCTTTCTTTCAAGAAGCCCCAAAGGAAATAATCAAAATACCAATAATTTGTAGAAGGCAATTGTTATCAATAATTGTTTGACATTAGTTGTGACATTAGATGTTGATATTTAATTTTATTCAAATAATGCTTACTTTACAGCATCGCATTTATCTTGTTAAATGTTACGGTATCGGTAACATTT